>NC_138377.1:120089877-120187796 GCF_054177405.1 Leptonychotes weddellii | reverse complement strand
ATAGGTGTGCGTTTAACTTTCAGTCCCTCCTTGTTGGTCACCTCTTCATGCTGCTTCCCTAGATCTGTCACGCATCCTCCCTGGCTGATCTGGCAGCTCTGTTCTGGGGTCTTCTTCTTAGCCCCTTGCTCTCAGGAGGTGGTCTAAACCCATCTCTGTTGGTTCCCTCAAACTCTCTTTTTTCCACATTCACTGATTTCTCACAAAGTGACAGGCACTCTGCAATGGGCCCTAGAGTGGAGTGGAGGACCCCCCCCCCCATTTCCTAACACCTCGTTGTTTGGGGGTCCTAGCCTCATTCTCTTTCCCCAGCGCAATTGCTTGATGTATCCTCCTTACCTACCAGCCTACAAGACAAGGACTTCCACGCAGGTACCCAAAGCTGGAGCCGCTGGGTCTACAGACTGTGCCCCGTCCGCTGGAAGCCGTGGTTCCTTCAGCAGGAGTGAGCGAGTGGCTTGTCTCCTCCTCCTCTTCTGGGCCAGTCAGCCACGGAGCTTGCCTTTGCTGCAAGAGGAGCTGCGGAAGCTGGTTTCCCAGCTGTGTTGGGGAGCCCAGAGCCTGTGCATGTAATGCAGTAATAATAGCGCCTCGGCACGATATAGATTTCTGTCACCTTCTGTACTAACAAACATCGCTTAGTGCAGGGTAATGATGGGTGTTTATTCCCAGCCACTTAGCTCAGCGTAATGGACTTGCAGATGAGATATGGAAAATGGGCTCCTTTGTCTGGGAGTCTGGGGCCCCTCCTGTCACGAGGAGCAGAGGCGGCAGCAGCAGCAGCTGCCCCTGCAGAGGAGGGCTTTCTAGGTTTTTCTGTAGCAGAAGTTCTGATGATCTTGCCTGATGGTAGGAAGGGGATCTGGTTACAGGGCTGGGCTGGGAGCCCCTCCTTGGGGAGTGGAGCTGAGAAGAGGAAGCCGGCATACCAGGGATTGCCATTTGCTTCCCGTGGCCGACTGAGGAGGCAGCCTTGGCTAGATGTGACACGGGGTGGGGGGGCGGGTCTGCAGCATCTCCTCCTTTATTCTGCTGAATGGATCTTGATGGGCCAACTGCCTGTCCAACTGTAGATCAGATCTTGGTGAAGGTAATATTGACATTTTGCCTTCGCCTTTTTCACCAATGGGTTGTCTGCAGGCCTTGCTTGCTTTTTTTTTTTTTTTAAAGATACATTTATTTATTTTAGAGAGAGAGAGGGCGAGCATGAGCAGGTGGGGCAGAGGGAGAGGGAGAGAGAATCTCAAGCAGACTCTGTGCTGAGCATGGAGCCCAACGTGGGGCTCGATCCCAAGACCCTGAGATCACGACCTGAGCTGAAACCAAGTCGGGCACTTAACTGACAGCACCACCCAGGTGCCCCTCATAGAACATTTTAAGTGAACATAAGTTAGGATTGTTTCCCTCTGATTCCTCTTCAATCCTATTTTCAGATACAACTAGAATAAGCAGCAGACCCCTGAGGATCCTGCAATGCTAGGTTTGGTGAGCCCAAGGTTTCTGGAGGAGAGAATTGCTCAGGCACATTCCCACTTAACTTTTTTCTAGAAAGAGCTGGATGATGCCAGAATAGGTTATCTTGGGAGTCAAGGTCGTGAAGTCCTGGGTCCACAAACTTGTCCTGAGGGTCTCAGCCCCGAGAGAGTAACCTCTGTTGGTCACTGACTCCCAAGACCCCCAGATCTAGGCATCATTTAAGCATGGCATTTTATCTGTGTTCTCTGTCCCAGGAAGAAAAAAAATCAAATGATGCCATTTCCCCTAAATTATCCGAATATGCTAGACATTCCTGAGCCCACACTTTGGAGCTGGAACCAAATAGTCCAGAGGGACAGACTCACCTCCATCTCCCTGAGCCAAGACAACCTGCCTTCCTATTGAATAGCATGACCTCATCTCTTCTATGGCTTCTGTGCCATAATCACATACTCAAAGTTAGTCACTGCATGCAGTCATGCTAATTAAGTAATTAGGTATAATTGTGCTCACTGTAAATACACAGTAATTGGCTTAAAAAAAGTACTTGGGGGATAAGCATGTGCTTCAAGGTGGAGGAGGTGAAGAATAAGACCCCCAGCCTGGAGTAGCATCATCGCAATGTGGGCCCAGGGGAGGTTGCAGCCAACAGTGGAAAGTGAGGAGTATGGGGGGCACATGTCCTTTGCTTCCTGCTCAGAGCCCTACAAGCAGAAGGACAGCTTGTCTCCTTGGAATGTCCTCAGACTTGTCTTCAAGGAGTGGGAGGATTAAGTCCTCTCTGGAGATCCTCTCCAGCTCAAGCCTTCCCAGAGATACCTTTCTCTCTTCTCCTCCAACTGGATTCTGGCATCCCTGTCTGCTTTGAGGTTTTTCCGGGTAATAATTCAGAACCAGCTGAGAAATACACATGGGGGCCAGAGAGGAATCAAAAGTCGGGCTTTATTGCTGGACTGGAGAAAATTGCTGGGACTTAAAGCCACAGTGGGCTTCTTGATGCCTCTGCCAAAGCTTGAACTTGGGAGGTACACACAGGAGTTGCACCTGCAGAGCAGATGTTCATCCAGTTGCATGGAGGGTCGTGGTCGGCCTCACCTTTTGCAAGTCAGGGAGCTCAGCCGCCCTCTGGAAAATGATGCAGGCAGGGAGACTCTCCCTTTTCTGTGTTAGCCCTGCTCAGAAGAGAAATAGGATGACGGACGATGGACCCTGGTCATCTCACCCATCAGATATCTCACTCACTTCTCAGAGGTAGGAGCCAGGGATACAGGTCGAGGGAAGGGCTGGGGTTACTTCCCGGGTCTCCAAGGAGATAAAAACTCCTCTTTTATGGGCAGAGGCTAAAAGGCAGGAAAGAAGAAAAAAAGAACCACCCTCCCATCCTTAGGGACAGCAGGGGGCTCTGTCATTAGTGGTGGTCCCTATTAGTATTCTCTTTCCAGAAGCCCTTTTCCAGGAGAAAATGGTCATCATTTCCATTTCCTCTGAATGAACATATGAGTCATAATCCTGACGGGAGATTGCCAAAGAGGCTGGAGGTTCTCATTCCCATTGTGCTGTATTCTTAATGGTCAGTAACTAAAAACCCAAGCGCTACCCATCTCTTAGCCAGAAGCCTGGAGTCCAAATGCCCTTCCACCTTCTCCCCAGCTGCCTTTAATGCTGTCTGCTCTGAAGGATGTGAATAGGCATTTCTCAGATACAATGTTCCGTGGTCAAGTAAGTTCAGGAAAACGTGAATTAAGTAAGTGTCTTACTGTGGGATTCTGAGAACCTTCAAGGATAAAGGTCATTGCAACTTTGCAAGAGGGGCCTCGGCTCTGCAGCATTTCCCAGATTTATTGAGCCTCTGAGCCTGATTCTTGAGGTATACCTGTTTGCATCTTTGTGGACACAGATGTTCAGTGGATCACATTCTGGGCTCTTCTGGGGGCTTGGGGTTCTGTTTTTGCCTCCCCAGCAGATGTGGTAAGTCATCTGACAGACTGCCCAGATGGGCCTGAACCTGTTTGGCATGTGCACTGTTACATTTCTTCCCAAGCCTCTGGGAGGGACAGGAAGTGGCTGCGTTCCATGGGAATGCCCAGAGTTGGGGTGGTGGCATTCTTCGGGATTTCTGGCAGAGAGCTAAGTGCTCTTCATTCAAATGGATCAGGGGTGTCTTTGTCTGTTGTTCTCTGCCTAGAAGCTCTTGCAGGTGCTTCTAACACTTCCTAAACCCCCAGATCCGGAGATGCTGGTCATGGCCAAATTTTCATTGCATTCCTGCTTCCTGCAGTGAACTGTTTCCAAGTAGATTTGCCACTTAGGCTTGAAATCTCAGGGAGCTGTTCCTAAGGAGAAAGGCACAAAGATGCAGGATGCTGTCTCCCAAGCCACTGTTTCCAAACCATTGTGTGGAATGTCAAAGCATCTCTTTATTTCAAGAAAGGGTATATAATGCTCTTGGCATGGAGAGAGCCAGGACAAGGTCTCAGCCAGCCAGCTGAGTGTATGTGTGTTGGGGGTGGGGGGCTGGTCCTAGACCTTGGTCCCAGCCCACCAGCTCCCTCACTGCATGACTGTGGGTGAGGCATCCATCCTCTCTACACTTGAGATAAGAAAACATGGGCACCTTAGCTGATATTTTGTGAGATGCAGTGAGCGGCACAAGAATTCGGAAGTGCCCTGTCAGTTTGCCTAAGTGACACATACATGATCATCCTTCCCTTGACAACAGTATTTTTACAACTGTTGTTATAATCCGCGATTCAAATATACTGTTGGGGGAAACCAGCTTGGTGGTGTCAAAAATAGAGGTTTTCAAAGCCTGATGATATTTCTCAAAAGGATAAGAATCCTTCCCTCCCATGACATCTTTTCCCCAACTCTAAGAAATAGCATTTTATCACCCAGCTCCACAGCCCCAGAGACGCTCTTAGGAGTTAGGGCTGTAATGTGTTGGTTGTCAGGAAGTGATGGATGCAGATGAGCAACGGGCTCAGGCCAATTTCCTTTTGGGTTAATGAGACCGAAAAGCCGTGAACCCAACGCAGGCATGGCAGAGAGATTCATGGTGGGATTCTTCTGTTTGGCTGGGTTTTATTCTTTGTTTTTACCCTTCTCCTTGTCAGCAAACATGATTTTGTCAAAACTGCAGGGCCCATAAGCCTCCTTGCTTTCCTGTATTCCTGTCCAAGTGCCTCACACTGAGTTACTTCTGTGTCTGTGCCCTAATGGTACCCTCTGCAGTTAGGGCTTTAATGCCCATCTGCTCAAGTGACTTTTTTTTTTTTTTTTTTTAGATTTTGTTTATTTATTTGACAGAGAGAAAGCATGAGTGGGGGAAGGGGCAGAAAGAGAGGGAGAAGCAGTCTCCCCGCCGAGGAGGGGGCCTGACGTAGGACTCAATCCCAGGACCCCAGGATCATGACCTGAGCCGAAAGCAGACACTTAACCGACTGAGCCACCCAGGCGCCCCTTTGCTTATTCTTATACATGAGCATACAACCCCTTCATTCTTTCTCAGCAAACATACATGAGACCTCCAGACACAAATGTCCACGTCTGTGGGTCTGGTCATATTTGCACACATAGCTCATGTTTTGGACACCGATTGTATCAGTTGAGATCCTTCTGGCTGCGAGCACTAGACCATCTTGAGCCACTGGGCTTCCACAAGAAGGAAATGGAGCATCACATAACTCCAGTAAAAAGCTAGGGAAGGCGCCTGGTGAGGGAGGACTTCAGCTCTGCTCTTCCACGATTCTTTTGCCTCTGTCTTTCTGTGTTTTGCTTTACCGCCGGACTGGCTCTCCTCATGGTTACAGAATGCTGGCCGGCAGTGTCAGCCATCCCCCACTAAAGCACGTGGACCAAGGGCCGCTCGGAGTGCTGTTGACTATGTGTCGATTGAAAAGGAGAAAACCTTTCCCCGAAGCCCCCAGCAGGCTTTCCCTCCCGTCTCATTGGCCAGAATTATGCCATCTTCCTAAAGCAGTCACCCGCAAAGAGAATGACATTACTGCAGGCACCGTAGACTCACCCAGATTGTCCTCTGGGCTTGGGGATGGAACTCACTTTCTCCTGAGGCATGGGGTGCCTGGAGGGGAGCGGAGAGATACCTCCACAGAACCAGGGTTCTGTCAGCAGGGAAGAAACGAGAAGTGGCCGTTAGAAATGACAGTGGCTGCCCCTGGAGTTCCTCTCCGAGGCTAAAACATGCTCACCCTGTCATTTGGCCTTGCAAATGTCTCTTGTCCTGCTCTTCTGAGAGTGAGCAGAGGCCTTGTGGAGTAGAGGCGGTAGGAGGAGGATGAGAACGCTGATCCTGTGTCAGTTCCACTCCTCGTATTTCTCCTTTTAGGGAGAGCAAGCTGGGTAATTTGTGGCTGTCGTCAGCGCTGTTCTGGTCTGGAAAACGGTCCTGCTCATTTTCAAGGCTATACTTACATGCCGGGGCAAAGAAACATTCCTTCATGTGGCTGTAGTTGGATACAGTGATCTCAGCCGAGCAAGCTGTGTGAGTTCCTGGGAGCTGCTGTCTGATCCTTTGGGAGCATGGTTTCTGGAGAGGGGGTGGGAGCAGGGGTTGGTGAAGAGAGAGTAAGGGGAGGGGTAGTGAGGAGAAGAACAGTAACATCTCCTCGATATCTGTCAATGCCTATTCCCAACCAGGCTCAGAACTTTAAGTTCCTTAAAACCATAATAAAATCTTTCACTGCATAGTGCTTACTCTCAGGCCCTGAAAACAGTTTAAATATAATAGATTGTTTCATTCTTTACACAAACTGTGTGAGGCAGGGTCTGTTGCTTTCCCCCACTTCGCTGATAAGGAAGCCAAGGCGCAGAACAGGGTAAAACATTCGATACAGGCGCATAGCTGGGAAATGACAAAGCCGTGGAATGACACAGCCTGCCACCCCCTCTTCCCCTCCTGAGGTCTTTCTACATGAAACCTACCTGGCTTGTAAGTGTTGTGGCCCCCATTTGACAGATTAGGAAACTGAGACTTGGGGAAGCTAAGGTACTTGTCGCAGGTCGCTGTCTGGTCGTGGCAGAGCCAGGATGCACACCTGGGGGTTCAGGCATAAGCCTTGGCCCCGGGCTGGCCCCCCTCACCGCTAGCTGACGTCCACCCACCTGCACCCTATCTTCTGGAAAACTCGGGATGGTCTTGCAGATTTTCAGACAGATGTCAGCTTGGGTGGCCCATGGTGCCCTCCATGGAGTCAGCAGAAGGCAGTCCCTTTCTAGCACCCCCCCGTGGCTCCTCTGTAGGCAGCCCCCTCCTCATTCCTACCCTGGGAGGCCATATGGAACCCCAGAGGCCTGGAAGGTGGGCCTCTCAGAGTGGGGTCCAACTAGCCATGGGCCCTGGAGGGGACACAAGGGCTACACAGAAGGACGAGGACCAAAGGACTTGGAGCCAAGTTGGCCTCTTTCTGGGCCAAGCCTCCTCTCATCCTGTCCCTGATGGCTGTGTAGCTTAATTTGTCACCCAGATTGTGGCCAGCCGGGCCTCTCACCACGCGCTGTGTTAGCTCCCATCCCCAGATCTAGAATTCCTGGTGATGCAGCAACTCTTTGCTTTGGATTCTGCTGAGTCAGGCAGCCCTAATGCCACCGGTAATGAAGAAGTGTTGGGACTAAACTCCTAATGGCTCATTGATTGGTTGAATTATGCTCAGTGTAATTCTGAAAATAGATTTTAAGTATGTGCTTGGGGATTTGTGGGGATTTGTTACTTAGGAGTCTTAACTCAGTCGTGGCTGGTTTGACCAAGACATCGATGCTGGTAGCCTGAGCTGGCACCATGCTGTTCACCGTGGCGAGACCCCCCTTTCCCCCCAGGAGCTGGGAAGCTTGCCAGAGGGGAGTGTGGGCAGATGTGGAAAGGCCCCCTTTCCCTTCATACACACCTCTGAGCAGGGGGCTTGAGAAGGTCATCTTGGTCGACCCAACCATGGCAAACGCCTCCATATTCTTAGAGTGGATGGAGACATGTAGATTCTCTGAAGTCAGGGAGTGCAGAATATTGCCCTCCTTCTAATTCCAAGTTTCCACAAAGGGAAGCCTTCACAAAGTCTCAGCGTCTCAGCTTGTTGGCATATTCTGGCATCCTCTGGTCTACCCGACATTCTTGACTTCTAGGTTTAAGGAGGAAGTGGCATGAAGGGTCTGGTGCTGGGCTTCGAACACCCATGCTTCTTTTTGTTACTGTCAAGTTAATCCGCAGACAATAGAAAAAGGATGCAGATAATACAGAGACCTCCCAACACACCTACAATTACCATCCTTGTCTACTTCTTTCCCGCTAGCCCATCAGGGACCTAAAACACCTCCCACTGCTAGGGTGGGTGGGCCAGAAACCCATGGCAGGTGTCATGGCTGAGTCTCCATGGGGCACAGTAAGACTGTATTTCTGATGGGAAATTGATCAGCAGTCTTTTTTTCCAGAGCTTCTAATGCTGTTCTTCCATTTTGACCTGTGTCTGAAAGACTATGTTTCCTTATACTCTTCCCTGGGGTAATTTATACCCAGCCAGTCATTAGGAAAAAACGGTATCCTTAGGGAAGGGAGGAAGTAAAAACAAAACCTGGAAGAATAGAAAAAAAAAATTATACTCTGCTCTAATAAAGAAATTACTGACGTTCTACATTATGAACTGTATTAATTTTTAATGGCTGAGAAAGGAGTTGATTTATAATACATCCTTCTCGGCTGCAGCGCCTGTCCCCAGCTAATAAATAAATGACAGGTCTCTTGTATTAAAAGTATCCATCATTTTACATTGTTGGAATGTAAATGGCAGAGGCGTTGAGTGAGAGGCTCCTGGGAGTGGGTGTGCTCTCCTGTGCCCAGTTGCAGAGGGAGCTGGCCATGGAAGTTGGCCTCGCTCTCAAACTGGACGGAAGCTCATTTCTCCCCCTTGGTCTCAGCAAAGTGACCCAAATAGCCTCAGCTCTTGTGGTCCAGGGGAGAGTGCATAAGAAGGGGTAATGCTATGCCTCAGAGCTGTTACGATGGAAATTGAAATTCCTGGTCCTTAGGCAGCACTGCCCATGGCTTCTCACTGCATGTCTTGACCAGGCACCACAGGATTATATATTAGCAGTTGATCCTTCGTTGAAGCTGATGTATGACTCACAACTCTGGTTCACTTCTCTGGGCCATTTAAGAAAAAATAAAATACAATAAAAGAAAGCCTGATCTTTATCTCTGGTTCCAAAGTAGTATATACTCATGGTCAGTATTTTGGGGAAAATCTAGACAAATGCAGAGAAGAAAGTAAGAATTGCCCCACATGTTGCACCCAGCCACGAATACTGTGAGCCTATCGATGTGCTGCCCTCCCGTCTCTTTTTCCTTTGCAGAGATACGTACACAAACAAATAACACACGCAGACGTGTCTATACCAACACATACGCTTGTATTCTGCAGAACGTGATCATAGTTGGCATCCGGTTTTGTCATCTGAATTTGTCATTTAGCAATATGTCATAGACCTTTATTCCATCTCATTAAAAACCATGCAGCCATCCCTAGTGGTTTATGGATGTGTGGCCAGGGCTGTTTTCACATTGGTGCTGGGATTAGTGCTGGTAATCAGTCGATCAAAAAGCACTCCTTTGTTCTCTCTCACAGTGCCAACTCCAGGGTAAACACAGCGCGGGAGAAAAATGAGGACAAAAGATGGGTTTTACACAGAGCTCATAATTATGGAGCAAGTACTAGCCGCGGAATCGATGTAGGGAGGCTGAGCAAGGAACAGAGTGGCATCGTCCCCATGGGAGGGAGTCCACACTCCAGTTGGGGAGATAGACCCCTCCCAGTTCCTGGTGAGCCAGGTGTCCCAGGGACCCTGCAGCTCAGAGGCCCGGTGTGCATAGTGAACACAGGCTTGTTTTAAGTAGGGGAGCAGAGGCTTGGGTGAAGGCGGACAGAGGATGGAGGATTTGAGCTCTCTTTTAAAGCCAGCTGGGCTTGAGACAGGCGGAAATGGGAGCTAAGGACCTTCAGGCCAGAGTGGCAGGATCTGGAAGCACAGACAGGCTTTGGAGGGGCAGGGATGGGACGTCCTGGGGGACCGGAGAACAGCCCCTTGGGTGGAGGGAGCAGATCCTGCGCGTGTATTACATAGTCTAGGTGATTGAAGCAGCAGTGATGAATTTATTCACAGAATTTGCATTTAAATAGTTCCAGTCTTTATTTACCATGCTTGACATTGTTATCAGTTTCTCAGAAACAGGTAATGACTTGAGAAGTAAAGGCGCTCTCGACATCATAATAAAAAAGGTAAAACAAAGTAGGTGATTCTCTTTGAACTGAGGGACAGTTTCAAGCAGACACAGAGAGACCCCTGTTCCAGAAAGAGCACAAGAAAATGAGCGCGATTCAGCGATCGTTGCCAGCAGGTTCGACAACTTCTCACTTACTTATATTGTCTTCATAGGCTTATAAAAAATATAAGTTTGCCTGGATTTTGAAACTAGCACTTCTGTCCTTCCACAGATGAATTTATTTCTTGATTTGTTGTGTGCATTTCTAAACATAGATAGACCAATGCCTTTCGCTCCTGAAAAAAAAGAAAATGATAAGTCTCTGAAGCTGGTAAGGAGAGGAATCAGAGGCCGTGTTCCTGGGAAGACTTTGCTTCTGTATGGCAGGAGAGATATGCAAGGCAGAATCCCAGAAGCATTCATTGCTGAAGCTTCGGAGAGAGCCTGTCTTTTTGCTAGGGTGAAAAATGGCCACCCCAGATCAGGTCCTGGCTGGCGCTGGTTTTAGAACCAGTCAATTACGATGCAGTATGATCCTCACTTATATTTTTGCCTTCAAATCTTGGACCCGAAATTATTCCGGCACCAGGACTTGGCTGAAAGGCTTTCTGAAGAGTGTCTGGATTCCTAATGGCATTTAAAAAGAGGCAAACTTGTGGCTAGGCATCTATTTGGTTCCCACGTGGTTTTCATGTTAACTGCGTCAGCTCACAAAGGGAGTCCGTTTCTCCTTCTCAACTTCTAAATAACTTCCCGTGATTTACACTGACAAACAGCATCCTGGGGTTTTTCTTCCTTTCGTTGTTTCTGTGGAGGGCTGGTTGTTACAGCATCACCCATGTATGGGTCCCTCCCTCAGGCATTTCAAGGGCAAACCCTAGCTGATGGCCTCCTGGTGGAGAGCCTGGGCTAAGGGAGGTTTGCATTCCACACCTCCCGTGACCCGCTTAAACTCTGGCCCAAAGGAAGATGGTGTTAGTGATTTTTAAATGTCCTGCCACTATACAGTTTCAGCTATCCACAGTGGAACTGTAGAAGACCATTGTGCTTATAAGACGGTGGTTCTCAAAGTGTGGTCCCCAGACCAGCAGCCTCAGCATCATCTGGAAACTTGTTAGAAATGCAAAGTCTTGAGATTGCCCCTCCAGACCCACCAAATCAGAAACTCTGGGGGTGAGGCTCAGCAATTTGGTTTAATAAGCCCTCCAGGTTCTTCTGATACACACCAAAAGATGAGAAGCACTGTGTGAGATATTGGTCATTGCTCTCCCCCACCCTAGTCTGAAATATTTGAACATATTGACAAATCTTCATGGTATTTGAAGATTTTCTAAATTCAGTAAATATTTATTGAGCATCTACTAAGCTCTAGATACTATATTGGGTGCTGTGAGGACAACTGAGCAAATAAATATGTCATTTTGATGTGATTGCTTTGATATGAACATATAAAAACACTTTTTTGGGCAATGATAACATAAATCAGAGACCCTCATCTTCATCTCTCATCCTCACCCCTCTGTGACTTCTGTGCTGTCCCTGGCTCCTGTAGATGGGGCGTTTTGTCAAAGCCTGGGGTCAGAGTGTTTTGAGAGTGAGAAATGGGTATGAGCAAGGTGTGGGGAGAGGCCAGGAAAGGGGTCAGGATGTTGACTTTGCATGTTATTTGGGAATAAGGATGCAGTGTAAAGATTTTTAGTTTAAGCTGTGTGACAGTGCTTCCCGTGTGTCCAGACTCCATGTCCTAGCAGCCCTGTCAAAATGGCTGCATTGGATTAAACCTGTCCACCCAGAGGTCCATTGTCTTGTGGGGCTGTGGATGATGTAGAGGGGGCAAGATGGGAGTCAGCTAGCTGAATGTGGAATTTTGCAAGGAACGATATGTGCATTCTCGTTCCTGGCCCATGAGGCCATGGGGCATGAGACGCTTGAGCTCTGTAGGCTTGAGCACTGGAGCCTGGGTTTACCACTCTGCTGCCTCACTAAGCCTCCACGTGTCTGTCATAAGGTGAAAATAATGGGAGGACCTGCCTCATCAGGGCTTTCTATGTATTCAGTGAGAGAATGTATGCAAGGGACATGGATCAGTTGCCTACATCTGGGAAGAAATAGCTCGATTCTGTTGGGCCGTTAGTCCTGTTATTATAGTCTGCCTCAGTTGCACTCAAGAAGGAATTTTATTTATTTTTTTAAAAGATTTCATTTATTTATTTGAGAGAGAGAGAGTGAGATAGAGAACGAGCATGAGCAGGGGGAGGGGCAGGGGGAGAAGCAGACTCCCCTCTGAGCAGGGAGCCCCTTGTGGGGCTTGATTCCAGAACTCTGGGATCATGACCTGCACAGAAGGTGGACGCTCAACTGATTGAGCCACCCAGGCGTCCCTGAGGAAGGAATTTGAAATGTCACGAAAACACTTCTGCCCTACGAGGTCATCCCGGGAGTATTTATTTGGCCCTGCAGATTGGTTTGACATCATTTGCGAGTTACTTGGTGGTGGGAAATGTCTCCCCATGTGGAGTCAGCATCACATTATGCTGATGTCATGTGGTGACCTGTGTCTCTTCAGGCCTGGCTTCTCTCCAGAGTTGACCCCAACCATGACCCAACCCCCAAGCCTCACCTCACTGCCAAGGTTGAGGAGGTGATTTTGCCAGAAAATATCAGATCAGTGAGAATTGAGTTATGATTTTCAGAGGTTCTGAAAATAGATGAATACAGCAAATGCTGCTTAATGTATTGAATTTAGATACACGTAACCTCTTCCTGCTCAATATGGAAATGTACGCATTTTGTAAGTCCTTAGAATTTTGAGTAGAGCCACATTCTAATTAGTTCCCAGCTAAACTTTCTTAAATTCCTCTCTATTTTGATTTTTTAAAAGATTTTATTTAATTATTTAATTATTTAATTATTTAATTATTTATTTATTTATTTATTTATTTATTTAGAGTGTGTGTGCCAGTGGGGGCAGGGAGAGAGGGAGAAAGAGGATCTCAAGCAGATCCCTGCTGAGCGTGGAGGCCCACATGGGACTCGATCCCACAACCCTGAGGTCATGACCTGAGCTGAAATCAAGAGTTGGACGCTCAAACAACTGAGCCACCCACACGCCCCATTTTGATTTTTTTTAAAGATTTTATTTATTTATTTGACAGAGAGCTAGAGAGAGAGCACAAGTAGGCTGAGCGGCAGGTGGAGGGACCTTCGCTGAGCAGGGAGCCCGATGCGGGGCTGGGATCATGACCTGAGCTGAAGGCAGATGCTTAACTGACTGAGCCACCTAGGCGGCCCCCCCCACAATTTGATTTTTTTAAAAGCAAGCTGGAGACTGGGTTTTGTCATGGTGAATGCTTACCAATGAGTAGGGATGATAGGCAGCAAGAGTGAAGAGGCCAACCAGGCAGGGGGAACAGCATATGCAAAGGTGTAGAGTTGTGTTCTGGGCAGAATCACTAGTTCTGGACGAGAGCCAAGTTATAATGGCCTGTGTGCCATGCTTGTTCATCCCAAACCATTTCAAGACAATATTGGAGGATAGGAATATCCCCCAACAAGCTGTGGACCAAAAAGAAACAAGAAGAACATTTATCAAAAAAGATGGATTTTTCCCTCCTCTTGCATTAGCATAAGGGTAGCAGTGTTGTATGATGCCAAGAATTCTGGGGGCACCTGGATGGCTTCAGTTGGTTAAGCGACTGCCTTTGGCTCAGGTCATGATCCCAGAGCCCTACATCGGGCTCCCTGTTCCTTGGGGAGCTTGCTTCTCCCTCTCCCTCTGTCACTCCTCCTGCTTGAGCTCTCTCTCTCTGTCAAATAAATAAATAAAATCTTAAAAAAAAAGAATTCTGAACTGAAAGTTTAGAAAAAGCCAGTTTCACGTAACTGCTATGAACCCACAGTGTGTGTGTGTGTGTGTGTGTGTGTGTTTGTAAATTCCAGCACTGGAGGTAAAAATATGTTTTGCTCTTTAAGCTCTTATATTTGTGATTTCTGTTTGTTGGACTTTAAGTGGACAGAAATACATTGTGTATCTTTTAAAATAAAACTCTTTTTATTTGATGTTTTTTAAATTGCTTTCAGGAATAAAACCTGTTAGCAGTATGTGAATATCTTCGTATTGTTCATCATTTACAATAAAAAAAGAATCATTTAATTCTTCTCAAACTTTTCTTCTACTTCAGGAAAAAATACTAAAAAGCTTGGAGAAAGAACTACCAATGTGCTTCACACACATTTTTTCCCCAGGATATTCATGTCTTAAATCATCATTGAGGTGGCGGTTGGAGCCTTGGGAATGAAGTGATATGAAACAAGAAACCATAGAGAGGAGCACGTGCTCCAAACTGGTGCCCTGGGTTGGGCCACGCATTGGGAAGGGGCAGGGAAGGAGGTTGGAGGCTGGGCAGGCTGTTGCAAAGGGCTCCTGCATGCAAAGGTGGAGAGAGTTTGCAGAAGGAGGGTGGTGTTGGAGGTGGAAGGAGTTGACAGAGGTCAGGCCATGAGATGTGGGGAGGAGCTGGGTCCTGGAAGTCTGGAGCAGAGGGATGAGATTGAGCCCACGCATTGCGAGGATCAAGAAGGGACTGGTAGTGGGAAAACAAGCCAGAGAGCAGTGAGATAGTGGTGAGAAATGGACAAGATGGCCACATCGCCTTGCAATGCTCATGGTTGTGATGTATTCCATTGTATAGATATACCACAGTTCCTTTATATATCCTAATGTCAGTTGACATCTGAGGTGATTCCTTTTCTTCCTTCCTTTCTTTCTTTCTTTCTTTCTTTCTTTCTTTCTTTCTTTCTTTCTTTCTTTCTTTCTTCTTTCTTTCTTTTTTCTCTTTTCCTTCCTTCCATCCTTCCTTCCTTCCTTCCTTTTTTTTTTTGCTATCTAAAATAATGTAGTTATGGGCATTAAAATGGTAAAGTGTATCTTTGGTGAATCTATCTATCTATCTATTTATCTATCTATCTATCTATGTGTGTGTTTCTGTTGGAGATGTACTTATGATTGAAATAACTGGGTCTGTGGTTTTGTGTATGTGCAGTTATGGTATTTTTTAAAAAAATAAAGAATAAAGGAAATGTGTGCAAAGTGCTTAGCACATAGTATTAACACCATAAATTGGATGGTCGTTACTATCATCATCATCATCATCAGAATTACCCTCATATTTTTAACCACATGGAGAATTAAACTCCTTGACTATGTCATTGAGGCTGAGGTGTCTCCCAGACCTCTTTAGCTATAAAGCCTCACAAATATCTGGGCCGTGACAACTGTCTTCTCACTAGACTAACCTCTATCCCTCAGCTGGAGGCTTCTGTGAGGCAGACAGAGAAGAAAACCAGGAGTCCATCCTCCTGTAGCTGAGCATTGACATCGCTCTCCTTCAGTCTTAATTTGTTTCTTCTGTGGGCCCCAGAATGAGGCTGGTCTGTGAAGTCTGGGATATATGAGCTGCTGCTAGTGGAAAGGAGATCTTCCAGCAGGGATCGCAAAGGGAGGTGATGGTCATGGAGGTGGGTCTTATTTATTCCATTTCCTGGTAGTGGTCAAGATAATATTTCAGTAACTGATATGACTTTATGAATAATGGAGCATGGATCAAAGATAGTGTAGCATCTATTTAATATGAAAAATTGCTGGGGGCAGAGGCCTGGTTACTCTTCACTGCAACTCCACTGCTACCAAGAATCTTGATTGCCGGAAGACTGGGGTCTGGGATGGGAAAATAGACTCACTTGCTGGAGTCACAGAATTTAAAATGTGATGTGCTTAAAGGTCACCCAGTCCTGTGGATACCAAGTATGCATCTAGTTGTCTGCATTGGATTCATCTGGGAGATTTTAGACACCACAGTGTCCTGGACCCCCACCCCAGAATCCTGGTTTGTGGTCTGGGTGTGGGCCCTCCACTTCTCACGGGAATTAGCTGCAATGCAAATTTAGCACCTGCTGATCTCGTCTGGTCTTGTTGCTTTGCAGATGGGGAATCCCTGTGTGGTTAAGACACTTGTCCCAAGAGCCACTATTTTGGGTGGTATTGATAGAATTAGAACCAGCTGCTCTTCCTTGTTTATCACTTATATTTCCTTTCCAACATCCTACACATGGATGGTTCTTCCAGAAGCACCTTTATGCCTCTCTCAGGCTCCGTAAGTATATTCCCTATTTGTTAGTCTCAGGATTCTGCTCTTTTTCTTCTCCCAGATAGACCCAATTCAGATTAATTTTAGCTTCTTCCTTTTTGGGGACATTTTCCATCTGGAAAGGAACCTCTTTTTTCCTAGTTGTATGAAGATATTTTGGTTCTGTTGGATCTCCACATCTCTACAGAGATGTGGCCAAGTTATCCTGATAGACCATTCCAGGGCAAATGCTCCTGCCCACAATGCTAGGGAGCTACAGCTATGAAGGGACATTTGCCGGGTAACCAAGGACTCCTGGAAATGGCAGCATCATGGGGCAGAAGGAGCCTCAGGTGTCTGATGCATCCACTCTGTTTGCAGATGAGGTCACTGAGGCATAGAGTGTCAAGTGACTTGCCCAAGAAACAAGCTAGTTTGTGTGTGGAAGAGAGAAAGAACTAGAACTCAGGTCTTCAGATTCTGCTACCCAATCCTTGTATTGACTCAAATGAACACATATCTCATAGAAGAATTTCACTCACCTGGAAACAGGCTGAAGGCAAGAGATAAAACAGGTCTCCTGAATGCAAGTCTTGTCTTAGGTTTCAACAAAGTCCGCATTAGAAAACCTCAGGATTGAAGGTGACATGAGAGATCCTTCTGTGGACGTGTCTCCTTCATGTCCTTTGCAGGTGGTCATCCAATCTCAGTTCCTTCTCCTAGGGACCAGAAGCTCCCCTTTCCAGGTGGTTCAGTCTGATCAAGCAGTTCTGATTGTGGGAAAGAGACCCTATCTTGACTCCAGAGCCAGTCTTCTGGGGACCATTCCCTAGACCTCACTGTTCTGCCTGGAACCACTCAGAAAATAGGGCCATGTGGCAGGCAGGACACTGACTTTGACACCAGGCAGACACAACTGCCAACTACTGGTTGGATAATCCACTTCTGCTTTTTGAGCCTTATCTCTAAAATGGGGATACCAAGATGACCGTGTCAGAGAGTCATTACGAGCATCACAGAAGCTGTCAGGCGCATTGTAGCTACAGCACATCCCAGCACAAGAAGGCCCTTGGCCTCAGGTGCACCTGTTGAAGTGGCCCACATTCTCTTGGCAGTCTCCCAGCATGCCTCTCCATTGAGCACTCTTACGAGGTGGGCCTCTTTTTCCGTGCATGAGGAAGGGAGTGTGAAAATTGCCCATGGTGTTACCATCCTGTCTGTGAGGCAGTGCTGTGTTCAGAATCCACATCACTGGGGACTGTCATGGGCTGTGCATGTGTGAGTCCGTGCGTGTGTGCAAGCGCATGCAGGCCCCGAAGTCCGGCCGTGTCTCTGTGTGTATCTGTGCTCATGTGTGTTTTCCCATAAATCTCGGAGTCAAAACCACAGACATCCTGAGCCATTTTTCATATCAGGGAAGGGCTCGCTGCTGCTTTCAGTCCCAGAATCAGGCCATCCCAGGGGGCAGGGCTTCTCGGGTCATCCCTTGTTTTCACCAGAAGCCACATGCGCTGTGTGTGCCCGTGGAGGGCTGTTGCCCCCGGACGGAACTGCCTCTCTGCTGAGGCCGCCACCTGCTGTCAGCAACCCCTTTCCTGCCCTCTGTGGGTGGGCATGACCATGGCTGTCCGCCCACTTTCCAGCGGCTCCTGGTGGGGCCTGGCCTTGCACCAGGTGCTCCACGAGGAGAGATGCTTGAGCCGCTCCTCTGAAAAGCACTTTGCCACGAAGACACCTGAGGCATGTAGGGTATTAATAGCTGCAAAACTCTCATCCCTGTGTAATTTAAATCCCTCTCCCGAGTTACACTCTTACGGAGGGAGTGGGAGAGAGGGAGAGAAAAGCCTAGAATAATTCTAAGAGGTTGTGGGAAAAAAATTTGGGGGGAGGATGACTGAAATATTCTTATTTAATCACCCACCCTACTGCCTGCTGGATTTGGTGAGGAGCGTTTTTAATTTTCTTTTTTTAAAGTCAGGGGCTATTTTGACAATTACAAATGCTGCAAATTACATGTGTTCTGAGGTTTGCCAGTCCTATGAGGAGCTCTGGAGGAAGGGGTTCCTCTGTGAAAGAGTTTGGGAAATGCTGTATAGCCTTTCGGCCCCCTAGCATGCCCCAGCACACGTCAGCATATTCGAGGATGAGAGGTCCTTCTTGGACAGACTTGTTATGCTCTGGTTAGCCTTGGATTTACCTTATTTCTTTGAAGAAAGTTCCCTTCAAATGTACAATGTTGAAGAGTAAAAATACTAGCTGAGGGGAAGTGGTGTGTTATGGAGATTGAGGTACAGACTGTGTAATTGTGGGGGGAGAATATGGGGGTCCCCAGGTCATGTAAGTAAGGAGAGGGGGGAGATTCCCTACCAATATCTTTTTCTGGTGTCTTGTCTGTAAGGTTGTGGGATATTATGGGTGTCAGTTTTTCTAGGATTTGGAGAATACCAAAGAGGCCCTTCAGAGTTAAAATATTAACTCCGATTGAGGTTATCTATTCTCTTCATAGGGTCTAAAAGGTTTTACAGAGAAAGGAAGGGAGTTCCCACAGACTGTGGTGGGAAAGCCCATACAGAGGGTAAAATCAGGTGGCTTTGTGAAGCCGTCCATGAAGACCAGTGTGACTCTATGGCAGATAAACTCTAGGCTTTAGAGAGAAGCCTATTGCCAGACCCATTGGCAGAGTCGCTGACTGCTGTCTGGGGAGATTGACAAGGGAAACCTGTCCGCAAAAGACTTTTATCTTAGCACAAGTACCCTGGGTGGTGACATTATTACTTCATAGGCTCCTGTGGGACCATCCGACATCTTGACTGACCTGGAGGTCAAGCTCATAAGGTGCCTGGTTCCTTCTCAGGGCAACATGGTGGCTTCTACTTAGGCCTCTCTGGTGGTGCCAGTGTGTCCAGAGAACATGGATCAGGAAGACCAGTATATGTACCTAACAGGATGGGTCCCCTTGAGCAAGATGCCCAGAGTCAGTAGAGGGAAAAGAATACAGTAGAAAACCTTTGGTGTTATACAAATATAGGTTTAAATCCCAACTCTACTGCCATATCCTTACATGTATTACTTAACCTCACTGGGCTTCATTTCTCTCATCTGTAACATGGGAATAATAAATGACATTTTGCCAGGCTTGGGAAGATTAAATGGCATGCCATTTCCCATATGGGCTACTCCAATGCTGTGATAAGTTCTATCCACTCCTTCCACGGGCACCGATCAAGGGAAGTTGAATGCTGGTGAGACCATCATTTACTGGAGTCAGTCTTTCCCCCCTACTTCTACAACTTTGATAATGTTCACTTTCTTTCTGGCATTTCAAGGCTGAGTTGCATAGAACCTTGAGGTTTGACATCTCACACTCTACACACCTGCTCACTTTGAGATGTTTTCTCTCTCTTCAGCCTTCCCTAGTGTTTTCATATCTTTCTTGCCCTGTGGAAGGCAGTGGCGTACACACTCTTTTTGATGGAAATGTGCCTTGAATTGGCACAAGGGTAGGACAATGTGTTCTTTTTAAAATAGCTGTTTTGATAATGCTTGGCAGTGTATTGGTATTTTTGGCCAGAGTAGTGCATATTGAGACCATATCCTCAAGGAATGCTTTTCAATCTGTCCTAAGTCTCTTTTCTAGGCTGCATAGTTTGGATTTTCCATTGATGAAAAGCACTTCCCTTTCCTTGCTCACATGAAAGTTTATCTGTCCATTTTTTGGGCCACTCCTATCCCTTCATGTTGCCCAAGGCACATGCAAAAAGTCCGTTGGGATCTTCCTGTACTTGATGCCTTTTTTTTAAAGCATTATATTGCCTGAGAGAACTTAGGATCATCTAAAAATCATAGGTACTCTGGTGTCATCCTCTTGGAGATCAAGCATGCCAGGAGGTCCATTGAGGCTGGGGAGAGCAGGTGAAGAGTGAAGGAGCTCATGATGGGTGAAGTGTAGGGCGTTGGACCAGGTGGAGGATGGCACAAATCCTGAGAGACAAGACAGATAAAGTAGAGCCCACAGTCCAGTCAGGGGCACAGTGAACAAAAGCACCCCCAAGAAAGCCAGATCAGCTAAGAAGGATACTTGTCCTGTCTCTCTTTTGTTGTGAGTGTGTGGCCCTGAAGCAGGTGATTCTGCTCTCGATTCGGGAAGGATTTCCAAGAGATTCTGACCAGTCTCCCCTCCGTGATAATATAGCTCCTCAATTACCATGGAGACTTCCATTTTAAAAATAGCCATTGGGTGGAATCTTAGTGCAAAAAAAAAAATATATCCAAATATATCATAGCAGTTGGTTCCCCACACCCTTGTGCCTATTTACTCCCTTGAGGATTTTCATCAGGTTTGACTTTTCCTTATGAAGAATGTGTTTATTCCTCCATATGTTCTATTGGCTTCAGCAATGAGTGATTCCCTGGTTGAATATGTGTTACATGGTCCTCTTGCTTCTTGGAGGAACAGAGTGTTGTAGTAGTTAGGTGTGTGGCTGCTGGAGGCATGTTGTCTGGTTCAAATCTCAGCTGTGCCTCCTAGTAACTGTGTAACATTGAGGAAGTTACTTCCCCTCTCTCTGTGCCTTTCTCTCATCAACAAAATCAGGCCAGTGTGGTACCTGCATCTTGAAGTTTATGTGGTCTAAAGGAAGTAAAACTTGACAGGTGCTCAGAACAATTCCTGGCACCTAGTGGGCCCTCAGAATGTGCTAGCTAAGATTTTTCTTTAGGGAGCTCTGAATCACACTGGCCTACAGTTTACCTTTGTGGCGTTGGCTCTCCACGAAGGCACGTGAACAGTTTAGTCCACAGGTCTCTAAGTTCATAGTGTTGCCTCAAGGCTCAGAGATGCTTCTTCCAGGCTTCCCAGTTTATCTCCACATAGTTGTCAACTAGGCCCAGGACATTCTGTGTGTGTTCCACATCTGTCAGCTTCAAAAGACAAGGGAGTATCTAGCATCTGATTGCCTCAGTAAAGAATTAGTCAAAGAATGCAACAATTTTAGCATGTTGCCCTTGGTAGATTGAAAGTATTCTCTCTGGCCTTGGAGGGTTTTGCAAAATGGCACTTGAGTGTTTGGGACTCACTGAATAGACCTTCATTTGGACTTGCTTGCTAATCTCCCCAGTGGTCCTTTCTCTTCTCTTAGCTTGGGGTGTTTGCTTTTTGCTTTTGTTTTTTAATATATCCATATCCTACTTATGATAGACTGAGATTTACCTGATTAGCCACACTTGTTTTCATTTTTTTTGTTGGGTTTTAAGGACCTGGGTATTTTGATTCAAAGAGTTTTATTTTCCCCAGGCTTCCAGTAAAAATTTTTTTTTTTTTTACATAGTATCTCAGGTTTTCTGTTGAGCCTTAGTTTTTAAATACCATTTCTCTCCATTTCAACAGAAATGGAGAATGTTAACAGTGCAATTGTATACCTGTTTGTCTTTTGCTTTGTTACTCCAGGATCAAATATAGAAGGATTAAAGCAGGGATCCCAAAGATTCTCCATCTGGCAGTTCCTAGTTTTGTAGTGGAATGGCATATTGATTGGCATAGGAGTCCCCTGTCCTTGTAATTCCTAGAAACCTCAGTCAACAGGGATGAAGGTTGGGGCACATAAACACTATTAACAGCTTCACCATTTCCTTGAAGGAAGAATCAGGTTGCTGGTGGAAATGTCTTGAACAAGGTCTTCCATTATCCATCCTTGACTGAACTTATGTCTGTCCTTTGAGATTTTATTGTGGTACAGTTCTCCTGTATGACCCAGAGTGCTTTGTAGCTTGAGTGGAGAAGACTCAACACAGCTCAGTTCTTAGATTTTCACTTTGAAAGAAACAGTATCTTTCATAGAGAGGACGTCCTTTTCACACTACCAATGGCCTTCTCTATGAATACCTTCCATGAAGATTTCTCATGAATACTCCATGATACGTCCAATGATGGGGAGTTCAGAACCTCCAATGGGCATAGATATTTATCAGTGTGTAAATATTTATACTTTCTACAGTTTTATTTATCAAATATTATTTTCATTGAACAACTGGTACACATTTATGGTTTGGAAGACTTGATTTATTGTTAAGATGGCAATACTTGCCAAATCAACTTATAGATTCAACATGATCTCTGTCAAAAATCCAAACTGCCTTTTGCAGAAATTGACATGCTGATCTTAAAAATCCCTTAAAATGCAAGGGACCCAGAATAGCTGAACAATCTTAAAAAAGAATAAAGTTGGAGGACCTAAACTTTTCAGTTTTAAAACTTAATACAAAGCTACAGTAATTGAGATAGTGTGGTACTCGGCCTAAGCATAGACATATATATACATCAGAGGAATAGAGAGTCCCCAAAATAGACCCTTACGTATATGTTCAATTGATTTTCAACAAGGTTGCCAAGACAATTCAATAGGATAGATAGTCTTTTCAACAAGTGGTGCTGGGACAATTAGATATTCACCTGCAAAAGAATGAAGTTGGAGCCCCTACCAGACAACATACACAAAGATTAACTTAAAATGGAACCAAGACCTAAATGAAAGATTGAAACTACTAAACTCTTAGAAGAAAATATAGGTAAAAATCTCTGTAGCCTTCAATTAGGTATGGCTTTTTAGATATGACCCCAAAAGCATGAGAAACAAAAGAAAAATATATATACACATTGAACTTAATCAAAATAAAAAACTTTTGTGCTTCAAAGGACACCACCAAGAAAATGAAAAGACAGTGTACAGAATGGGAGAAAATATTTGCAAATCATGTATCTAATGAGGGAATTGTATCCTGATATATAAAGAACATTTATAACAACAAAAAAACACATAATCCAATTGAAAAATAGGCAAATGATTGAAACAGATATTTTGCTAAAGATACACAAAAGGCTAATAAGAACATGAAAAGAGGCTCAAAATCATTAGCCATTAGGGAAATGTAAAACCATAGTTAGGTATCACTTCATACCCATTAAGATGGCTATAATCAAAAAGTTGGACAAGGATAAGTGTTGGTGAGGATGGGGAGAAACCGAAACCTTCATACATTGCTGGTAGAAAGAAGCACAGTGCAGTCACTTTGGGAAACACTTTGTCATTTCCTTACAATGTTAAACATAGAGTTACCATATGACCCACCAATTCCACTTCTAGGCATATACTAAGAGAATTGAGAATAAGTGTCATGCAAAACCACAGTCCTGATACATGGATGAGACTTGAAAACATTAGGCCAAGTGTAAGAGTCCAGACACAAAAAGCCATATATCTCATGAGTCTATTGATATGATTTGTCCAGAATAGGCAAATGCATGTGACAGAGAGTAGGTTAGTGGTGGCCGGGGGCGGGAAGGCGAGAGGGATGGGGAGTGACTGCTGATGGGTCTGCATGGTTTTGTTTGTTAGTCTGTGGGAGGATGATGAAAATGTTCAGGAATTACATAAGGTAATAGTTGTACCGTTTTTGAATGTACTAAAAAATCACTGAATTCTGAACTTGAAAAGGGTACATTTTATGGTTTGTGAATTACTTATCAATTTTTTTAAAATTCAAAAAAAAGTAGCAAACCTATGTGGACACTGCCCAACACAAACAGATGCCTGCACCTTGCATGGGCCCTTGTTGCTAGATTATAGAGATTCTTAGAAGAGGGCCGAGGGGCTGGCTTGTTATAACGGTGTTGAGGGCCTGGGTACTCAAGGACATGGCTAGTTGCCAATGGGTGTGGACCTACTTCAGCATTCTAACAATGGTATGAACATACTGGTACATATCCACTGACCGTTAGCTCTTACCTGTGCCCGAATCCTATGACTTCCATACCCAACCGGGAGCAACAGAGAGCATATACGCCTCACACGCAACTTGAATGTGACCATCATAACACCAAGAAGTTTGAGCTCTGAAGACTCAGAATCCCTAAGTCTGTGCATCAGGAGTTGATAAAATAGCACTCCAATCAATATTTTTGAGTAGGGTCTCACAGAATATGGTGGGGAAGTGCCTAGTTCTATTGAATTATAATGCAATGTGGAAGCTCCTCTCTCTCTCTCATTGCTGCCCCCACTCCATCACTGAGAGGGGTCATTGTATTTCACAGGAAGCCTCTGTTGTCTGTCCCAATGCCATTTTCCTCATCTGAGTTCAGAATTACATGAGCTTATCCCAGGTCTCGGAGATATGTCATCTTGGAGGTAAACTGTCCCAATTTAGTAATGTCCTCAGCCATTCATCAAACCCATACCCACAGCAGCTTTGTGTGACAGAGTCCACTCTATTCCTCCCAGGGAAATAAATACATGGCTCAATGCATAGGAAATGAAATTCACATGCAAGAAGAGAAGACGTCTACATGTTATTTATTCAGTGATATCCTGTCCCATTGCAAAAGTGTTTGAGGTGGTTTTCACAAATGTAGGCAAGCAGTGAAACAAGAGGAATGAAGGGGGTTGACAATATCTGGAAATAGGGGAAATAAGTGTAAGGACATAAAATAAAACTAGTGACAAGAGTAGATTTTAAGTGTGTGCTGCTAGAGGGGCATCCTAGTGGCCAAAGCACAGAGGTAAACATCACGGGCTATAGGCAGCTGTTCAGAGGAAGAATAACTTTTCCAAATGCTGTGGCCTAACAGAAGCTTCTCCCACAGCACCTCATAAAGAACAGAGTGTGGGCTGCAAAACTATACTCACCATCATCCTGAAAATAGATCCAATGGTGCACCTCTTAGGAGTGTTGATTAAAATATCCTTTGAAGCAAGTCAGTGGCTTCAGCGCCCAAACCCACTTCACAAAATGGGGGTGGATGGGTAGGTGGAGGAGAGAAATCTTTCAGGAGCTCCCGCAGGAACATTGTCTTACTCTGGCGAGACCCAGGCGATCCTAGCAAATGGGAAGCCTTTGGGGAAATCATTGTTGAGGCCTGATGGGATTGTCACCCCCCATCCCAGTACAGCCATCTGGGGCCTCACTGGTCAGCTGTTGGAGCCAGCAGTGCCCTTCCCATCCCACTGCCACCCCTGCCCAGGCTTTTCTTCCCGGGCTTCTTGGAACTTGATCATGTGAGGCAGTAAATCATTGAAGTCCAGAACAAATCTCATTTGACATTTTTATCTTGACTCTTCTGGGGGCCTTTAATTAGCATGATTGCCGTGTGGGAGATTGCTCAGATGGAATCTGCACTGCTCTTGGTTGGCATAATGGTTATTGAAGTTTCTCGAGTTTCCGTTCCTGTTCATCCAGGAAAGACTCTGATTAAAAGTGATTAAAACCCCTTAATACGGTCTAATAAGGGGTGGTTGGCAGTGCATTGACATGGATTTAAAAAATGCATCAGAACATGGACTCATATAATTATCAAAAACTTACTCCTAAGAGTTCATGATGGCTTGTCTGCCACCCTGGATCCCCCAGCATCATGGAACCCATGGCCACTGCATAGTAATGCTCTGCTGACGTGGCCACTGCCCCACAGCTAGGACGTTCTCAGCCCTTGTTAATAGTCCATGGGCTTTAGGGAGCATCAGAATATATTATGACTGATGATAGAACTCTGGTTAGCATTAAGAGTCCCGATTCCCCTTGTTTCTGATTCCCCTAGCTGTGTTGAAATTTCCTGCTCCTGTAGAACACACCATGGCAGCGGTTCTCAACCAGGGTGACTCAGCCCCCCAGCAGACATGTGAGAATGTTTGGAGACAGAGTTGGTTGTCCTGATGGGGTGGAGGATGCTACTAGTATCTAGTGGGTAAGGGATGCCGCTAAACGTTCTACAGTGCACAGGATAGCCCCCACAATCAAGAACCATCTGGCCCCCCAGCTTAATAACATTGGGGCTACGAAATCCTGCACTATAACTTTCAAAGCAGATTTCCACAATTACCTTGCTTAAAGCTCAGAATGGCTTAGTGATGGAGAAGGTGTAAAAGTTTTATCTCCATTTTACAGATTGAAAAATCAAAGCTTGGAGAGAGAATAATCCTCCTTTCCCTCAGGGCTGGGCCATCTAGCTCTCATTGTATTGCCACTCACACAGATTGCGTGGGATGACGTGAACTTTGGGGTCTCTACAAGTGTCCAGAAGGGGTATAGGTTTTACCTAAAGGCTTATGGCACATCTCTGGAGAAATTGTGACCCCAGGTGTCTTATGTAGGAAAGGTACCCCAATTTCTTATCTTTCCCCTGGATAGCAAAGAACACATAGCCACAAAAAGTACTATAAAAACGTAAGACTTTGTCACACTGGATACTTGGGGAGGAGTAAGGTTATTATAGTGGGTAAAGACATGATTATTTGCACAGTCTGATACCAGTTGACACATTCACATGCTTTGGGGGCCCTGGTGGTTACATAATGTGTGAGAGTCTGTTGTGACAATAGGGAGGGGTGTGTTTTTGAAATTAAGAGCACATGATCTGCCAAAAAGCATCCATATAAAAATGCACCCCTTACCTATCTGTGTGTCCATCTGGGTGTATATTTGCAGGTGGAATACCTTCCAGAGCTTATCAATTTAGTGGGATGATAAACCTGAGAAGGATCACACAGCATGGTAAGAATGTAACTATAATCACACTATCATTGCCTGGGGATTTTAAAGGATTTGTGGCATTAAGAGACTGTGAGAGAGGGTTCAAAGCAAATGTCTCCCTTCTTAGGGCACACATGACTGTCATTGCACATTGCCTATGGGTCACATTTGCAATGAGCGTCTAATCTGTGCTGATTGTGGCCAGGCACTTCCCATACATATCTGTAACCCCGTGGTTATCACCATTATAATGACCCCCACTCTACAGTTGAAAGACCGAGCTCAGGAGGGGTATGACGTCACTTGTGCATGATCCATACCTTGTTGACCACAGAAGTAGAAGTGAAACTTGGGATGGGCTCATTCTCCTTTACCGTGTTGCCATGTTAACCATTCATGGCAGTTGTATTTTACTCTTTGCTCCTCAATCAAGAAAAATATTCTCATCCTCATTTGAAGAGGAAACAGGGCCACTAAGGCATTGAGTGAGTTGACTATGATAACAGTTTAGAGCACAGAAATCACATCTCCTGCCTCCCAAGACAGCCAGTGTGCTTGGAGGGATTATAGACACAGGGAAATCCCCAGAGAATTCATCCACACATACAAAAGTTTCTGAGATAAATTGACCCGACATTAGTCTCTGTTCTTTTACTGATCTTATCAAGGCTAAAGCAGCTCTGCTCTGAATGGAGTGTGCTACAGTGCTCAGAGCTGAGAATTACTCCATGTGCTACAATGCATAGCTTGAAGAGCATCATTTAATGGCGGATGTCTTGCCTCAGGTCTGGTGAAGTAAAGTCAAGGGTGCATAAGGTTCTTAATTCCTATTCTGAGTGTTGCCACACTTCCTTTAAAGGTTGCAGGCAAGCTCTCCTGGTGTGTGCTGGAAGATACCTGCCCTCCCACACCTGCTTCTTTCTAGGTGGTCCCAGTGTTGCTACTATTCCTCTCATCAGTCACACTGGAGAGAGACTGGGCACTGCCCAGACCCCACCTCTTCTCCCACATTTAATCAGATGCTAAATTTCTGATTTGCCTAAGTTAGCTTTGCATCTCTCTGGCACCCATCCCCCCGGGCTCTCCTACCATGATCCGGGCCCTAATTTACCACTGTCCAGACTGTCACGGGTCACCCTTTAACCCAGGGAGCCCCACACTCTACAGCCCGCAACCCTAATCTAGGCCACCACCTGTTTTTGCACAGTGCGAGAGCTAAGAAAGTTTTTTATATTTTTAAATGGTTGGAAAAATATCAAAAGAAGAATCATCTTTCGTAACACATGAACATGATATGAAATTCAAATTTCAGTGTCCATAAATAAAGTTTATGGGAACACAGCCACACTCATTCATTACCAATCATCTGTGGCTGCTTTCACTTGACGGCAGAGTTGAGTAGTTACAACAGAGATCGGGTGGCCCGTAAAGCCGGAAATATTTACTATCTGGCCCTTGACAGAGAAGGCTTGCTGGCCTCTGCGCTATCCTGCTTACCACCACCCCTCTCTCTCTTCCATTCACCTTCAACTGCTCTCAGGCCATTCCCTCTTTCAGATCCTTCGGGACTCACCCATCACCCAAGCTTTTGAAGTTCTTCAAGATCTGCCCCAAGCTAATTGTCTCCATTTATTTTCCATTGAGAACCCCTGGCACTTCCTCAGGTGTATCTTGTCCCTCCCCACTAAGATCATCACTCCCATGGTTCTTTCTGCTGGGAATAACTTTCCTTTCCATCTCCTTACATGGAAATCTTCTTTCTCCTTCAAGCCTCACCGAAAAAGCCACCTGCCCCAAGGAGGTTGAGTCTCCCGCTGTAGTTAACCTCTAGCAATGCCCTAATGCTCCCTTGGCACTGCTTTCCTGATGGGAGGTCTTTTCTGTTTCAGCCAAGGCCAGAGGGCCCTAACCAGGGTTGAGGTCCCAAGGGTAGGGGTGCCCTGCGCCCCCATCACATAGAGTTGGCGAGTGCAGGCCGAGTGTGTCTGCCTGATCAGGGGCTCCCTGCTCCCGAGGATCCTGTCTTCCCCAGGGGTGTCATTCCTGTGAATTTACAGGAGGTTTGTTCTCCCCAAACTATGTGACATTGTTTTGAAAGTGGGGAACAGAATTTTACATTTGGGAATTTACATTTGATTTTTAGCATTAAGTGGTGGGGCCATTGTCATTAGCGGATACATCACTTAAGCTAAATCTCTTATCCATGAATCCACCCATGCCATATCTGTTGATCCCTCATCTGTCTCTCTTCACTTATCCATCCATCAGTCTTCAGCTATCTGTCATCAGTTCATAGCAGTCTTGTCTTCTGTGTTCTCTCCACTACCGTCACTTGATTGGCGAAGTCCCATTTTTGTGAGGTTACTCACAGGTTGTCCCCAGTACTGTTTTCCAAATGCCCCTGCTGAGCTTATTCCCATTTCTCCCTTCCTCCTGCTTTAGGTTCCAGCTGAATCATACTCTTTGCTTTTCTGGAAGGACATCCCTGTCTTAGTTTGCTAGGTCTTATATAACACTGTTCCACTAACTGGATAGCTTAGAACAACTTTTACTGTCTCACAGGCCAGAAATCCAAGGCCAAGGTGGTGGCAGGGCCACACTCCCTCTGAAGACACCAGGGAAGGATCTGTTCCATGCCTCTTTCCTGGCTGCAAGTACTTTGCTGACACTCTTGGGCATTCCTCGTAGACACATCACCCCAATCTCTGCCTTCATGTTCACATGGTATTGTGTGTGTGTATGTGTATGTATGTGTGTCTCTACCCAAATTTTCCATTTTTATAAGGTCACAGTCATAATGGATGAAGGCCTGCCCTCATGGCCTCACCTTACCTTGATCATCTGCAAAGACCCTGTT
This sequence comes from Leptonychotes weddellii, assembly GCF_054177405.1. Lineage (NCBI taxonomy): Eukaryota > Metazoa > Chordata > Mammalia > Carnivora > Phocidae > Leptonychotes > Leptonychotes weddellii. The sequence goes on along the minus strand of NC_138377.1, from coordinate 120,158,557 downwards.
TCCAAATAAAGTCATATGCTGAAGTGCTAGGGTTATTTTTGGGAGGGGGCACAAAGAAACCGGTAATAATCCCCCCCAAGCTGCTCCCACCATTTGGAACACCCCCCTCCCCCTGCCAGGTTTTCTGCCTAGAGACCATGTATACCGCCTCCTCTTTCCCCTTGCATGTGATCACTCCTCCACTGAACCCCCCCACCCAGCTCTGGGTGGGTTCCTCTCTCTTGACACTCACTAAAGTATATCCTATATCGAAGCATTTGTTTTAAGAGTCTAGTTGACTGTAAACTACTCCCCTCCTTTTTTTTTTTGGCTCCTGGAAGATAGATACTCAGGTATTTGGAAAAAATATTGCTAGGTAAGCTTAGGCAGGTGTATCCCTCACATTCTTGGCACTGGGTTTTAAGCTTCTCGTTTAGGGCAGTAATTATGTCTTATTCATCCTGGTATTCCCTTTTCCTTTTTCCAGTTCTGAACACAGATGCCGGTGAGCATAGGCAGCCTCTAGCATGGGTCAGCCATTTGGAGATTTGGAACACAATGGGAGCAGGGATTTGAGTGTGTATTTGCTGGTATCTGTCACAGTGCCTGTCATTGCAGAATGCTGATGCTTTGTGACCTGTACAACATATATCTGCTACTGTTAATTTGGGTCTTTAGGGAGATCGTGACACCTCCACTGTCCAAAATGAGTCTTTTTTGTATGTGTGTATATGCATGCTTTGATTAAAGAAATTAAAGAGAGTCCCCCAAAAGGTTAGGAACTTTTGCTCTATACAGATATATGGTGGGACCCTTTTCCTCTGTCTTCTTTTCATCTTCTCCCATCATCTTCAATATCTTCTCATCATCACTAATCATAGGAATTCAGAGCCAGAAAAGCAACTCACAAGTTTATATTATTTAATTGTTAGGGCTATAAATTTAGAATGCACCAGCTCTCTGATCCTATTAGCCAAACCCTGCTCCAAGATAATCTTCTTAAAATTGATACCACCCAGGGATTTGGACTTTGTTGATTACATTTCCTGCTAGACTCTGGCACTTGCCTTTTGTTCCTTGAATCTTAAACAATATGATCATGACCCTGAGGAGTGTAGTCCCCTTGGGGTACCAGACAGACTTGAGGACTATGGTTCTGGGAGGGCCACACAGTAAGGTCAGGGGTAGGAGGCATTGATGCTAAGATAACAATTTTGGTTTCTTTCCTTACCTCACAGAGATATTTTGAGGCTAACATAATCATTATTTAAAGTTTTTGGAAGAAGTAATGCCTTGCAAATGCCAAGATACTATTGTGGAACCTCAAAATAATGTGGCATATTGTTATACAGATTCACGCACATACACGAGTCATGTCACACGCTCCTAAAAAACAAGTTTTCTATTCTCTAAAATCCTGGGCTGTCAGGTGGGAAAATAGGGAGAGCTGTTGCATATGCATCCTGCCTGGGTTTCAACATAGCAGAGGGGTTAAGTGCAGATTCTGACTCAGTAGGTTTGGAATAGAGCCTGAGATGCTTCATTTCTAGCAAGCTCTCAGGTGATGCTGCTATTGCTGGTCTAAGAACCACACTTTGAGGAGTCAGGGATTAGAGGATGGAGAAACCACCCTAGCTACAGGTGGGTGAAGAGAAGCCAACAGAAAGAAGGGTAGTAGAAAAGTAGGAAGATGAACAGAGTGGCACAGTATTATCAATGTCATAGGGGATACGAGTGGGTGAAGGTGCCACATGTGTGGAATGATCAAGGTAAAGAGGAATGGAGAAAATCTGGTCGTGGAGCAATCATTGGTGACGTTCAAGAGGGTAGTTTCTCTGGCAGGAATAGAACTTAGATTATGGAAAGTTAAGCATGAATGATCTGTGAGGCAGTGGAATCAAATTATAGTTGGAATCAAATTATGCAAAATGTTGGTGCCCAAAGGAACTAAGGATATGGAATGATAGCAAACAGTACGGTAGAGTGGAGAACATTGCTCCACCATTTAGATTGTAAGTCTGGGAGTCTGTGTCTGGGTTTGATACATATGCACATACCAAATGATAGAGGTGTGACCATATATAGATTTCTGCAGAAAGAGGAATAGAACAGGAGAGAGGAAAGATGCTAGAGATAGGAAATAATTGAAGAAGGAAGTTGGAGATAGGATTGAAGGCATCACTTAAATGGTTAGCTTTGGAAACAAGGAAAATACATGTTTTCTCTTATGTAGAAAGAAAGAAAAATAACTGGGTTCTGGTCAAGATGGTTGCTTTCATAATGAGTTCATGCTTTAGTGCATGTCCGTTGCTCCAAACATAAAATAACGACAGAAAAAAATAAAAAGACATAGCTAGCCTCCCCCCAGCTCCACCTGCCAACAAGGTAAATAACCTGGTGGACCAGAAATAGTACAGAAATAAAAGATGATGGGCAGAGCTACAGCCAATTCCATGCTAGGCTTGAAGCCTGGAGGCAAAAAGTAGTGGGGATGGGAATTTAGCTCTGGAGGGATCTGCAGAACTACATGTGCTCCCAGTTGTTAGGGGATTCACTTCACTGCTTGAAGTTATGGGCTGGGGACAAACTTCCACACTGATGAAAAGAGTCTGAAAAAATTAATGTTGTCATTCCCTGTCTGGGAGTACAGGAAATAGGAATCTGAGCCTAAGGAAGTGGGGGAGAGAGGATAAAGATACAGCCTTTTAGATGATGAACTAAATTAGGTCACCCAACTAGCGGAAGACATTCTGCTATATCCTTAGTACTACCGTGTTGGGGCCCTAAGCCATCATGATAGGATTAGTTCAAAATTGATGTTGTAAGCACCCAGGGTGGAGGCAACAGTAATAACAACAACAACATTAAACAATGATGAGTGGAAAAGGAAAAGAAAAAAACAGAGAGAAGGAAAAAATTTTTCCTACTCTAAATGAATTACAATGGAAAAGCATTAGACACATGGGGAAGAAAAACCTAATGATAAGGATGCTTGTTATCGTGACTTATTTAACACTATTCTGGTGATCTTAGCCAATGCAATAAGACAAGAAAAGAAATATAAGAATTGGAAAGACAGATGGATGATTGCCCTAATCATGAATGATGTGATCACCCTACAGAGAACCTCAAAGAACTATAGAACTAACTAGAGAGTTCAGCAAAATTCTGAATACAAGATGAATAAACAAAAATCAATATATTCCCTAAACACCATTAGATAATTTAACTGAAAACAAATCACATTTACAATACCAAAAATGGAATAGAACTAAAAAAAAAAAAATGAGGCTTTTAAAAAAGTATATATCTCACAAAGATATGCAAGATTTTATGTAAAAATACAAAACATTATTAATAATATAAAAGAAAAATAGTAAGTGGAACATATATCTTCTTCATGAGTAGGAAAAACCAGTATAATAAAGTTGTTGATTATCCCCCAACTCTATAAATTAAATATAATCTTAATAAAAATCCCAGCAGGGGTTTTGAAGACACTTACTTGATAAGCTTATTCTATAATTTATGTGGAAGAATGAGAGACAAAGAGTAGCTAAGGTATTTTTTTTAAAAAGAAGATCAAGATTGAGATTTGTTTTAGTAGACAAAAGGACGTTATAAAGTTGTAGTAATTAGGAGAGAAGACAAAGAGGCCGAAGTATAATAATATTTTTTAAGCACTCAGAAAACATACATATGTTTGTATATAGGTATATAAATCTAGACAGACAGATGTATGGGTATGCGTGTATTTTTGATATATCATTGCTAATCAGCATGAAAGGGAAGAATGATTCTGTAAAGCCACATGAAAAAAAGTAAGGTTATAGTATTACCTCATACCAGTCACAAAATAAATTGGAAATCTGGGTGAAATTTGAAAGTAGAACTGTTCATTTTAAAATAGTTTTAGATATACAAAGAATTGTAATGGTAGTTCAGAGAATTCCCTTATACCCCTCACCTAGCTTCCCCATTGTAATCATTCTGTATTGCCATGATACATTTGTCACAACTAAGAAACCAACATCAGTACATTGCTATTTACTAAACTCAGTACTTTATTCTGATTCATTGGTTTTACCGCAAATGTCCTTTTTCTGTTCCAGGATCTCATCCAGGACACCACATTACATTTAGTTATCATGTTTTCTTTGCCTCCTTTGACCTATGACAGTTTCTTAGACTTTCCTTGTCCTTGATTACCTTCACAGTTTTGAGCAGCAGATTCTATGCAGAATGTCTTCCAATTTAGGCTTGTCAGTTGGGGTCTTTGGGTTTTAGGAGGAAAGACCACAGAGGCGAGTGCCATTCTCATCACATCACATCCAAAGTATGTGCTTATCACATGGCATTGCTGATGATGCTCACCTTGACCACCTGGCTGAGGCAGGGTTTGCCAGGATTCTCCACTGTAAAGTTACATTTCCCCTCTGCCATTCTCTTTGAAAGTAACCTAATAAGCAAAGCACATACTCACAGTGGGGAGTTAAGCTCCACCTCCTTCAGTGAGGAGTCTCTACATCAATTATTTGCAATTCTTCCCTAGGGTAGATTGTTAAATGTAGTACTTTTAAAGGAAAGGAGAATATCATTTGACTTTGAGGAGGGAAAATCTTCTTAAGATATAGATTATGAATATCATAAACGGAAAGATTAATGCATTTGACTACATTAATTTAAAAACAAATCTATATAAGATGCCATATACTAAGTTAAAAGACAAACTATGGACTAGAAGAACATAATTTCAACCCATGTATCCAACAAAAAATTTGCAAACAGAATAAATAAACTCATACAAATCCAACAGACCAACAACCTATTATATGCAGATATATACATTACATATATTTATATACACATTTATGTACGTGTGTGTGTATATATATATATACACACACAGTGAGTAAAGGATATGAATAGACAATTCACAGATCAGGAAGCTCCAACTGAGATGATGCACAACTTCAATAGTGATCAGGGAAATGCAGCTTAAAAGTGCAAGGAGATAACATCTACCACACATCAAGTAATATCAGATATGGGGATACAGGGTAAGAAGTTCACCCGTTTAGTGATTATAGAAGTATGAGTACCATCACTTTGGGGAAGCATTTAAGAACATGCTGAAGGATTTATATGCACTAAATTATAAGGATATCCTTCAAAGCCATTCTTCTCAAACATTTTTTTGCACACAGATTGCCTGAAGAGCTTGTTAAAATGCAGATGTTGATTCAGTGGGATCTGAGAGTTTCCATTTTTTACCAGTCTCCCAGTTGTTGCTGCTGCTCCGCATGCCCACACTTTGAGTAACAAACCTCTAGAGTAGAAGTCAGCAAATGATGGCCCACCCAAATGTGGCTCCCATCTGTTTTTGTAAATAAAGTTTTATTGGAACACGGTCATTTGTTTGTGTGTTGTCTATGGCTGCTTTCTGACTACAATGGCAGAATTTAGTAGTAGCAACAGAGATTTGGTGATTTGTATAAAGCCTAAAATATTCATTGTCTGTCCCTTCGTAGGAAGTTTGCCAATTCTGCTCTAGAGAAACTCTCCCACATGCACATAAAGAGACTTATGTAATATTTATTGCAACTTTTTTTAATATTGACAAAATGGAAACAAATCTCAGTTGGTTGAACAGATAAATAATTTGCAGTATATTCACATGGTGGATTATATCAGTTACAATTAATGAATGAGAGCTACATGGCTCAACATGGATAATCTAGAAAACATCCCTTGTTTAGGCAAAACAATACTATAATTTGCTTACCATTATGTACCAATGTAGCAAAATTATTCAAAGATGCTTAGCAACGATAATCCTCTATTTCAGGGAAGTGGTTAACTCTGGTTTGGGATAAAAACAGGAACAGGATCATGGACAGACTCATTTGGGTTCTCAACCATAGCTATAATGTATTATTTCTCTCAAATTTTGTGAAGAAGATATGAGAATATTATAAGCTGTTAATACTGGGTGGTGGGTACATGGTTTTGCTATTCCCTAGATTTTTCGGGTATTTTCAGATATTTCAAACATTTGAAAAGAATAAAAAGAATCAAGAATGGGAAAAATATGCTGAATATAAAGGCAGGATTTTGCAGTTCGGGGAGTGGGTGGGGAGATGAAGATTTTTAATACCTGACGCTTCCTCTCCTCTCAGTTAAACAAGAGGAAGTGTTCCGACATCATAGATCGTCCTTTATGTAGTTAATTTTGAGAATGGTGAACATGCGACTAATTTTACTCCATGCCTTATGGAGTATTTTGATTTTAAGAGGTCACTTCATCCACATCCTGGAGTGTAAGGAATTTCCCTTTCTCTGGGACTAACATTTTACTCCTTTCAACCAAGATTCACTTATTATTGGGACAATCTTTGTGATGCCAAGGGTGGAGCCCCCGGGCACATCCTCCTACATCTAAATGCAAGCCTTGACATGTCCATCAGGGAAGAGTCATAAGAGCCTTCAAGATTCCTTCAGGGACCAGCCTCTGGCTGTTGTCTGAGGATCTCAGTGTTCTGTGCCCTTTTGTGTCACCCGGGTGTGGATGCCCTCCCACTGTGACTTCCTGTGGGCATGACTCCATGAGCCAAATCACATTTGGGGTACATTCAGCCTCAGCCCCCTCCCTCAGCATCTGCACACAGCTGGAACCAGACTTGGGCACATGGACCAGGGCAGTCCCATCATTTATTTTCCAAGTTGTATTAAGTCAACTTTACAAGAAGAGGTACTGCATTCTGAAGTTGGGGATCCAGTTCCACCCTCTTAGCCAGGAAGCGTACAGGAGGGACATTTCAGTTCCAAGAACATTTTTGTGTCCTTTGGAACCCTTTGTAGCAGGTTTGTCAATATAAGGATGTGGGGATAGTTAGGTCAAATCATGTCCCATGGAATATAACGACTGTATGAAGAGACCTGCTAGGTGATACTTGACAACCTTTGGTCAGGTGCCTTATACACATAAGCACTGTGGAACACACAGCTGACTGATGATCTAGTGTCACTTTGTCCCCCAACAGCAACGTTGTAAATGGTCTTCAGCATGTCTTCTCATTGGGACTTTTGTTTTGAAACACAGTGCCCTCTTACCCATGCGATTCAGTTCCTGAAGGATCTCTACTCTCTAAGTTTGTCCCTTGGACGTAGGTTTTCAGCTCCTTCTTTATAACTATTAACCATGACCAGAGGGAGCATAAGTTTGGTCATGACAGGGACAGTCAGCAAGGCTTGCTGAGATGGCATTCCCTGGTCTTTAATGCACAGCCCATAACCTAATGCTGGCTTTATATTTATTGTCAAGTTTTAAGCTCAAATGCTAAGGCAAACCATGCAGGTATTGGAAGTAAGTGGAGGGGTCGGATGGAGGCTAATAGGGAGTGGTAGAGTATATGGCAAAGTGGAGAACACATGCCCTGTCTAAATTGAGTGAGCACTGTGTTGCTCTGGCTGATTTGCACTGTGCAGAAATAGCTGGCCCAACATTGCCAGAACTCTTGGATTTTCAAGGGAAGCTACAAATACAGAAATTTTAAATGTGAAATCTCCCAAGTTCTAAATGTTGGCAACTAAGTAAAAAATTTTAAAAAGAAATTGTGCTGAAAAAAGACACATCCTAGAGCCACATATGGCCTATAGGTTAGGTTTGCAACCTCAGAATAAAAGAAGAAGAGCTATGAGAATTTTAAGCAATTTTTAAGAGAGTTTTAAGCAAGCTAAGTCGTGGCCAGCAAGGCTAGGCATTTTAATGTCACCCACCCGGGTCATTGCCACCTGCCTTCTACTGAATCTAATGGCAGGAGAGAAGGAACCTAGATAGAAAACAGTGCAGTAGCCACATCAGGAGGCAAAGGTACAGAACAAAGTAACCCTAGTCCTATCCCAGGGACTGCTAGGACTCTTTGGTGGCCTTCTTTCCATAACCTTGGAGAGGCCACCACCCAAGCGGGAAATGAAGCAAGAGATACCTGTCATGAGGGAGCTTTTCTTTACCATAATATACTCTTTCGTGACCCTTCTTCTTTTTTTTTTTTTTAATGATTTTATTTATTTATTTGAGAGAGAGAATGAGATAGAGACAGAGAGAGCATGAGAGGGGGGAGGGTCAGAGGGAGAAGCAGACTCCCTGCTGAGCAGGGAGCCCGATGCGGGAGTCGATCCAGGGACTCCAGGATCGTGACCTGAGCTGAAGGCAGTCACTTAACCAACTGAGCCACTCAGGCGCCCTTTCCTGACCCTTCTTGTTCACATAGTGGCCTAGTGCTCCACATAGTGGACGGTGCTGGGGAGAGAGTTCTTCCTGGCGCCATGCTTGCCATCCCAGGGGTATTCTCAGATATTCCACACTCTTGCTCTGGGTGTGACTATGTTCTGGATAATTGTTCTTCTCTCCAAACTCATTAGCATCTCTCTTTCATTGGGTTTACTTTTCATCCTTCCTAAGCTGAACTCCTAAAAGTTCCATCAAAATGAAGGAGTCAATGGGTAGATAGAGTTTGGGTTTCTTTACTTGGAAAGTACGAATGCATGCAATGTGTTACTGTAAGAGTGGTGGGTGTGGCAGGGCCGAAAATGAAGCAGGAAAGGTTAAACCAGGTGTCTGCTGGTGGCGGGCAGGGACAGGCCGGGGATGCTCATCTCCCTGGCTAGGGAAGCTGTTGGTGAGGAAAGAACACTCTAGCCCTCCATCCAGGCCTTGCAGAGGGAGCCATACATACAGCCCTGTCCCCACCACTGCTGCCTTGACTTCTATGTCAGCCTCTTTTCCCTGGATATGGATTTTTCAACAAATAGAAGCCATATTGCAAAGTAGTTCATGATAAAGACTTTGGGGTTATGAAGAGCTTGGTTCAACATCAGACTGCCACCAAGTGAACTTGGTTGGTTGGTTGGTTTTTAAAAATGTATTATCGAGCCTTCGTTTTCCCACAGTTAAAATGGAGTCCGTAATGGCAGCCTTTTAAAGATATTGGGGGACACTGGATTAGCTGTTGGCAGGGCCTGGCGCTGTCACTACCTTACAGAGATCTTCGGGTTCCAGGGGGCTCAGCGATGCATCCGATGGTAGGATTGTTACAGCGGGACGTTGGTTGGGGGCTGCCTTCTTCAGTCCATCTCACCTCTTCTTACCCCTTGGGGAAAGACGGGGAGGCTGTGGATAGAGTGCCCCTTGGCTGGGGTGGGGTGCAGAGTGGGCTCTTCACCCTCACGTCTGTCCGGTTGCCCCCTCCTGCTCTCCCTTTCTGGACAAGGATCTAAATAGCCCTGTGTCTCCGGGTCCCTGCGAAGGCTCCCCTGACCTCAGTGCCAGGGCTCCTGTGTATTTCAACCCACTCTTGAGTCTAAAGTGATTTTCTCCCAGCCAACACCATGTAAGTGCTAAGCGCCAGTGTGATGTAGCAACTTGAAGATGACAAACGAATACATTTGAAGAGGAAATGTTGGAAAATAATCCAGCAGAGCTCCATTTGGTATTGGGCCTTTTATCAAGGCCATAACCTAACCACTTTATGGAATTAGGTGATAAAATTATCATGTCAGATAACAAAAGGAAGAAGCAGGGACGGAAAGGGAGGCCTTGAGAACCCAAAGCCGCCGCATGAGGAGTGTGTAGGCAGAAGAGGCAGGGAAGTTCTCACTGGTGGATGCGGGGGTGCTGGGCTCCCAAGGCCAGGGCGTTGGCTGTGGGGCTGGGGTGAGACCCCAGAGAGGGGTGGATGCTTGGGGTCTGCAAGGCTGTTAGAAAAACGGAGAGGTTTGAAGGCCTAGCCCCCTTTTGTGTTGTGCAGCCATCGGAGCTGGCCCTTCTCTGCTGCAGTGAATCTTGAAGGCCTTGGTGTTGAAGATTTACCCTGCTTTCGGCCCAGTGGGATTGGTTCCAGTGCTTTCTTCCAGTACTGTGGGTGCTCAGTGCCCCTTCTCCCCCAGCCTGCCTTCCCAGCTCCCCTCCCTTCCCAAAACAATCTCAGAGGCTCTGGCTCGCTGCTCAGGAAACTATACCTAGACAGTCCCCAAAGACCACGCTCATGTTCTGAGTCACGGAGGGCCTACAGTGAGCTCTGTGCTGCCTGGCTTTGGGAAGAGCTGTCACCAGATGGAAGAAAAGGTTCGACACGGAGGTCCGCAGGGCATGGTGGGGTGGGCGAGGCCTTCTTTGGAGGTGGGTTTGCCCCTCCTCAGCCTTCCCTCCACCCATCTGTGCCTTTCCCGGTCAGCGTCCATGGTGGTCCTGGCCCCCCCTGCCCTCCCCCAAGCAGATGCCTTTTCCTTCCTGCTCCAGGGTTGTTCTGAGCATGAGGGGGAGGAATGGAGGATCTTGGAGCAGTGCCTCCTATGTTATCAGGATTCAGCACTTAGAATCTTGGAAGGGCTCCACCTGGGAAAGAGTTCCAGAGAAAACAAACTTCAGATCCCGGCTAATATGGGAAAAGGCTCATGTTCACGGAGGCAGCTTCAGGGACCTTGGCAGAGGCTTAGGCAGGCTTGGCCCCTGCCTTTAATGGATCCGACACGGAGCCTTCCAGGGCCCATGATGCTGCAAGGCCTCCAAAGGAGATTTCACTCTCAAGCTATAACATGATGCCTTTCAAAGGAGTTGTAGTCGCCGGGTCTAGTGAACCAACAGCGTTTGTTGTTCCAACTGTTTATGCCCTCATTAAGGCAAGAAAGATTTTAAGGGACAAAACTCACATCCGCCCCCCCGGCCCTGTCTCCTCATTGCCCTTTATCAAGCTGTTTTCCTCTTGGAGATGAGCTGGATTTTTTCTGAGAGAGAGAAGGAGCCAGAAGGAGGGTCTTGGGACCTGCAGGGTCATCACCCCGGTGATAAGAATCATCCTTCTGGCCCTGAGAATGGCATCCAGAGTAGCAGTGATGGGCACGAGTTCAGGGTGCTTGGGCCCAGGAAGGGGGATGGGGGTCTAACATGTCAGGGAAAGGGTTGGACAGAGTTCATGGTGATGGCAGATCTTCCCTGACTCCCTGGTTACGGTTCTTTAAGGCCACTGTCTGATACTCAGAGGACAATGTATCTAGATTTTATGCATAAAATAAAGCAGGTGCCCCTACAGGTAAAGCAGTGTGGACTACAAGAGCAGGAAACACCTGGGCTTCTGTTTCTGGCACTGTGCCCGTGAAACTACTTTCCCATGTTTTTGCACTTGGGGCTCAATACTGACCATTAATTCCCCCCATGTCTGCCTCTTCTGCCAGGGGTCTTTTCAAACATAGACAATCATGGGATATTAAACTTGAAGGACAATAGAGATCATCTAGTCTCATCAACTCACTATATATATGAGGAACCTGAGGTCCAGAGTGGGGAAGTGTCTTACCCAAGGTCACATGGTGAGTTACCTCCTTTGACGTCTTTGTATGCAGTACAGACCCCTCCCCCAACCAATTTTGATTCTTAAGATTTTTAAGACCTCATGGAATCTCCCTATGTCCCAGAGGACTGGGGGATGACTAGGTACCCAGTGTGTGATTGGTACTAGAATCCCTTAGGTCGGAGGAGTCTTCCAGGGAGAATATGTCATAGGGCCAAGGTGAGGGGTATGGGAGAAGCAAGAGAGGGACCGTGGCCTGGATGGGAACAGTGGTGTCACACACCTTCTAGGCAGGCCACCCAGACCAGTGGCCTGCCCTCCCTTCCACCTCAGATCCCAGAGAGCCCTCGTCCCGGGTTAACACCGCTTCTCATCCTGAAGCTGAGTCTCTCTCTAAATGTGATGTCATAGACAAGGAAGTTTCCCTCTCTCCTCATAACCCTGGCCCCGCTCCCTGCAGATGGAGGGCTCCCAATGCCCACATTACTCAACTGTGTTTTGATCTGGGAAGGAGAAGGGGAGAGTCTCAATGCAACCAACTCGGTCTTTTCCCATTGTATCCCCAACACCCAGCTGCCCATTGTGTCCTTCACATGCCTGCACATAGCTTTCATGAAAAGACAAGCTTGTCTTTACGCACACACACGGAAACACATGGACAGACATTATTTTATTATTAAACCTCCGTCTGGAGAGTTGATCAGGAACACCCACAACTCTGGACACTGTGGACATCCTAATTCACTCCATGGCAGTGTGGCCAGACTGGAGCTGAGTTCTCATGCACTTGGCTACCAGGGTCATTGCTCCAGAACACTTCCATCCCCTATTAAGACTTGGCATTATGATATGGCCAAAAAAAAGCAGCCATTATTTCCTAAACTTTCCACTGAGCTGGTGAAAGGAAACCAAAAGTCAATGAGAAAGAGGGGGCAGACTTGGAAGAATAGCGCTCCTACCCCCCTGGTGTGGTCAAGGTAGTCTATAGGATTCTGGCTCCTAGGATTAAGAAGTAGCCCTCTATTATCCCTTAACAATGCAAGTTCTGAGAATGCATCCTCCCACCCCGCCAGTGACCCTAGCGGTGATGCCCCCTCCCCATCTACCTGTCGGCTCATCCTCAGGGGCTCCTCCCAACCGGATGAGGCCCCTCCTGCTCTTCCATGACAATCCAAGGCCAAGCCCCCAGATAGTTGGCTCACTTCCCTTCCTCGGTTCAGTGGAGGCCGCAGCAAAATGGAGTGTTTCCAGTTTCTCTGACCATGCTTGGTTTTAAGTTAATCCCCTCCTCCTGTCCTTCCCTTTTGCTGACAGTTCATTTGGCAGTTTCCAATATATATCTGTGTCCATATCTCCCATTCTTCCCCCACCCTCCCCGCCCCCCCACCCCCTTCAAGCTCCCTCTCTGTTTCCCCTCCTAGTTTCGATCTTCTTTGGGGCGGGGGGGATTTTGGTTTTTACTTTATTTTGCTTTTTTCTGTTTTTCTGTTTTTTTGTTTTTGTTTTTTATAGGTTTCAGAGAAATTATGTTGAATCCAATAAGCCTTCCCGGACATTCCAAGCCTCTTAACCATGGCATCTATGTTGAGGATGTCAGTGTTTATTTCAGCAAAGGACGTCATGGCTTTTAAAAACTCCTTTTAAGCCTCCCTGTTTTGATGTCACCTGGGTAGGCTGGGCCCTCTGAGAGGTGGGAAGCTCTAGGCGCTGTTCTCTTTGGATCCAGGGATGCTAAGTAGAAACTGCATGAGCCGCCGGCGCCCCTGCACCTTTCACGCCACCAAGACGGGTGTCGTCCCTCATCCACCACTGGCAGGGCTGCCCTTTCCCTCAGTCATCACTGTGCTCCTTCTCCCCCCTCCACCCCGGCCTCCGAGGCAGCTCCTGCCACCATCTTTAGAGCCAATAAAGAGAATTAAAAACCTGTGCACCAAGAACCATCTTTTAACAAAAAACACACTAGCCATTCTCTTGCTTTCCAAAAACCACCCAACCACCACGAGAAAGCCTGATGAAGTCCAGCCGTGCTCCAGCCTCACTTACCCTGCTTGGAAGCGTGGGGTCTCTCCCTGGCTCTCCCTAGGATACCAGGCTGTCCTCTTAGCAACCTCATCGCCCTGCAACCTCCAATGGGGAAGAGCGTCTAAGCAGAGGTGGAGACCACGCGGTGAGAGAGGGGGAGCCAGGCCCGAGTGTTGGCACCAGATTAGGTCTCAGAGGAAAGAATGGAAACCAATCATTTTCTATATATATATACACACACATATATATATATATGATTTTTTTTTTTTGGTGGAGAAAACCATACTTTTTTTGGACACGTTTTCCCCCCTCCCCTCCTCTTCGCTCTGGAATGGCTCACAGTGAGTGTGGTATTAGAAAACTCCTTGGCCCCAAGATGTGCAGTCCTGACAAGCTTTTGCTACGGGAGGTCTTGCCCGTGAATGGGGCATCCTCCTAGGACCACAAGGGACCGAGCGAGTCAGGGCCCAAGGCCCTTCCTGCTAGTCCCTGATCCCAGGATTGGCTCTCTACCCCCCACTTTCACTTACTCTTGACTCTGAGAACTTTCGGAACCCAATGGAATCACCATTTCAAGGCCAAGATGAACTGAAGGGAAGAGAAGGAAAAATTGGCCTCCTCCAGCCCCTCTCATGAAACCAGTGGAAGGGCCATCCTGTTCTCTGGTCAATATATGTGTTTACTTTGCTTGCTTTGACTCATGCCTTACTCCACGGCCACCCTCTCCCAAAGAGGGGCTTTGTTCCTTCCATTTCCAACTTGATCCGCTGGGGAAAGGGAAGCACAGCTGTAGGGCCTGAACCTCTCCCAGATTTGCTGCCATGCTGGCCGAGTGGACTCCGGGCTTGACCCAGCCGCTCCCACCTGGGGTACTTCCATGGTGAGAAGTCAGCACAGGCTGTCCCTTGATGGTGGAGAACATGAAGCAGGGGGGTCTCCCATGGGGAGCTCTTAGGACACGATGGTGGTGGTTTTTAACCCACTTAAGTTTTGGGGTGATGACTCACAGCAAGAGATAGTAGATTCTCTCTGGCTTCGGCAAATTTACATGGGAATCAAGCTTCCCACTGAAGGTCCTCCTTCCTGGGGCCTGTGGATGGTGGTTCTTTGTGCCAGGTTCCCGCTGATTCTGCAGATGCCTCCATGGGGTTTAAAATCACGAAGCTTTCCAAGTTCTTGGCCCATTTTGGGGGTGGCCTCCCAGACACCGTAGTGTCCAGAGTATTGTGTGGGAGTTCAGGTTTTCTCCAGGGCCTCAAGATGTGTGTGTATCTAGCCCCTGATAGCTTCCCGCCATCCTGCCCTCCCCCCTCCACTGCTTCATGTCAGGCTGATCCCCACCGTGTCCTGCTGACCCTTGGGGCCAGGGCCTCCTCCCGAGTGTGGCTTTAAGGAGTAAGCTTGAGGATGATGTTTTTTTAATTATTGTAAATCATTACCTCATTTCCAGCCTGCCAGGCTCCATCCATCCCAGCATCTTTTATTCTGCCATTTTCTCACCTTGTGCTATGACAATGGGGCGTTGTATTTCCACAGAGACTTATAGGAGTGTTCAGTGTATAGTTTCTTAATAAACACTTTATTTTCTAATGAAATGACTGCATCAGACCTCTTATTTGGCAACTTTGCAAAGAATATTAAAGACACAGAAATTCTGACATTTCCCCCCCCTTCCCTCCCCCCATTTTACTGATACTCTTTTAAAGAAGTTTCTTAGCTCAGTCCTTGTTTGCCAAAGTGTTTACAATCTGTTGCATTGGTTGCTTTCATTGAGACTCCTCCAGATAGGTCAAGCCCATCTAGTGAAGTGTTTCCTCATTCTATCGAGGCAGAATTAGAGGCACAGAAAGGTTGAATGGTTCACCCAGGGTCACACAGCACAAGAGGCAGAAGCGAGATTCAAGCCTGACTCCAGACACTGCTCAGGCCACTGAGACCCTCACCTCCTTGGTGGCTGGAGGACTGTTCTGTTGTCTGAGCGGCTAAGGCTTACCATGATCCTTTCTTCAGAACTGATGTGTAAGAGGTTTGGGAGTAGAACTGAGAGATCCTTGCATCAGCAGGTCACTAGGAGAATCCTAGTAGAGCAGTTTTGTACCTTCCCAGGATCTTGAGGATGTGACCTTGCCCAGAGGAAGACGGGGCTCTGCGCTTGTAGGCCAGTCTGCTGATCATTCTGGGACGCCCCATCCACACACCCGCGCACACACACACTCAGGTGGGCCAGACTCTCCACCAAGTCTCATGTGGGCGGCCTGAAGCAGGAGGCAGGGGTGGGGTCCTCCTGAGAGTAGCAGGTGTAAGTGAGCTGGGCTTGGCTGTCGGCCCTGGGTTCCTGGCCACACCTGTAACTTACATCTACCTTTGAGGAGGAGGGGCCTCTGTGAGCAGGGTATCTGGAGCGAGAGTGGAGGACAGGGGCCGAGGAAGGTTTCCTGGGTAGGATTGGACCTTTTGCTGGGCCTCAGCAGGCTTTGTGGGAGCTTGCTTACTTAGCAGGTAACAGAGAGACAGGTAGAGCAGGGTGGGGGAGCTCAAGGCGGAAGTCCAACAGGGGAGCGGTCAGGCTAGGGTGGTGCTTTTTCTCCTGACCCTCATTGACTTAACCTCCCATTTAAATTGAGTTTGAGCCCCCCCCGCCCCACCCCCAACCTCACCCCAAATGGAAGTTCCTCTTCTCTAGAATGGCCTGGGTAGGGCCTTGCCCCAGCTCTGCATTCTCCTACTCTCTGTGGTTCCAGGGCTAGAACTGGGATGTCCCAAGGGATGGGAGGATCTTTGGGACCACAGGGAAAACTTTCATTTTTAGTAAGAGAGATTTGAGCGTTGCTTTGTTCAAATGCATGGAGCCTTGGAAGCATGGGAGAAGAGGGGATGAATGGAAATGGCCCCTGAAGAGGGGGGAGGGACAGCACCCAGCTCAGAGGGAGGGGCCTGCACCAGCCCTGTGAAGGGAGCGCCATTCCAACGGGGGAGGAGGCAAGAAGAAAGATGGGAGTTTAGAGGTTTGGGGGCAAGGAAGGGGAGGAAGGCTTTCTGGTGGCTTCTGTTTTGCCTGTTAAGTGCAAGGCCAGGCCTTGTGTGGTGAGTGAGATCTGAGGGGAGCTGAGGAAGTCTGCAGTGCCCAGCGGAGGAAACGGGCAGGTGACAGATGAGCGCAGAGCGTTGTCAGGCGGAACGAGGACCAGCTGAGAAGGGAGAACAGTGTTCAGTGTCCTGGACTCTGTTTTCCAAGCTTTCCTGCTGGGTCCTGAAGCCCCTGGCATTTACCCCAACGTTAGAGCCTCTGGGGCTGTTAGAGTTAGCACGGGGCAGACACAGAGAGCGGAACTCGGCCCAGAAGGACGCTGGCTTGGCCCGGCTTCATGCAGGGAGGCTCGGGGGACCAGCAAGACCTTCTGGGTTTGGAATCTCACCCACAGGATTTCACAGTGGTTTTCTTAGACTCCAGCTTGCACTGTGGTCCTGCCGTTCAGGTCCACAGCTGACATAGGCCATGAATCCAGGGTGCTTGCCAGGTGCTTATCTGGGTCTGAATTTTAGAGGGGGTGGCTGAGGAACACTGGTTCTGAACCCTATTCTCCAGAGTCTGGAGAGTGGGAAGCTTGCTCTGTGCTTAAAGACAGCAGTGAAAACAGGAGTAGGGCCTCCCAGGGGCGTGCTTTGGAGAGGACTGGAGTCGTTCACGAGGATTGCATGGCCAGATCCTGGAACTGGTTACCGAGCGCCGAAGAATGGGGCCCACCCGCGAAACATTATCCTTATGTCACCGAAGCAGAGCCGCTCAGAGCCAGGTACATCTTACCCAGGAGGAGGCTGGGACTCAGAATGCTCAGGAATGAGCCCCGGTTGTCAGTTTGGGACCGGCAGAACCAGGGCCGACGTGAGGTCGCCCTGACTTCCCTGAGGTCTTCTGCTTCTGGAAGGCTGCAGTCCTGGGGGCTTCCCCCACCCCTCCCGAGGTGAACAGGTCTTTCGGGGCTCTTTGAGGCTAGATGCCATTCTGAATCTCCCTCTGGAACCAAACCGGGTGATTTTGAAAGACTCTCTGGAAAAGAATGTCTGCAGTGTTTTTATTCCTCGCCCATGCTAGCATTTCGTGACCCCGAACACCTGAAGGAGTGGTTGGTCTTCGGTCTAAGATTAATCACCCAGCTTGCAGGCGGCGAGATTGCCAAGCAGACAACGGTGGCGTCTTTGATCTTGGGGAGGGCTTGTCGGGTGAGACGCCCGGGTGGGTGAGGCTGCCCGGGTCCAGGCACGTGAGAGCAGCTTCAGACAGGAAGGTGGTGGGAGGAAGGATGCTCCTTGCCTGATTCCCCTGCCCCTATTCGAACTTTCCTGTCCCATCCGAAAGACCTCCCGGGGTGTCGAAGCTCAGCCATGTGCTTCTCACCCAGGAAAAGAGCAGATGCTGAGCATGTTCCGTGTGGAAGCCAAGAAGCTGGCCTCTGGGCCACCCTGGCTCTTCCCTCCCGTGTGGGAATTCTTCTGCAGCCAAACTTCCAGAAGCCGTGTCCTTACCTCCACCTCCCAGCTGCAGGTGTGACCTGAGCACAGATGTGCCGGGCCCGGGACGCCTCCCCTGGCTGGGCCCAGTTCCCGCAGGTCAGGCCCAGGCATGAGCAGAGAGGCTCGTGCAGCTCAGACACAACAGTGAGGGGCCGGAGAGGGTTCGAGGCCACCGAGGCAGGACAAGCGCAGGCGGATCAGAGCAGGAGGACTTTGTTGCTGTGTAGCTTTCTGAGCCATGCCAGACATGGATTAGGCCGAGGGCCTTCACTCTTTGGTGTTCAGGGACCCTGAGCTCTAGCTCCATTCATGCATTGCTGCCAGAGTAGTTCTAGAAGGGAGAGAGAAATGAGGTGAGGAGGAGTGAGGAGGTGGCAGGTGATGCTGGCCGCTCTGGGGCTCCCGTGGGAAGGACAGGAATGGAGGGAAACTCTTGAGTGTGACAGTGGAGGAGGTGACGGGGCAGTGGGGAACATGGGAGTGACAGGGAGCCTGGTTCGCAGCCAGATTGTCCGGGAGGCCTGGGCCCCCTCCTCTCTCCCAGCTCCCCCGTGCTCTCCCCTTCCCCCTCTTCGGTGGGGTTGACGTGGGCAAAGCTGATGCAGCCCCCAGTTGCCTTGAGTGGCTCTCACTCTGCACTTTGCACTTCCCACGTCCCCAAAAAACCTTAGCTTGTAGCTGACAGTATTACTCTGCGAGCTCAGTAAGACTCCTTGTTCAGCCCTACTTGAACCCCAAAGTAAGATGTAAGATGTGCTGGCGAGAGATAAGGTCCTTGTCTGCTTCTTGGGGGGGGGGTTCCAAAATTCCATCAGGATTCTGAGATCCATTTGGGTAGGACTTCCATCCCAATTCTTCCTCTCAGTGGGTGACATTTCCATAATGTGACCCTAGGGTCCCCTTGGAGTTAAATTCCCCCTGCTGCCTCGGGGAGGTTTCTGCATGGGGAGGAGGCCTACGGGCTGTCTGTCTTCTGGCCCCGTCCATCAGGACACTTCCCCTCCCATCATGAGATATCAGGGTGCACCTCAGAGAGCTAGATCTTTCCCCACCGTGCTGGCCTTGCAGGGGGATGGGAGTGTGGGGCTCGAGTGTTCTTTGTGCTCGGGGGGTGGGGGGAGACAGTGCGAACGGGGGAGAAGGAAGAAGTATTGGGGCTGGCCTTGGACAAGACCTGCTGGCTTCCCTGAAGGAGGAACGAGCAGGTGGGAGGATCTCTGAGAAGCGCAGATCCTGCAGGGCATAGGGGAAGCTGCCGGCTTCAATGCGGTGTCAGAGGCCTCCAGCCCAGGGCAAGACCCAGTCCACGTGGGCCCACTTTGGGAAGGCGTCTGGAACTGTGTGAGGTAGAGGGGAGAAGCAGGCTTACCACATTCTGAGAGAAGAGCCAGAGCTGTAGAGAGGTTCTGGCTGGGGGCTTTGACGACACTTCTCAAGCCTCGGAAACAGGAGACACACGAGCTTCCCGCACAGCCCTGGGCTTCTCGGGGTCACGGTATTTCCCCACACCCCTCTGCAAACAGGTGCTGCCTGAGGCCTCTCCGATGTAGAGGAATCTGTGATTTGGCGAAGGGTGGAGAAGGGGGCACGGGGTGTTAACAAGAACGGAGCTTGGCTTTTCTGAGAGGCAGAGATGCTGAGCTGTTCTCCCCGCATGCCGCGCCCCACCCCCCAGCCCCTTAAGAGCAGCATCAAGTGATGTGTGAGGGTTTGGAAGGGTGGTCAACACTCCCCACTCAGAGACCAAGGAGCCAGGCTGCCCAAGGTAGGAGTTCCAGGATTGTGCTCCCTGGTCTGTGGCTTCATCAAAGTTTGGGGTGGGGGGTGGGGCAGAGCATCACATCAGCTCAGATAACACCCCGCCAAGCCTGACTGTGGTAAGTAATGCCGGTGGCCTTGGGGGCCACTAGTGACGACCAGCTTGTCTTCGTGCCCTCCTTCCGCTCAGCTCCTCCTGCCCATGGGCTGTTACCATGGCAGCAACACGACAGTCTGCTTCTGCCTTTGGGAACCTCATTGGAGCGATTGGCTGTTTCCCTTAAAAAGACACAGGCTTCCCTCCTTTGTCCCCAAGTTCATTCTGCCGTGAGAGGGGCAGGGACCTGTCCCCGGGAAAGTGATTTCACTGCCGTGGGGGATATACCTGTGTGATACTTCTTTTATAGAGCTCTGACTTGCCACCTCCTTTTACTCTGAAGCTCCCCCTAGTTTTGGTCTGTTTTGGTCCTTGCAACATTGCTTTACAATTGCAACGCAATGTCCTTTGCGCTGCAAGGTTTGCAACAGCCTTTGGCCAAAGGTCATGCTATCCTGACTCCCAGATGGATGTGTCAGGGAAAGAGTGGGAGTGGGGCTGGGGGGAAGGGGTCGCGGGAGCTCTTAAAGGAAGGACATCTGTCTACGGTCTGTGATGCGGCTCTAATCAGCCACACAGTCTGGGGAAATCGTTACATCACACGGCCAGGTTCTTGAGGGTATCGGGGAACACAGGATATGGAGAGCCCTTGAGTCTGAAGTTGAGAGGGTTTAGGTCCCAAACGCAGGAGACCTCTGGACCTACAAGAGTTCTGTCACTCCTTAGTCTTTATCAGCACCGGCCGGCCAAGCAGTGCCCAAGTCCTCAAGTCTGTGTCCCATGGGGCAAACGTAGGTGCCCTCCTTCAAACAATTTCAGGGAGAAGGAAAATGCCAGAAGGCAGGCTGAGGCCAGCCTCTGTATTCTAGGGACACCAAAGTGTCGGCCTTCTCCTGCTGTTAGTTCTGAGAGAAAACTCACATGACGGAGAGCCTGAGGGGAAATCTCACAGCGATTTTTGTCACGAGCTTCAGTCTTCGCAAGGTCAATCTGGCCAGGAGGACACAGCCGGGCTCCATGACTTGGGCCGCTCCTATCTGAGGGCTGCAGCTTTGGACCAAAGCCTTTCCCTTCAGAGGGAGCCAGATGCCAAGCCGGCCAGTGAGAGCTTGAGTCTGTTCTTTCCCACAGTCAGTGGGGAGGAGAGGAGGTGTCACAAATATAGAATACATTCTCAGAATGTCCTTCCTGGGAGAATTTAAATTCTGAGTCCCTGTTTGAATGACTCATGGAATCCTTCCCTCTTGATGGCTGTTGGTTTGGCAACTCTGCTACCATAACAGGCAATGGGCCCTAGTAGCTCTGATACCAAATGGCCAATCTGGTTGTTAAGAAGACCAGAGTAACCCCACTGTGCATTTTCAGGATGGCATTTTTGGCTGTCTTAGTAGTTTTAGTGGGTCAACTGCTTGATCAACTATTGTCTCACATGAATTGATCAGTTTTCTGGGCAAAGCTTCAGTTTCTGCAATATGACCCTCTCTTAATTTGAGTCCCCAACTTGCAGAGAAACCTTTTCCTCCTACTCCAGTTACTACAGAAATGATGTTGCTCTCCTTTTCATTGGTTGAGACAGTGCTTCCCTAGAGTCTCATGAGATGCTAAGATCCCATCCAATAACTTTGGAGAATATTGCATGGTATAGCCAATCTCTTATAGATTCACAATACACATTAGGATATTAAAGGCTCTGAGAAGTCCTGCTTTAAATAAAACTTTTTATCCCACCACTTTCCCAATCTAATTGAACACAGAATGCTCTTCACTTAATACTGATCGGTAGATTGACACACACACTTAAGGTAACACTGGGTTATTGGGTGGTCAGAGCTTTTTTAAAAAGAAGAATGAAGCAGGATATTAACCAACCACTGACCAAGATGAACAACCACACCCCAACACCTTTGCCCAGCCATAGGCTCAGTCCCTCCTTCTGCCTTCTGCTTGGCAAAGAGGCAGACATGATTCTGAGAACTGACGGATAGGTACTCTTGTGAAGAGCAGGAAACCTTCACTGTGGTATCTCAGAAGAAAATGGTAAGTCATCTCACATAAGAGCGTAAGACTTCAACACTAAACCTGGCCACCCTCCCAGGCTGGTGGAGGAGACATCATCTAGTGGTAGGACACAGGAATGAAGACCTGGAGCCCAGTCTCAGCACCTCCACTAGCAAAATGGCTTGGGGTAAGTTACATTTCCTTGTTCCATATTTGTCTCTGAGTTTGGTAATCCTCAGATACAAAGACTCTACCTAGACAAGTGCCCCAAACGCCATATCCCTATGAATCACTATTGTCTCCTGGTGGGGGACATCTTTTGGTTCTTGGGTCCACCTCTCTCTGCTGAGTGTCTTGGTGTATCACGTGGGAAGAGCGCCTTTGCTCCCTCTTGGAATGCTCGGGGGCTTGAAGGCAAGGGGAGGGAAGAAAGAGTGAGATGGGTGCCCTTTCTCGTGAGGGTTGGTGGATTTCTCTGGATGAGGAAGGAAGCGGATGCTTGGGGGTTAATAGACCCTCTCTGTCACAGTTGGACAGGGCCAAGTGGGAGTTCTTGGCAAGATTTTCTGACTTTGATCTCAAGAAGGCAGCTCTGCCTAACAAATAGTCTGAAATGTCAAAGAATAAATGTTAAAGCTTGAGGGGTCGTTCTCTGGGGAGTTGCCTGGGCTGGCTAGGGAGGGAGAGGAGGAGGGAGAGAGGGACACAGCAGAATCCTTCACATAAAGATTCTGACTTGGTTTTGTGATATTTAAGAAAAAAGAAAACTCTGAATTATTTATAGCACAGAAGATGGAAGCAGGCTGTAAAGAAGTAGCCAGGCTTAAGGTGGTAGTTCACGTTCCATTATTTATCTGCCCCAGCCTTGAACTGGTAAAACTTTTCTTGTTGGTGACATGCTATTGACCTCTCCTTGAATTATTTATTGTTATTATTATTACTACTATTATTATTATATTAATTAAGAAAAGTCAAATCCTTTGACATGAGAGTTGGGGGGAGGCAATTTCTAGAAATGGTTGTTACAGACAGCAGGACTTATCTCTTCCTCTTGAAGGATCTCCAGCATGTCCTTCACCACCCCTTTCCACTCCTACCAGCTTGTGTACTGCTCCTAGACAGGTGTGAAGCACTTTGGTTTTGGCCTGGCCACTAGTTGGCCATGTTGATATTATTTCAGCATTGTGGATATTGTCTCCCAGTTGTTCCATTTGCAAGATGGAGGCAACTGTCATCTGCCTCTTCTGGGTATGCTGGGCCAGTGAATGATGCCCTGTGTTCAGAACACCTCGCGCCTGGGTGGGGGTGGAGGGGAGAGAAAATACCATCAATGTTATGTGGTGGGTGGGGGAGGCGGGGGAAGAAAGGAAGTAAAGAGATTATAAAGGGAAAATCAGAAGTGATGGAAAGATTGGTGTTAAAGCTGGAAGGAATGAGGTCTTTCATCTGTTTATTTTGGACTGTGATGTTGTTTAGATGTTTAAAAAAAAGTGCTTCTGGTTGCTAATCACATCCTGATTCTATAGCATGGGTAATTGAAATCCACTGATAATCTCAGAATTGCAGTTAAATTAAAAATGACAAGCTTCAGATGCTCTCCCTTCTCTCTCCACAAATAATACAAATGTGCTCTCAGTCCCTGTGCCTCTAATTGTTTTCGCACACCCTGGACACTCTCGGAGATGCAAATGAATGGAAGCAATTTTGCCAGGTTGGGGATGTTGAGGTGAAGCTAGTCCAAGTGCAAATCGGATCATTGGTAAGCCTCCAAACAAGCAATATTGTGTTTACTGTGTATTGCTTTTATTGAAAATATTAATACTTTTGCTGTTTTTCTAGACTTTTTTTTTCCATCTAGAAGAACCTAGATAACATTTTGCAGCTAAAATGTCACTGTGACACTCCTGTTAGAAAACTCTGAAAATGTACTTATTTTTATACTCAGTAACTTACTCTACCTCTCAGAAAGGTCTTCCAAATATTTTTCCTCCACTGCCTGCTTTCAGATATGTAGAAGTGTGACCAGCATCCTGCTCTAGGGCAATGGTTCTCAAACTTTTTAGTCTCGGGATCCCTTACAAATTATGAGGACCCCAAAGAGCTTTTGTTTATGTGGGTTATATCCATCTCTATTTATTGCAGTTGAAATCAGAATTGAGAAAGATTTAGAAACACAAGCACACACACATACACATTCCAGTTAGACATCAGACAATGTCATCACACGGCAAGAAGCCACTGGAAACACTCCATGCATACCCGTGAGAGAATGAGGGTAAAAAAATGCGAAGACCACCTCGGTAGACCTTAGTAGACCTTAGACCTTCCTAGGAAAATAGCTTTAACACACGGGTGTCTTGATGGGTTCTTGGGGCCGCCAGGCATATCTGGACCACATTTTGAGCCCTGCTGCTGTAGGGAAACTGAGGCACAAGCAGATGCTCAAATCAGAGTCTCTTTGGTGTCCATGAACGATACCAGTATGTACTTTGCTCCAAATGTAGGGCTACCATCAGAAACCCATTTCCTCACGCAGATACCACTGATTATGCAGATATGCAGTTGCTAGGAGTATGGAAAATACACAAGGACTTCATCTATTATGAAGAAAGCTGAATGGCGGACGTTTGCTTGCTCTAGAGAAGGAGCATGGGCTTGCTATAGCAGTAGCCACTATTGGCTGATTGAAGAGACTCATCACGAACAGGGTTGGCAAAATCCTGATGGTGAAAGAGAGTAGAATGAGTGGCATGGGGATGAAGGGAATTTACAGTCAGCCCCTTGGAGGTCAGAAGTCCCATCATGTGCGTCCTAGCCTTCCTGGTGCATCACATTTGGATTTGTCTAAGGAACATCTGGGGCTCAGCAGTGTTCTGCCAGGTCACATAGGAGTGTCTGTTTAAGTTTAGAGAGCTGCCTCCCCCCGACCCCCACACACACTCCTGACCTGGGCAGTTTTGCTAGAGGCAGATTGGACTGTGAAGAGTATAACGTCTTAGGGACCCTTGGGTTAACTCTGTGCATGCATCAGGCAGCTCCCTGGAGCTGTGGGGTCCTGGGTGCACGGCACTGTTCTTCCCCTGTCTCCTGTTGCTTTTACCTTCATGTCCCAGATTTATCACATACACCCCAGTGACCAAGAACTGCTCTCAGCTTGTTCTGAGGGACTTTTTGGCACCAGGACGTCACAGCCCTCCCCAGGAGAAACGGGTCTTTCAAGAGTGGTTCTGAGATCATGAACAGAGATGTTGGCTCTTTGATTCACCCTTCAAACATTGAAGTGAAAGAGTCCTATTTCCTGCCCTCAAGAGCTTCACAGTCTAGTGCAGTGCTTCTCAACCAGTAGTGACTTGTCCCCCAGGGCATATACGTGGAGACATTTTTGGTTGTCACAACTGAGGGTAGATACTACTGGGAGCCCCTAAAACAAAGTTGTATGACCCCAAATGTCAATAGTGCCAAGGTCGAGAAACCCAGTCTGGTAGGAGGATAGCTATCTCTTAGTCTTGGGTAAGAGGGACCCCATATTTTTCAGGGCCCTCCTTCAGCTGCCACAAGTTCAAGGGCCATGGGAAGTGACCAGGTAGAGCCTGGGCCTCACTCCCCTTCTGGGTCAGCCTGTAGTTGCCTACACCGGAATTCCTCAGGAAGATGACTCTTCGCCCACTCCCACACCATGCACAGACTTCTCCATTGGTCTACTGTCCTCCGAAGGGTGGGCTGCCCTGCAGGCATGTGCACTGTGAAGCCCAAGGGTTTGGCCAAGGGGCTGCCTGCTGCTTAGGGCGGAGGGGAGTGTGTGTGTGTGGCATGGTGTAGGCTGGGTGTGCACATGTATGCGTACAAGGCCTCTTTGGCTGTGGGAAGGAGAAGGGGAGGCTGAGACCAACTCTCTGGCACTACATGTCCCAACTCCCAACTCCAAGGAGCCTGAGACACCTGAATTCTCACCTGGCCCTCCAGCTCACTCTGCAAATATATTTAATAGGGTGGGAGGATAGGATGTACTCTCTTTCATAGTGTGTTAGCTTGATTTATAACTTTCAAATCTTCAGACGTGTGAGATACGGACTTCCAATAATTCTGTTTCCTGGTCATGCAAATGTGAGGGGCAGGCCTGGTGCAGACTAGTGAGTCATTATGAAGCAATACGATGAGATTAGGCACGGGGTAAGCATAGAGGAAGGACACTTAGTTTTTAAATGTAGTTCTGAAAAATACTGAATCAGGACATCTGTTTGCAGCTGTAGAAGTTAAGTAGAAATGGCAGTTGCAGGAACCCCACAATTAGGGTGATCAATTGAGACTTTTCAGTGTTCCATTATTTAAAGAGATGTCCCTCTCTTGGAGCCTTAGGAAGCCCGATCCCATTTGCTGCATGGTCTTTTGGCCACCTCAGGCTGCCCGAGGCAGGCCTTCTTCCTGCTGGGCCATCTCCGTGCTGGGGCAGCGCTCATCAGTGTCCTGCCCTTGTCAGGTTGCCATGGAGACTGATCTCGAGGCCCTCAACATTGATTGGTATTTACTGGGGATCTGCAGTTTTCTGGATGTTGTGACCAGCGCTGTGCAGGAGAGAGAGAAGGGCTGCACCCTCCCCTCCCCCATTTTGGACAACAGAGAGGCATCATTCTGTCACAGAGAGGTAAAGACCCAGGAGAAATTGAACGGGAAGGATGTATTTTTTCCTTCTAATAACATTGTGGTTTCTTCCTGATTACAAAAGTAATTTATATTCACAGTAGAAAATTTGTTGAAATACAGAAAAGCACACAAACACATAAATTATCCACCATCCCATCACCCAGAGACAACACTGTTAACATTTTAGCTTTCTGCCTTCTAATCTTTTTTATGTACTTATTTAATTATTTAACAGAATCAAATCATTCTGTGTGCATGTGCGCATACACACCCTATTTGCCACTTCCTTTTTTTTTTTTTATAAGATCGCATGGGCCATTTAAGCAATATTTTTGCAATATTAAAATTTTGTATAGGTTATTTTACATGGTTCCAAACACACACACACACACACACACACACACATACACACGAAGGTACATGAATATTCATAGCAGCATTTTTCAAAATAGCCAAAAAGTAGAAAGAGCCCAAATACCTCTCACCTGGCAATGGATGAACAAAATGTGGTATATACATAGAATGGAATATTACTCAGCAATAAAAGGAATGAAGTGCTCACACGTGCTACAACATTAGTGAATTTCACAAATACTGTGTAAAAGGAAAGAAGCCAGACTCAAAATGCCCCATTTTGTATGATGCCATTTGTATGAAATGTCTAGAAGGGGCAAATCTATCGACACAAAAAGTAGGTTAGTGGTTGTGTAGGCCTGGGGTTGGGGATGGGGAGTAATGTAAATGGACCCAAGAGAGCTTATTGGGGTGATGAAAACATTCTAAAGCTGGATTATGGTGGTGGTTGTGCTGTTTGGTAGATTTACTAAAAATCGTTGAATTGTACATGAAAATAGGTGAATTCGGGGCTCCTGGCTGGCTCAGTCAGTGGAACATGTGACTTTTGATCTTGGGTTTGTAAGTTTGAACCCTACATTGGGTACAGAGATAACTTAAAAAAAATAAAATCTTTAAAAATAGAATAAATAAAATGGGTGAATTTTATAGGAGGCAAATAATACCTCAATAAAATTTATATATATGATATAGTAAATATATATGTAAAACAAAGTATCTATAAATATATGACATATAAAATAAATGTAGATAGTATATTTATGTAAAATAAGGTTTGTATATAGGGAGATATCCTCTATATCACTATTATTGATACATGTATCAATAACATATGTATTGATATATTGATATACAGTAATATATGTATTGATACATAATATTGAGGTAGAGGACATCTATATATAAACTTTATTTTGCATAAATATGCTATATGTATTTATTTTGTATATTATATACTTTTATTTTACATATGTATTTACTATATTATATAGATAAGCTTTATTGGGTTATTATTTACACATGTATTGAAGTATTAATAACATGTATTGATGTATGACTGATGAATATATATTTATATATCAATAATATTGAGGTAAATAATACATGTATCTTAAAAATTTGGAAGCAATTAATACCTCAATAAAGTTTATATGTATAAATTTTATTTTACACCTGTATGTCAACATGTGTATATATCAATGCCTATTTATATATCTATATAGTGAGAATTCTCCTTCCTACACCTGTCCCTCATCTGTAGGTTCTTCCTCCCACCACCACCATCACCACAGTGGTAACCACTGTTACAGTATGTCGTTACCAATTATATATGAACAAATATATATAAGCAACTATGAAACCCATTCTTGTTTTTCCTCCATATTTGCAATATATCATACATATTATTCCACACTTTTTAGTATCCCCCTGCCAGTTTCTCGAAGCTCTTAGAGAACTTTGGAAATAAATACTATTCCATTGTATTAGTGTATTCAAATTTATTTAATTTCTTCACAGTATTTTCTCATTTTTCTGCAGTGGTTTGAACCTAAATATATGAACTAGAGATATGATTGAACCTAAATACCATATTAATACAGGGCCAGATATCCCCCTTGGCTAGCTGGTCTGTTTTGTGTATGTAACCTATATGGGGTTATACCAATGTGTACTGTCCATGGTAATATATGAGAATGGGGGTCCCCACACCTCAATAAATAGAGGATCACAGCATGATTTTTAATGGCTGGATAATATTTCCCCTTGTGGATATACCATATTTATTTCTTTTGTCCCTTATGTTTGGAAACTCAGATTATTTTATTATTCAATTCTTATGAATACCAGACCAGGTATTTCAGAACTTCAGGTAGCTAGGCTGAGTGAGGGGGAGGGAGATGGTCTGGCAACCCCCACCAGAGGCACTGTTTTTTGGCATCACTGCCTTGTGGCCCACAAGAAACACCCCTGGGTATCTAGGGGTTCCCCAAGCAGGTACCCAGCGGACAATCTTTACAGACAGCTGTCTTCTTATAACAGAGAGTTGACATAGGAAAAGCCATCTCCTTCTAAGACACGATGGCTTCAAATCCCGGGATGCACAGTTGCTGAATGCAGGGGGCGTTCCTTTTTCCCAGGTGACTTCAAAATGCTGCCAACGTTCCCATAATGTTCTTCCCCCAAACACTCTCCCGGTCAGGGCCTTACCCAATCTTCGGGCTGGGAATTCTGAGCTGCACAGTTCAGAAATGTTAATGGGATTCTGAGTGAAGCTTCTAATCTCATATGTCGTACAGATGACTAACCAAGAGCGGCACCTGGACTTTCTCAAGGTCAGGGTGAGGGTTGGGAGGCAGTAACCGTGTATCCTGACCTCCTGCTCTGGCCTTTAAGCAGGTGGCCTCCTGGGAACACACTGAGTGGGACATGACAGCAGAGATGGAAAGCTGCTTACGAAGGCCACAGACA
The DNA here is from genome assembly GCF_054177405.1 of Leptonychotes weddellii. Lineage (NCBI taxonomy): Eukaryota > Metazoa > Chordata > Mammalia > Carnivora > Phocidae > Leptonychotes > Leptonychotes weddellii. The sequence goes on along the minus strand of NC_138377.1, from coordinate 120,129,379 downwards.
AGTTCAGAGTGAGGCATTTCCAGCCAACCCATTGAACCGGGCACCAGGCAGAGGAGGGGCCCAAACTGGTGAGAAGTCAGCCCCCTGGAGCAAATCCAAGGAAATAGCACCAGGAAATAGGAAGGGGTGGAGATTGATCATGAGCTTATCGAAACCGGCAGCTTTTTCGGTCAAGGGATAGCTATGTGTTCTCTCTTGCAGCTCTCAGTGGTGACAACAAAGCCGATGCTGGGCCTCCAACATGCCTCCTGCTCTTTTTCTAAAAGGGCCCTTAGTGTCCTTCGGTGGGGGAGGGGCATGGGACAGAAACTGACAAGGAGGAGAAATGTGCCCTTCCTTCGTCTGAGTTCCTGGGCTGGAGATGAGGTCCTGGGGACAGGGAAGGTCCATGGACAGCACAGCAGGTGAGACAGAAGGCACACAAATTTATGGGGGCACATGAGCAGAAGGGGGTGGTATTAAAGATCAAGATCTGGTAGCAACAGGAAAGGGAGGAAAACAACCCGGGCTTGGGAGGAGCATTGAAGTCGAACCAACAAGTGCAATTAGGGTTTGTGTCACCCTACAGCCCAGGCAAGCTGTTCGTTGGTCATCCATCAGAGCCGGCTGCCAAGATGCCATGTTTATTCCAGGATCCCTGGGTGCTGGTCCTTTCTATCTGCCAGGCTGAGGGAGGGACAGTGGATGCCAGCCTTGGATGCCTGCTCAGGCATGTGTGGCCCACCATATGAGGCTCGCTGGCATCCTCCTGCAAGCCAGGGTAGCACAGGATGGGAAGGAACTCTGAGAGACTGCCCTGCCCTCTCCCTGCATGGGATTGCAAAGAGGTAGTTGCAGGCGATGGAACAGGAGTTAGCTTCTGATGGCCAGGCCAGAGGGCGGCCCAGTGCCCTCACCAACACACCAGTGATCATTCATTGCTCACTCTGTCTAGCCATGCCCTTGGCAGGACCTGCCCCAGCTCCGGAAGCAGGGGCCGTCAGGGGGTCACAGCGCACAGCCAGGAAGTGGCCCAGCCCCTGCAGCCACTTTGACCTTGGTTGGCTTCCTGCCTGCCTGACTTCTCCCTCCCCCTCCTCTATTCCTGGTACAGCTGACATGCCATTCTGCAAATCTGTTCATGCTACAGGACTCATCATAGTGGGTGCTTGATAAATAGTTGTGCATTTTTCAAAAGTTATTAACTCAGGCATTAATTACATACTTTCCTTTCTAAAGATCTCCCAGCAAAGAATGCTTTCACTCTCCCTGGAAGTCTACCCATACAACTACCTGAGGTTTTTTAATGCCTCAGTGACACACACATGACCTTAATTGTGTTCATTGATTTAATGAATGAGATGGTTGAATGATTGGAACTTAATGCAGAGGGTGGGGCTATGCATCAGGGTTGCAAAGATGATTCAAATCTGGTTGCTGCTTCATAGGAAGATGGCTTTGCACAATGAAATCATACACAACATTGTGATAAATATCTCTATGTTTGGGTTCTCCAGAATTCCAGAGTTCTGATCATACCCATTCTGACAAGATTAGTGAGCGCCCCAAGTCATCTTAGCAAGTTGGCTAAGGGTGAGAGAGCTCAGGTAAGCTTTGGTCAGACTGTGAAGGACTTGAGGTTCACCAGTGTTGACTGAGGACTAAGGAAAAGCCATTTGATTTGGGCATCAGGAGATCACTGTGACACTGTAACAGGTGGGTCACGGGGTGAGGTGGTAAGAGGACAAAGCCTTGAGAAATGCGTAGGCAGCTCAAGAATGGTAGACAGCACAAGTAGTAAAGGACCCATCAAAGAGTCTGGTGATGAAGGGGTGGCATGTGAGAAGTTTCTAGGGGGGGTAGGTAGGGTCAAAGAATGCTTTTTATTAGGATGGGGGAAACCTTACCCTGTAGGTTAGAAGTCAGCGGGAAGGAGAGACCCCACAGTACCAAACAGAGGTAAATACAAGTTGGCAACATTCAAAAAGTAGATAGGAAAAGCTAAGGTCAAAAGTTTGAAAAAAAGAACTCGATCTAAGACAAAAGGGGAAGCTAAAAATGAGGGAAGTAAAACAGAAGAGAGACCATTGAGGGGATTTTTGTTTCCTTAGCGAGGTACAGAACAAAGTCATCCAAGTTGGTTTACACTGGGGAAGTTCTTCTGTTGTCACCTTGGAAGGAAGTTCTGGGTCAGCCTTCTTGGGAAAGGGACCCAGATACTGATGAACTTTATCTCATAAGGGAGGCAAACACTACCTGTTTTCACTACGGTGAGTTTTGGCTGATCTCCATTTCCCTGACTTTGCCTGCATCAGAGCCAGATTTCTGGGTCTGCTCCCCCCTTTGCCTAGTGGGATGCCGCTGAGGAAAGCACAGCAGGCAACATCCTTCATCCTTTCCCACCTTGCTCAAGTGAGAGCTTGAGCTCAACATGGCAGCAAGCTGGCTCCATACAAGGATGCTCCCCCCTCCCCAAGTGTCCAGAAATCCAGCGAGTCCGGCACCTTGCCTATTCCTAGCTGTTACCGTTGAAAAGGTTCATGGAGCCCACCCAATTACAAGGTAGTTGAGGACTTTCCAGTTGAAGAAATGGCCCTGTTTGTTGGTGTCAGTGGTTTCATGAATTAATGCTGTGATCGAGCCTGAGCTTGGGTTTAGAGCCTCAGGTTGAGAAGGTGGGATTTCAGGAGAGATGAAGAACCTGAGGTTCTGATTTTCTGTAACTTTGACATTCTTGAGTTTGCTGCTGGAATCTCTGCTCTGATGACCATGGTCTTCAGCTCAGTACTAACTCAGAGCTGTGATTGCCCTCCTGCTGGGGCCTGCCCTGGTTTAATAACTAGCATGGCTGCCTGGGTTTCAGAATTCAGTTCTGCTAAAGCTGCAGCCACCTCATCTGGTCCTGGATCTCTAGTCCTCACTCAGTGTTTTCAGAGTCACAGGAGCCTAGGTAGCAGTGATAAAAAAAAAAACCCACCAAGGCAGTCACTCATCTATTTAACCAATAGGCTTTGGCTGCTGGGGGACAGTTCTGATGGAGAGACACAAGGAGTCTTAGCTTTCGTGGAGCTGCCTTTCCACTGGGAAGGCCAGATGAGAAGCAGATGGATAACTAAGTCGGTGAGACAATTTTCCAATGGCCATCATGTTGTGCTATTGCTGAAAATAAAACCAATGTCCCGTCATCGAAGTGACCCTTTTCTGTTGAAGGGCTGCAGAGCAGACATTCTGGGACAGGTAGTGGCTGCAGTCCAGGCTCTAAGGTGTCACCTAGCTTGAAATATGTGAGGAGAGAAGGAAGGGCAGGGGGGAGAAGAATGGAGGGGAGAGTGGGTGCTAGAGGAGGGCGGGTGATGAGGTCAAGGGGGTAGAAAGGATCAGATCCCATAAGCAATGATAGAGCAAGCTTGGCTTTCATTCTAAACACAGATTTGAAGTAGGAGAGGGACGCGAAGCTTCCTACTTTGCTTTTTATTAAAGATGACCCTGGCTGGCTGGCCATGTTCCAGAACGGGGGATGAGGGACAGGAGTGAGGGGCAGGGGGAAGAATGGATGCTCAGTTAGGAACCCATTGCCCGGATGAGAGGCCATCACAGCTTGGGATGGCAGTGGCGGGATGGGAAGAAGTGGATCTCCTGGGGATGGGGACAGATTTAAGACATGTTTGGAGGCTACAGTCAACAGGATTTATTGGTGGGCATTGGTGGCATGTGGGAAAGAGCCATCAAGGAAAGCTGGTAGGTGAGGGGCTTGTGTCACTGAGTGAATGGGAGTGCCATTTATACACAGGGAGGCCCTGGGGAGGGCAGGTGCAGGGGTAAGGAGTGAGATTCCTCGTTTGACTGTGCCACGTGTGAAAGACCACTAGACCCCCCATGTGGAGATGGTAAGGAGGGATTTGGACAATGAGGATGATTTCACAAGCCAGATGATGGCTGAGCATCCTTCAGATGAAACTCTTGGAGCCCTACCGCACATATGCTGTTCCACCCCGTGTCTCCAAGGATGCCTGGGGATGTGGAGGCTGAAATTGTCTTGCTCTTATGAAAACTTCAGTCTCTGCTTTCACTGGGTTGGGTGACTTTACAGTCTGCCTCAGCATCTGTATGGACCACTGGTCTTCGAATCTTCATCCCCAGTATGTGAAAATGCCTTCTGTTAAGTGTTTTATGCTCAGAACATCACACCTACGTGAAGTGTGTGTGTAGAAGTGGCTTTTGGTATAGTTTTGATGTTATGTGCCAGCAACACAAATTAGCAAATATTGAATCTTAGACATTTCTGTTCAGAAAAGTCTTCCAGCTGCCCCACCAACAGGCCACCCCCATGCTGCTAGGCTCCCCTTTCTTCTCTCTCCTGTTCTCCTCCCAGGGAAATCCAGTCACCACACTTCAGTGTCCACAACAATGTCGTTCCTTCCTTGCTCAGCAGGGAGCTGCTTCTGCATTTACACAGACGAATTCATGTGCTTTGCCAAACTATGGGCCATCTACTTCCTGTCTAGCCTCCAGCAGTATGGAGAACTAGTAGGAGCTTAACATGTTCCTGGCTTCCTTCATGGTCTCTGAGAGGCAAAGGAAGCAGTAAGAAGATTGATTTCTCACTTACATGAAGTGTGTCACCCCTCCTGGAGGACAGAGTGACTACATTTAGATTAGACATGAACATTTATTTCCTCTGTGCTGAGAGCCCCTATTGGTCCAGGCTGCTCTCCATGTATGATCTCATTTAATCTTACAACAGTATCATGGTCTGAGCGCTCTTATTAGCCCATTTCACAGATGAGGAAATCAAGGCTCAGAAAGGTAACACAGCTAGTGACAGTGAAGCCAGGGTTTGAGTCAAGCCCAACCTCCCACAGGGAGGGTGCCACCAGTTGGAACGTTCCCTCTGTGGGATTGTGGTCACCAAGACGATGAAGATCTTGATGATGATGATGATGAAGACGGTGGTGACAATACCTGACCTTCGATGATGATGGCTGATTTAGGTCCTTTCATACATGTTTTACACGTACCGACACATTTATACTCAACACACTTCTATGAGGCAGGCAATTATTTATTTATTTGTTTGTCTGTTTATTTATTTATTTATGGATAAAGAAACCAAGAATCAGAGAGTTAAGTAAGTTTCCCAAGGTCACAGAACAAAATGATTGGAGTAGACTGAATCTGATCCCAGGCAGTCTGGTTCTGTAAATTGTGTTGAGCGGTGTTGGCCACAGAGAGCCAAGCCGTTTGGTTAAGGAGGCCATGAAACCCGTTATGCCTCAGGGACCTGAAATTTCTAGGCACAACCGGATCACTGAGGTGTAGTGGTCAGAGTGAGGCCATCTTTCCTGGGCAGCTTTCCTCCAGACGACACCCTCCTCCCTCCACCAGAACCCAGAGAGGCTCAGTCTGTAAGTACCTGCGGGAGCTTGACACATGTGATCCAGGCATTTTTTACTGCTATTGTTGGTGGGTGACAGAACTAGAACATTTTCCATCTGACTGTTGTGTGAAAGTCATTTTTACATATATTTTCACATTTATACGAGAAGAAATTGAGGCTCAGCGAGAATAGATTGCTTTCCCCCACAGCCGTATCCCTGGCGCCTCAAAACCAAGTTAGATGCACCTGGCAGGTGCCCCCGTGGTCCTCTTCTGGCTCCCCCCGCAGGGTGCATCATGTTGGATCGGATTTGCCCGTGACTCGTCTGCCTTCCACGCTGGACCACTGAGCTCCAGGAGACTGTCTCATTCCCCACTGAGCCCCAAGCACACAGCCTGGCTCCTGACACACACTGTAACTCAATGCACATTTGTTGAATACGTTACAGAGTGAATGAGTATATGGCCCCTCAGCAAGTAAGTGGGGGAGTCTAGGTGGGTACCCCCATTTCCATTACTGTCAAAATGACAATTTTTGTAGAACTGGCCTCTTCTCTGTCCAGTTTCCCCACCATGCTGGGGGCAGGGGTGGGCCAACGGCTGTACCTGGCAGGTAGGTTTGGAGCAAGGGCTCCTTAGGGGGGCCAGCATGGGGGGACGTTTTCCAGCTCTCTCTATGCCCTTCTCAGCCAGGACCCAGACACAGAACACTCGCTTGCCAACGTACTATTCAGCCCCTCTGAAGGCTCCATATGCCAATGTAAAAGCTACTCCAAGTGATTCCCACCTGCCGTGAACTTGTCATGTGTCGCCCTCCAGCTTCTCTGTGCCTTGCCATGTCCCCAGATCTCCCGACCCTCTGTAGTCGGCAGTAAAGAACAAACAGCCTCTGTAAGCCAGGCAAACGGCCCCATTTGAAGGCCCGCAGCCTGGAGCGATCAGAGTTTTCTATAGCTGAAAATGGCAGGCAGAGAGGCTTCTGCAGACAAATTCCCGTGTTGGGTGGACAGGTGCAATAGGTGTGTCCTGAGAGGACGGAAGACCTTTGAATTGATGCTCGCCTCTGTGTCTACAAGTGCCGAGGTGCGTGAGTGTTGGTGAGGCAGCCCAAACGAGCAATCTCGAGTAAGAGAGTAGAAATGAATCTTGGTCTTAGCGCTCGCTGGAGGCCTGCCCCTGTGCTCAGAGGTTTACAGGCTGATGTCATCTCATTTGCTTACAAACATCTGAGAGGGAATCACAGTCAGAACAGATATCCGCTCAGAGAGGTTAAGTAAGATGCCCAGCATCACACAGCTAGTCAGCAGAGCTGCGAGTGTCTGATACCAACTCTGGGGCCTTGAACCATCCTGGCATAAGAAGTGCCTCTCCACCCCTGCTCTTTCCACGCCCGCGGGGGCAGAACACTGGGTCGTCTTGTGGTTCATTCTTCCTACTGCGTTCCTGAGAAATCTATGGCCAAGGAATTGTGTTTTTGAGCAGTAAAAATTGTTATGAAACAATTCAGCCCCTAAAATCCCCGTGGCTATCAGGAACTTATATATGCACTTATAGATGCTTTTCTTTATTAATCTGTTTATTTCTAACATCCACTAAAGTAAAACAGAAGAGACCACACACCAGGTGGAGAGCATGCCATGGCTTTTCACATGTGAAATTAGTAATCACGACTCTATGCAGCCAATTCCACTTACCAAACACTGGTCTGCTAGAGACCTTTTTGGGGGTCTTCTCACTTCAGTGAGACATTTATCAAGTGGTTTTGCTCTGTTGCAGATCACATTTTTTTTTCCTTGACTGGTCTTTCGATCCAAACACTTAATTCCTTCCTGATTTTATAACTTGGATTTCCTAAATCATTCCACCTAACGCATGACCCAGAGTAACTGGGGAATTCACATAGGTTTGATCCCACATCTCACAGATATGGAAAAGTTAGACAAGATGACGCCCATGGGTAATTGACACAAGACACATTTCCAGGAGGGGGCCATACTGCCTGGTCATTCAGCTTCTACACTTTCTGTGCTGAAAATGGGAAAGTGGGTAAGTTCCCAGACAAGAGACACAGAAGAAAAGGGCCAGTCTATAGAGTAAAAGAGCTGGTGTGGGAAACGGCTTATCTCACTTCGTTCCTCTGGCTTCAGTCTGTGGGGCCAGGAAGGCTGTGTCAACAGAACCATGCATAAGGACTGGCCTCTCCAAGAGCTGGTGGGAGGGGGATGGCGGCCTAGGCCTGTGGGCCCCACTTGTGCCTTGTGCTGTGAGCCTTTCACACCTGTCTACGGAGCCAGCAATGAAGATCTATGTCAGAGAAAAAGAAAGGACACATATTGAAAAGGTCAGACAGGAGCAGAACAGCGGCAGGAAGCCGGGAAGAGCGGGCCAGTGATGAAGGACAGGGACCCACACGGTGGGGACAGGCGGGCAAGGGGGTTGGAAGGGCTTGTTCTCAGAGAGTGAGTGGAGGAAGGGATGGGTAAGCGTCAGGAGAGGGAGGTTGCCGTGGTCTGTGGTAAAGATGACTGCAGTGGACAGAGGGCGTGTTGATGTTGCTACATCAAGCAACAATCTCTTTTGAAAAATGAGAGGAGGGAGGTCCCCAAGGCCAGTGGAAGAGGGGGCTGGGGTCCCCCAGCAGGGGATGGGAGCATGGCTTCTTTCCGGGCTCCTGAGTATGTTCTATGTGGATTCCTGAGGCTCATGCCCTAGAACCCCCATCTTGGTGTTTTGGAGACCACCTAAGAGTGTCCAGACCCAACGATGAGAGCTGGCCACGTGTCAGCAGCATGGATCTAATGATGTCCAATGAAGACGTCTTCGCTCCTGGTTTCCTACTGACATTGGTCCTAACAGCCATTTGACTGTTTCTGGGATCTTCCAAAGCCCAAACGTCTACGTGGCTCCATTTCTTTTGGCACCAAAAGAACCAGAAAGAATGATCTTCTGATCCGAGGCACCATGTAAGTGTGGCTGATGATGTTATTTCTGCCCTAGAAGCAGCTGGGAGCATGAGTAACTCGGATAGACCTAGTTGGAGCCACCAAGCCCATGGAGGGATTCCAGGGTCAGGTGGGCCACCAAGCCTTCCACTGATTCCAACTTTTTCTTTGTTTTGTTTTGTTTTTGGTGGAATTACAGGGTAGGGGGAGGTTCAGGAGACAGGCCAGGAAACCACCGGCAGGCGCATTGAACATCTGGTGTGGGGGAACTCTTGAAAGTCAGCTCAGAGGATGTGGGGAAACACCTGGCAGAGCGCGCGGGCTGTGGCAGGGGAGGCTCGGATCCGGGATGGCGGAGGCCGTGCGGAACGAATCTGCTGGCTGCGCCCAGCTCAGGCTGCCCACGCCAAGGGCCTGCGTGGCGGGGACCCAGGGGCTCTGGCCTCTGACCTTGAACCCATCAGGGACAAGGCTGAAGAGAGGGAGGACCAGAGCAGGAGGCTTGGAGAGGGGGAGGTGCCTGGCAGATGCCTCAGCTCTGGGAGTGGGAACTGGAAATGGGAACATCCCCTTGGAAGGGGCCCAGCCGCTGACTCCCCAGGCCCCCAACAGCCTCCTCTGTCTATGGAGGTGGGCTTCAGGGCTCTCCAGCACCTTCCAGTGGCCTTTGCCAATGTCATTCGCTCTCTCCCGTGAGGTAGCAAATGTATGCTGAGCTTGTTTTCTGTGAACTACCTGGGGTGAGCTGAGTTTATGTAGGGGAAAAGCAAAGTAGGCAGAGGGGTCCCAGGACAGCAGTCTGGTAGAACAGGTGTGGTCAGGTGAAGGGAGGTCTGGCCAGGAATCCTGGGTTGGGCTTATGGTGAGCCAGCAGCAAGGAGCATTCTGTGTTGGGGGGCTAGGAAGGAAGCGTGTGGGTGCTGAGCTGAGCTGGGAGCACTGAGGGAACTGTCAGCCTCTCGGGCAGGGGGAGGATGTGGGGATTAGCAGGTGAGGTTTGTCACCACAACGCCCCCCCACCCACCAGTGTGGCTGGGGGAAGACAGGAAGCAGGGGGCCCAGAGCCACCTGAAAGGAGTCTCCTGCATAGGTATGTCCTAGAAGATCCCAATTATGTCCTGAGTCTCAGCCCTGCATGGAGGAAAGATGAATCTTTCTTGAAAGACCCCGAGGGCCCCATAAGGGGATATGCATTTCTAAATTCCCAAGTCTGCGTGTCCTGCCTTCCCTTCCCATGAGAACCCCAGCTCCCCCTCTCTCTGGTGGCTGGGCTCTACCTCCTGCTTCAGGCAGAATTGGAGTTGACCCTTCTTAAAGAGAGGCCTCCCAGGATCCTAAGACAGGGTCCCATGTCCTCAACTGGGTTACGTGCTCATTTCCTAGGGTTGTCTAAACTAAACTCTTCATTGAGTTTCTTGCTGGAGGAAAGAAGGAGAGCAAACACACTTCTTCAGGCCACAAGACAACAGCCCCCTTTGGCAGCTGGTGAATGTGGGAGATCTAAGGGCTGGGCCTGTGCCCGCAAATAACCCAGGGTTCTGTGTGTCAATATACCCAGCGTATATTACAAACAAGTCTCTCAGTGGCCTTTGCCAATGTCATTCGCTCTCTCCCGTGAGGTAGCAAATGTATGCTGAGCTTGTTTTCTGTGAACTACCTGGGGTGAGCTGAGTTTATGTAGGGGAAAAGCAAAGTAGGCAGAGGGGTCCCAGGACAGCTGTTTCTGCACTAGGCGTAGACAGGCTGGGGGGACAATGAGATCTTGAAGAAGATCGGGAGGAGATCTTATGGAGAACGTGGGATCAGAGTCGCTCTTGGGGCATGGGCTGATTTCTCCTAGTGGAAGCTGGAGAAGGGTAACCAGATGGAAGAATGGTGTGGGTAAAAACGCACCAGCATGAATCCATGAAGGGAGCTCAGAGGACAGTGGACGAGCAGCCCCTCCATCTGTCAGACCTATTTTATGTATTTATGCAGGGAATTTATGAGGGAAAACGCCTGGGGATTTGGGCCAGGTTAGCAGAGTTCTCAAATAGCGTACCAGAGACCCCCCTGGAGACACTGATGCTATTGGGCTAATGCATTGTTCTAAGCATTCAACATCTGTGTCATTTAAAAATACCACAAAGTCATGCAATAGGCACTTTTTTTTTTTTTTTTGCTATCTCCATTTTACAGGTGAGGAAATTAAGGATCAGAGAGATTAAGTAACCAGAGAAGATCATGGAAGGTTTAAGTAGGGAGCAAGTGGGAGGAAGACACGGGCACGTTCCTTTGTGAAGCTTTGTAGCCATTATTATACATATTTATACCCTTCAGACAGGTTACTATACATGCAGAGTTTCACTGAACCCTCATGACAATGCGTGGGGTATTTTCTTTATTTCACTCATGAAAACATTGAAGCTTGAGCCCCGCTTAGAAAATTGCCCAGGTCTGTCCCCTAAGATGTATTGTTGAACGTGAATTCCTACCCGGTTGTGCCTCATCCCAAAGCTATGTTCTGGCTCTTGGTACCCGTGCTTATTTACAAGAAGGCCCCCTTCTTGTCCCTTTCTTCTTCTTTTTGAATTTGTTTTTGTGCATTTGGATATATTGTTGCCTCTGCCTGTATGAACCTTAAAATACCCATTCCTCCCCCTCCTGCCTGAAGGGGTTCGGTTTCCTACTGGACCTAAGGGAGCTGGTAGTCTTCAAGTCCGACGGCACATTCCGTGAGTGGGTGACTTGTCCCCTGGTCCTCCTCTGGTTCACCTGGTAGTTCTCCTAGGCATTTCTGTTTCCTGACCTCAAGTTGTCTATGTGAAGGTGCATCCTCACAACTCCATGGTGCCAGGCCATCTGTATCTTGGCCTCGAGCTGCACAGCTGGAAGGTACACCCCTGAGCACATTCTGCTCTGTGCTTGCTGGTGAAAAGCCATAGTGTCCCAGGAGGGACTTGAGGGACAGAGTTAGATGCCAGGGTTGAGAGGACAAAGCAGCATCCCCGGGGAGCTGCTGTCGAAGGGCCTCTGGGGAGACCGAGATGCAGGACAAGCCCCTTGTATGGGCATTTGGAGCGAGAGTTTATCACCATCAAGTTGGAAAGAAAACATCCAGGCCAGAGGAGAGGGGAGAGAATGGGAAGCCAGGCAAGTTGCTGGAGGGACCGATTTCCAGTTGGAGACTGAGCTTCATCTTTCAGCACCTAGCAGCTCAATTCCAGATGCTTTCCTTGGGGAGTTCTTTTGCTCTTTACTCTCGGCTCGGGCAGTCAATGCTTAATGAGAGCCAGAGGGGTCCTGTCACCGTGGGAAGGGCCCACGAGACCTGTAGATGAAGGAAGTAGGTACAGAAGGCAGGGTGGGTGAGGGAGGCCCCGGGTGTTGGTAAGTGCCCGAGCTCCTGGGTCGAGCTCCAAGGGGTAGCACCTGGGGGTGGGGACACATCTGAACTTCCCTCTCACTCTCTGAACTTCTCGTGTTGGGAAACGTGAGCTGGAAATCACCCCAGAACAGACAGTCCTCTGCTGATCCTCTCTCCACCGCTTCCAGAAACAGCAGGGTGTCTTATTTATTTATTCATCTCGGTGGGAACACGGCGTCTCGGAGTCCTAGCCCATTACCCCTAGCCTCGGGGCGCACACATGCCCCCAAGGGGAGACCTGGTGTGTGTTGAGCTTTGTCACAGGAGATCGCAGATGCTTTCTGCTAAGAAGATGGGGTGCTGGGAGGGAGGCTCAGGATGTGGGTCTCAGAACTATCCTGCTTCAATGTGGTCCTGGTTCCTGGGGCCAGGTCTTGGAGCCAGGACATAAATAAGGCTGCTCTTCAGAACTTTCTGGATCCTTTTCCATTCTCACTCATCTTTCCTTTCTTTTTACTGCTCCCTCAGCCTCCCTTCTTCCTCCCTCTCTGTAGTGTTCTTCTCGCTCAAGTCCCTAGCAGTGATTCAGAGGGTGTTCTCATCCCTTCGTTCACTTGTCGAATATTTAGTGAGGACTAGCTGCATGCTGTGCCCTGTGCTGGGGCCCAGTGTATGGACTTAACAACACACATCATGCGTGGGTCTCTGACTTGAGCACCTGCCAGCCCCCTTTGCCAAGCCCTCGAACTGGGCAGGGGAGCCCCAATCCAGCTAGAGGAGCCTTGGGATGGGACCCAGACTGGCCAGCAGCCACCTCAGGTTCTGACAGTCCTGAGTCAGCCTCACCCCGGGACAGCCACGGCTGCAGACAGTAGAGTCCTTTTCCCTACCATTGTTACCCCCCATTTGGTGAGTAACGGGGGGCACATGCTAAATTCCAGACCTCCATGAACAATTCTGCCACATTCCTCGGTTGGATCTCCAGCCTCTGAAAGGTCTTCTCTTAGAAAGATCCTTGACGTGAACTCAAGGAGGTCCTCTTGTTTTCCTTGCCCACGAATCATCCAGGGATTGCTTTGCAAGAGAGGTTTACTGGGATGGGCCAGCCACGCTCCGCTCCTCCGTCCACGGGGAGGACTGACCGGGTCGGCTGCAGGCCACAGCTGGCCAGAGCTTACCTGCTTCTGCTCTTGGGCAATACCCGAGGGGAAATTAGTTCTAGTCGCCCTGCCACCTGTCGGCCAGAGGCCAGATGCAGCCGCTGGGGCCGTGAGGAGCAGGGAGGAGGGTGCGTCTCGGAGGGCAGGCAGAAATTCCTACCTCTAGCAAAAGCAGGAGCCCTGCCCTCTCTCTCAGCAGTCTCCTTCCCCCTCCAAGACGCAGAGCTGGCCCTCTGTCTCCCTCCTGCCACTTCAAACACCCACAGTTGGAGCTCCAGGAATGTTATTCTTCCTTTTAAAGACATTCCATTTCACGTGTAATTAAATGTGTGGTATTGAATTGATGTTTTCTTCTGAGCATTTTTGGCAGCCCGAGACCCTCGGGTCTGGCTAGTGCAAAGAAAACACACACTTCTCCGAGATCCTCCCTTCTTCTCTTGTTCCCTCTTCCCCCCACTTTCCTGCCAAGACTCTCCCCCTCCTAGCACATAGGACTCACCTCGTAATGTGAGAGCCCCAAGGCTGGGGAGACCCTCTCTTGTTCTGTGAGGCATCGGGGCCTTGCATTTGTACCTTGTGGTGCCATCCTCATTTCCAGAAGCCGTCCTTGCTGCTCCTGTTGAGCTCGGGGGGTGACGACCCATGGTGGCAGGAATGGGTTCCGTCGGAAATGATTCTCTCCCCATCCTTATAGATATGATTGGTTTCCACTGGGTGCTGTTGCCAGTTCCAAAAGCACCGCCCTCCCTGGGGGTGGGAGGGGCAGAGGCTAGGGGGCTGTCTTGAGTGACGGGGGCCAGGGTGGCTCAGCCTGCCTAGACTCTAGAGTCTGAGGGCCACCTCTCATTGCTGAGTGACCTTGAGCAAATTGCTTTGTCACCTTGAACTTCGGCAGCACGTTGTGTTTAAGACAGCTGTGAGGACAAGGGAGACGAGGCGTGCTGAGCACTTAGCACAGTGCCTGGCTCCGGGGATGTGCCCTCTCGATGGGACTTATTTGTATTATTAACAAGGGCATCAGGGGATAACAAGAAGCTCAAAGAGACGAGCACAGAGTAATACGGAGGTGCTGGGAGATGTCTCCACAATGAGGCTGGGACCGAGTTAGGCGCTGGGTAGGACAGCAGGCCGGGCGAGCAGGGAAGGCAGGCTGGCCAGGAGAGCCCATCAGGCCTTAGCTAAGAGAGCACCCGGCCAGCCCTGAGGGGTGCTGGGAGGGCCTGCTTCTGAGTCCCTTAGGAGAATAGCCTTCAGGGAGGGATGGTCTCTGTGCTGCCCGCGTGCCTGGCCTCCTACGACAATTGTCAGCCAAAGCACGGAGGGGGCCCGTGGACTTCTGTGAGGACATCCTGGGTCTGACTGAGGGAGCATGCCGGCTTTGGGGCACTGACTTTGCTGCCTGGCACATAGCAGAGTCAGGACCACCATTATTTATAACCACCAACCCTGGGACATCTGGTTGTTGGGGTCTCTTCCTCCTAATCAATAGTAATCTTTAGTAGGTGGCTGTCTCTGCCTTCGATGTCTTTATTCCACTGTCTGACCAACCTCCTCCCGCAAACTGTTTTGGACTCTGTAGAGGGAGGAGGTTGGACATCTCGGTGGCAGCTTGGACAGGCTGCCGGGAGCCCCCCCTCTCGAGTCGGCGCTGGCTCCCCCCTGCCCCTGGAGCAGCCTCAGCCATTTATTGCAGGAGAATATCTCGACCCCTCTTCAGGTTTCTTTCCAAGTCACTCTTTGGTTTGCAGTAGACTGAGCTCTCGGATAAAATAAAAATCCTGTAGAAGGGAAGCAACACACTTGTATTTAATGTCCGTTATGTGTCGAAGAGTCCCGATGACCTCTAGTATCCGGAAAGCGTGCATCTGTCCTCCTCACAACTCTGCTGGGTAGATAGTCACGTACCCATTCTGCAGATAAGGAACTACGGCCCGAGGGTGGATACGGCAGTGAGCGGCAGGGTCAGGGTTCAAATACAGACCTGTCTCTTTTCCCCGGTCCTTCCATTTCTCAGCCACCCCGTTTCTTGTGGGTTTTATGCTTCCTCTTCCTGCCCGGTCAGCAGCATGGAGCAGTTTCTGGCCGGTACGTCTCCAGCCGTGTCTGTCCTGCGGGCCTGTGCAGGTCACAGAAGGCACTGGGCGAGGCAGTTCAGGTGAACACGGGGAGGACGAGGGGGATGATCACAGCCTGCCCACTGAGCTCTGCGGGCTCGGAGGTCTTCTGTATGGAGGTGGCTGCGACCTCCTTGGATTAGTGATTCTGCCCTAGGTCAAGCTCGTTCCAGCCCTGCAAGACCTTGCAGAAGTGAATCCCATACATGGGGTATAATTATCTTGGTCCTCGGTACAGAGGAAAATTCATGGAGCAGTAACTGAAACAGAAATCCTCATTCTGTTTCATCTGAGGAACCAGTTGTCCTGTAGGAAAGAGAAACCCTACGGAGGGCTTCCTCTGGCAGAGCCCAAGTGGGGGCTGTGTCGAAGGAAGGAGCTAGGGAAGAGTCAGGATAGAAAGTCCCAGGAGCCCCGTGTCATCTCCCAAAGACCGCTCCTCCTGGGCACTGGCCCCTGGCTCTCTGCAGCTGCCCCTCCTCCTAGAGACTGGGAGGTGTTCCCACAGCCTGGGCTGTGAATCCCTCTCCCTCCTTGTCCCCTGCCAGTGTCCCGGCGTCTGAGCCCTGTGACCCAGACTCTGCTGGGCCAGCCAGCCAGGCAGTAAAAGGAGATTGATGCCCTCTCCTCCTAGGAGAATCCATCACTTTTTGGCGTGCGGGTCAAATGGCTTCACCAGAGACAGCTCTGAGCAGCACTGTGTGAGCTAAAAATAAGCACAAATAGGGGCCCAAATAGACAAGAGGACGTCAGAAATGAGAATGGCTCACTCCAGCCGTCCCCCAGGGCCTGTGCAGTGCCCTTTCCTCCCACACTGTTCCCCTCCCACCCCCCTCTCCTGGGGCCTCTGGGAAGGTGCTCCTTCCTTTTCCCTTGGGCAATAGCATCCCAGGAGGGGTGGGGTAAGAGAAGTCGGACAAGGCTGGAAGAAGGGGAAGATGGAGGAGTGACCTTCTGTGGACTGAATGGTCTTAGTGGCCACAAGGAAGGGGAGGACGGAAGAAAGGCCATCCTGAGTAATGGAAGGAACGTGAGCTCGGGAGCCATAGAAAGGAGAGAAGCCTTCCTTGGCCATGCTCTGGCCCTGTGAACTTTGGAGAGTTAGCCCTGCCTCCATTTTTTCATCTGTGAAAGGGGCACAATAACCCTTGTCTCTCGTGGTTATCAGAAGTGAATGTTGACCAAGGGGAAGGATTGGTCACAGATTCACTTCCCTTTGCCCTGCTTCTTCCTACTTAGGTTCGGGGATAAGCGGCTGCTCAGATGGTGTTTGGGAGGCTAGAGTCTTGTTGGTACATGGGGCTATCCACATGGAAGTGACTCGCCTTAATGCGTTTGGCCCACACCCAGCCTCTCTCCACTGAAGCCCCCCATTTGCTGAGCTTCTCATCCCCATGACCGGCGGGATGTTCTCTCCTGGGGGAGGATTTATGGTGGAATGGAATCTATATTTATTTTCCATCCCTCCCACCGCCCTTTCTAGATCTCACTGCCCTCTTTGTGGACTAAGCTCAGGTATTGCTCTCAAAATACTTCTCCCTGAAGACAACTAGGGTGAGCCAGGCCAATTTTATTCTGAGCCACTGGGTGTTTCCAAGTCTCTGAAGAGGATCCCTGTGCAAATTTGGGGAAGACACTTTGGTCCATCGGAGGCTTCTTCTTTGTGCTTGCAGAGAGCAGCATAGTTCCCGGTAACGTGGTCCCCTGCACCCCCACAGCTGCATTCAAGGCTCTCGAGCCCTGGGGTATGGAGGGAGGTATGAGAAGTGGCTCCCTGTTTGCTGCCTCCACTTGACTTGTCTGAACCTTTCTGAGCCTGTGATTCTTACTGCTGAGTGAGGGAGGGGAGCTAGTGGGCTCTAAGACGTGGCCCTAGCCTGGTGTCTATTCAGCAGGCTGAGAGCGGGCTCTCCATGGAATTCCTCTGTCCCTCTGTCCTCATTCTGCTGTCATGGCAGCTGAGAATGAGAGAGCTCAGGGGGCTGGTGAGGTCGCTCAGCCCAGAGTTGGACTGAGGGATCCAGGAATTTATATACTGTTGCTTTGCCTTTGTGGGGATGTGTCCAGAACATAAGAAGGTGAGAGAGGCATGATCTTCATCGTGTGGATGAGCAGTTGAGGCCCTGAGAGGGAACTTGACTCAGCCTAGGCCGTGCAGCTAGGTCAGGAGGAGGAGCCCCCAGTAAGTCTAGGATTGCAGGCCTTCAGGTGGCGAGAAATGAATAAAACGTCTGTGGGCGTGGGACTGTCTGTTAAGAGCTGGCTAATTCCTCCCCTACCAATGTCCATCCTGCTCCAGTGGTTCTCAAAGTGGGGTGCCCAAATCGGCAGTATCAGCGTCACTTGGGAACTTGCTAGAAAGGCAGTTCTCAGGCCCTAACCTGGACCTAGTGAATGGGAATCTCTAGGAGAAGGGCCCAGCAATGTGTTTTAACAAGCCTTCTAGATGATTCTATTGCAGCTCAAGTTTGAGAAAGACACTGCCCTCTTCCAGTGCTGAGGGAGACTGGTGTTGGGGTGGGGTCTAGGGCCAAAGGAGGCTTGTCCCCTTGTGGTTTGGCTACTCGGGCATGTCCTGATGCTCTGGATTCCAGTCCCATTTCAGCCCCCAGGGGTGGACTTCTGACTTGGCCCTTGTTTCCCTTTCTTGTAAAATAACATCCACAATGATGCAAACACCAAAACACGCTGACGTTTTAGAAGACTTGAGGAATTATAAACCTTCACATAAACGGCTCATGTAGTAGGTAAGTAGAACTTATATTATCCTCCCACACCCATTTTACAGACAAGGAAACTGAGTCCTAAGATGTTTTGTGAGGTGCCCCAGCCCATACTGTGTGGAGGACCCAGGTCTGGATCCGGGTGCCCTTGACTTCTCATTCCTCTCCAGTCCCTGCGTGTTCAGAGGTGGGGACTTGGCCTCATAAGGCTGCCTTCTCAGCCCATCTGCGCTCTGCGGCCGCGCCAGGACGCTCACCTTGTAGGACCCCGTGCATCATTACTGGTCACCTGGGAATGATTATGCAGCGAAGAGCAGATGGCCTCCCCCGAGAGGTCCTGACCTCCCATTTTCTCTCAGTGGGAGACTCTTTAGCCTTCCCCTTCAAGGCCAACAAATCCCGTTCCTCAGAAGCTAAGAAATAGTGACGCAGGGTGTAGAGAAGGCAACCGATGTTTAATTCGCTTGTTGTAAAGACTGGGGCGAAGCCCTGCTGTGTGTGGCCACCAGCTGGCTGTCACATGGCCCGTGAGGAGCAGCCTGGGAGCAACGCTGGGAGCCTACAGGTCTGTCTTGCTGGGGAGGAGGGAAAAAGGGTCTGCAAATGCTTCCTCCCACAGATCCTCCCCGACACGGTGGGGAGACCATGAACTCTGATAGAAAAAACAAACAAACAAACAAAAGATTTATAGAGACTATTCTGGAAGGAATTCCCAAGCCAACCCAAACGCCAAAGCCTTGCAGCCACACCTGTCTGTTCCTGTCGCCTGTCTCCTCACTCACGGGGACGGCCGGCCTGCCACGGTCCTCCGTCTTCAGTTTTTGACAAGGTCCTGTGAGACAGTCCCCTTTCCCGGCTCTGCGACGCTCTTCATAACGTTCCTACAGGTGGGCGGTGGGCGTCTGCCCATTGCACAATAATGGCGAGGTCAGTGAGCATCTCCAGGCTTGTTCCTTTCATCACCAGCCCACTGCTTGTACTATTCCTCCGATAGCAATCTTTCCAAATGGGGAGGGGAGGGGGACGGCTGAGGTCACATCCTTGCCTCTTCCTGGCAGACGGACTTTAATAGGCTTGCTGAGGTGGTGGCAACCCTTCTCTGCATAGACCATGGTTCCGGGGTGCTCTCCGGACTTGGCTTTCATGATCTCAGCGGTCTTTCAGAGGAGCGGGATTTGTCAAGTAGAGGCTCCCTCCAGATAATTTTAGCTCCCACTTAGTCGTCTCCACCACAAACCAGACCCTGTGCTAGGACTGTTACAGCTACTCTTGTGTAACAAGAGCCCGTGTGTCTGTGTGTGCATCTGTGTGTGTGCGCGTGTGTGATTAGATTGTCCCAGGCGCTGGGCCAAAGTCTTCAAGTGGGCTCTCTCACTTAATCATCACAAGAATTCAGCAAGGAAGGTATGGATGGATGCTAATCCCATTTTACAGATGAGGACATTGAGGCTCTGGGATGAAATCACTTTCCCAAGCTCAAAAAAACCAGCAAGGAGGTGGGGGGGCCGGGATTCAAACCTCACTATTCGAAGTGCAGTCCTTGGGCCCATGGCACACAGGCATCCCCGGAGAGTTTGTTAGAAGTGCAGATTCTCAGACCTACTGAGTCAGAACCCGCACGATGCCCATAGCCATTGAGACTGCCATAATGCATACATGCTGTCCAGCAACTACAGCTAATTATTCCAGAATCCTGTGTGTTAACTCCTGTGGACTCTTGTTTTCCAGCTGAGGCAGCTGTAATGTAGACAGGTTAGGGGCGAGTCAGGGGCAGAGCCGAGATTGATTTGGTTCTGGGTCGGACTCACACCACAACGCAATGCCGTTTTTCATGAGTGAGTCGGGGTTCATGACCGAGTCTGCCTGTCCGTGCCGCGGACTCAGAAGCAGCACTCCCCTCTGTAATGAGGACAGGTACCTCGAACTGATGGGCTGCTCTCCCCTCTGTCCCCCTCCTACAGATGTGCAGCACATTAAGAGGAGGGACATCGTGCTGAAGCGGGAACTGGGCGAGGGAGCCTTTGGGAAGGTCTTCCTGGCCGAGTGCTACAACCTCAGCCCCACCAAGGACAAGATGCTCGTGGCCGTGAAGGTAACTCCCAGAGGTTTGCAGGCGCCAGGAAGCGGGAGGGGTGGCTGGGGGCCGGGGAGCAAGAAGGAGAGGCTCGCTCCGTTCTGGGTGTGACCTGGCGTTGTCAGATGCAATCGGGCCCTTGCTCCCAGGTCAGTGACGTTTCCTCTGGCTTCTGAAGCCTAAGGGGGCTGGGGGTGGGGTGCAGCTGGAGGAGCCAGTTTGCTGGTGAAAGAGCCTGGCTCATCCCCGTCCCCAGCTGCCTGGAAAGTCTCTTGACATTTCTCGGAACAGAGTTGAGTGAGGGGTGTGCGGCTCAAGGGCAGCAGACGTCCCTGGGAATAGAAGGGGAGGGGTGGGGAGGGTCAGCTACTAAGCACAGGGAGACTAGTGAGTGAAGTTGGAAACATTCCTTATAGCCCCCCTGGGATCCGAGTTCGGAGCCCAAGGGGCAGCATGCCTGAGGGTTACTGCCTCCTGGCAGCCACTTCGATGGGCCCAGGAACCACAAGGCTTCTGTCTTGCTGAGCCAGCTGGGCCGATCTGCAGCTGGAGCTGAAATGCATGGGGCAGTAGTTCCACGCTATCAGTTCCCTACCCCCATACTTCAGCCCGCAGGGAACAGCTTCTCCTGGAAACCAGCGTTGGACAAGTCATTGAACATGATTTGTACAGACAAGAGCCAAGGAGCCCCTCGGGGGCACCTGCAGGTCTCAGTGGCCTCCACGGGTGCCCCAGGAATGCTTCTGAGGGCAGTGTGTGAATTCTGCTTGCTGTTCTGGGCTGAGAGCAGGGGATACTGCTCCCCACTGAGGACGCTCACTTGGACCTCAAAAGAGTCTCTCCCTTAGCACCGGGGGCTCTGACCCCACCATCTCATGACGACCGTTCCCTGCTTCCCTGACTTTTGGGTCAGAGTATTCATAGTCTTTTTTTTTTTTTTTAAGATTTTATTTATTTATTTATCGGAGAGAGAGAGCATGAGCAGGGGGGAGAGGCAGAGGGAGAAGCAGACTCCCCGCTGAGCAAGGAGCCCGATGCGGGACTCAATCCCAGGACCCTGAGATCGTGACCTGAGCCGAAGGCAGACACTTAACCGACTGAGCCACCCAGGCACCCCTGTATATTCTTTGTCTCCTGTGTCTGCCGGTTGTGTCTGTCCACAGATGGCAGATGACGGCTTCCACGGATGCTGTTTAGCCCCCAGGCATAGTGGAAGGGCATCAGAGAGCCTGGGTGGGAGGCCCAGCCCTGCCACTGATGAGCTTTGTGATCTTGCACGAGACCCTTAACCTCTTTGGCCCTCAGTTTCTTTATCTGTATAATGGGAAATATAATATTTCCTCCTTAAAACGTTGGCGATTAAATCACACAACCGATGTAAAATCCTTAGTACATCGCTTGGGACATAGTAAATGCTCAATCAAGAGTAGTTGCTACCTGGTTTTATTACCATCGTTATTCTCGATATTGGTTTTATTGAATGTGCTTAGATACATGATGAACGACCTGCCAAGATTGCACTCACCATCTAGAATAGGGGGTGCTCAACTTTTTCTCTTAAAGGGCCAGATAGTAAATATCTTAGGCGTTGAGGGCCATATGCTGTCCGTTACTATGCTCAACTCTGCCCAAGAAGTAGGAAAGCACCATAAACAATAGGTAAACTGATGGTAGGCCATTTTCTAATATATATATATTTTACAAAAATAGGTGTTGTCTGCCAACCCACGATCTGGAAAATAAATAAGGAACTAGAGTATTTCCTCCGTGAAGGCTGATCATTATTATTGCTAGGCAGCCTGAGAATAAACTTGCTCACTGTGCCTCCGTAGACATGGGATGGTCAGATGAGCGAGGATGTCTTTAAATGGCTTGAACCAGGGAAGTGGAAAGATTTCTAATTTCGTCCCCAAAGAATCTGCACTTCCCTGAAACTTTTAATTTATAGGGTGACACGAATCCACTGGGCATTCCAGCATCCCTCTGGGGACTGGTAAATGAAATGGACATTCTTGTGCTTTGAGCAGGAAATGGAATGATGGCCCCAAACCTTGGGAAATGTTTCTCACTGAGCAGTCGGGGGTTAAGGGACAGTACCCAGATTGGATAACAGAAAATGTGTTTCTCTTTTCATCCTTTTAAGAGGGTTTTCTTCTCTCCTTGAGTCTGGGAACCTGGAGGAGATGAGTGCCCTGAGATTATACACCATTTGCTGCCCAGGGGATCCACCCAGACACCATTCCCTGGAGAAGACACTCATCTCCTCTGTAGAAGGGCCGAGAAATGGTGTTTTCTGCTTCTTGTCCTCTTCAGATTTTACTCCTTTGTGCAGGCTCCTTCCTCTTGAGTTTGCGCTCATATTGGTGCAGGGTAATTGTGGACTTTCAGAGAACACATGCAAGTATAACCCAAAGTTAGGTTTTCCCAAAATTGTGGTTTTAAGTCAATTGGCAAGAATTTTTTTGCCCAGTGGGTGCCATGGGGGACAGAGAGAGACATCACAGCCTCTGTTCTGAAGATGCTTGCAGTCTGCTGGGGAGGCAAAAGAATACCCAGGAAGGAAGGAGAGCAGGACAAGGCAGAGCATAATTTGGACATATGGGTGGTGTAAGACTGACATTAAAATCACGTGATTCATATTTTAAAATCGGTGATACCATTTTGGAATAGTCACTTGACAGAGAATACACTTGTTCATAAGATCTCAGAGAGTCTCCTGATAGCCAAATAGCTGATGGGAGAATGAGAAAGGGGTCCGACCTAATTCATCACCAGAAAAATGCATATTGAACTATAATGAGATGCCAGTGAACACCCAGCAGAATGGCTAAATGGTGATGATCATACCAAATGCTGACAAAAAGTAGGGGGCAACTGCAGTTCTCCTCCTCTGCTGGTGGGAAGGTAAAGTGGTATAATCGTTTTGAAAAACAGTTTGGTATTCTAGAACATTACCATACTGTGTGACCTAGCACTGTTACTTCTAGACCTATATCCACTAGGTATCCATCTTTCTTTCTATCATCTATCTATCCATCCATCCATCCACCTACCTACCTATCTACCCACCTACCCACCCATCCACCTACCCACCCACCTTTTTCTTTTCTTTTTTTCTTTCTTTCTTTCTTCCTTCCTTCTTTCTTTCTTTCTCTCTCTTCCTTCCTTCCTTCCTTCCTTCCTTCCTTCCTTCCTTCTTTCTTTCTCTTCCTTCCTTCCTATTATCTATCTATCATCTATCTATCTAGAGATATGTCTAATAATGTTCATAAAGCATTATTTACAACAGCCAAAAACTGGAAACAGCCCCAAATGTCCATCAATAGCAACATGGATAAATAAATGTGGTATGTTCATACAATGGGAAACTATTCACCAAGGAAAATGAGTGATCTATAGCTATATGTAATAATAAAGAATCTCAAAAACACCATATTGAATGAAAAAAGACAAATACAGAGAAAAAAATATATATACATATATATATATATCTCATCACCATCACCATATATATGCATACATATATATATTATATATAAATATAATATATATATAATGTTATATATATGATCGCACGTATTTAAAGTTTAAAAGACAGGTAAAACTGAACTCTAGAGGTTAGGGATTTATATTTAGGTAGTAAAAAGAGTTTTACAAAGGCAAGATCATGAACTCTGTAAGTCAGTATAGTGGTTCCCTTTGGGGTGAGAGAGGGAATATTGGAGGGGCGGGGCATGGGGTGGGGGCACTTCTGGGGGGGTTGGCAGTGTTTTATTTTCTCCTTACATTGAGGATACACTGATGTTAGATTTGTAAGAGTTCAGTGTGCTATAAAATATTTTTCTTTCAAAGATTGATCATATTCTTAAAAATATGCCTAATTTATTCATCCCATAAATATTTATTGAGCACTTACTATGTGCCTGGCCCTGCGTGAGGCACTGGGGATGGAGGAGGCAAGGGCACACACAGGCCCATGTAGCTCACATCTCAGAATCCTAGAACCTTAGAGCCCTGAAGGGATAGATGAGGAGGAGGAGGAGGGGTGTTCAGGATGATGACAACAACATCTAACTGGGAGTATTGATTATGGCCCTCCTATAAGTAATGTGTGCATGTTAATGTTTTGTTCTCACAAGCCACCCTCAGTGTCAGGTATGATCACTATCCCCATTTTATGGAAGTGGACACTGAGGCACAGAGAGAGAGGTCAAACAATTCGCCCAAGGTCCTGCAGCGAATCAATGGTGGGAGCACTTCAGATCCAGGCAGCCCCTCTCCTTCACCGATGAGGGCATGAGCCCCTCGTCTCTGCCTTTCCTGGTTCCCTCTGTCTCTCCATGCTGTGTTCTGGGTGAATCTCAGCATTGCTCCGAGTCATGAATTCTTCTTGTGGTTTTATCTAGTGTAGGTTTTGTCCTTTCTGTGGAGGCTTTTGTTTTAACTTCCATGAACCATATAATCTACTTCCAAGATGTCTAATTGGTTCATGGTTTTATGGTTATCTTAATTTTATTTCTCCCTGTTTTGGCTGCACACCTTGTTGTTGTTGTTGTTTTAAATAATTATTTCTTTACTGTCTTTGAGCATTTACTTATTTTAACATCTCTATCAGCCTATTCCTATAAAATTAACTTTATCTGCAGGAAATTCATGTTGTAGTTATTGATAATTTTAATCATTTGGCTCTAACATTCTATTTCTTCCAGTATGTATGAACTGCAGCTCTTAAGTTCCTTTTCGTTTGGAGAGTTGTTTTGTTTTTGTTTTGGGTGTTCATGATTTCCAGTGTCAGTTAGTTTACATTGGAACAGGCACTTAAGACATTTGTGAAACAATCTGAGTGCAGAATCTTAGATTTTTAGTATTTTCCCAGTTTCTTAAAAAATAGGTTTTCCTCTTATTCTTAACACTTTTTAACCACTGACCTTTAGCATGTCTTTCTAAAGTCTTCACCTTAGTTTCCATAAAAACAGGCAACTTGGGGCACCTGGGTGGCTCAGTTGTTAAGCGTCTGCCTTCGGCTCAGGTCATGATCCCAGTGTCCTAGGATCAAGCCCCACGTCGGGCTCCCTGCTCAGCGGTGAGTCTGCTTCTCCCTCTTCCTCTGCTGCTCCCCCTGCTTGTGCTCTCTTGCTCCCTCTCAAATAAATTTTAAAAAAATCTTTAAAAAAAGAAAGATTTATTTATTTTTTTTTGCGAGAGAGAAAGTGCGAGCGAGCACAGAGGGTGGGGGAGGGGCAGAGGGAGCAGGACAGAGAGAGTCTTAAGCAAACTCCCCGCTGAGCACGGAGTCCAATTTAGGGCTTGATTCCATGACCCCAAGATCATGACCTGAGCCAAAATCAAGAATCAGATGTTTAACCAAGTGAGCCACCAAGATGTCCCCCAAATTACTCAGATCTTAAAAAAAAAAAGAAAAAGAAAGAAAACCAGCCAACTCTTTGTACTCATATTTCATTGGTTTCTATGATGTTTCATTACATTAAGCAATGACATTAACAGATGGATCATAAATGGTTTTGAGAAACAATCACAGCTGACCCTTGGCAAGCTCCGCTCTGGGATAGAAGTATCTATCTGGGTATCCAACCATTATTCAGGGCATAATGGGTTTCAGTCAGGATGTTCCTGAGAGGTAACAGACAGTACCAGTTAATTTGGCCAGTCATGTGGATATAACTTGGTGGAGTTTTTTCTGACCAAAAGAATGCATGTGCAAAGGGCCTGAGGCAGGTAAAAGCTTGGTGGGTACCAAGGACAGAAAGACCAACGAGATCAAAGTGTAATGAGTGGAGAGAAAGGGCATGGGAGGAAAGGAGGCAGAGAGAGATGGGGAGACCTGACATTTAGAGCCCATGACTGTTTTAAGGGGTTTGGATTTTATCCTAAAAACAACGGGAAACCAATGGCCAGTTGTAAGCCAGGAAACCAGATGAGACCCACCTCTGCTTGTGAAAACTTACCCAGCTTCCTCTCTCATAAAACCGTTTGGGAGTGTCAGCAAGGAGAAGTGACAGCGGATTTTGAGAGAAAAGGAGAGAGATGATTTTTATACTTAAAAAGTGTAGATTGGCATGCGTATGTGCGTGTTTGAATATTTAAAAATGTGAACATTTAGGAATGTGTGTATCTCTGCATATATTAAATGGGTTAAATCAGTATACTAATGAAATCTGAAGCCAAACACTTTGAAACTTTGCACGAGCAGGGGAGGGGCAGAGGGAGAGGGAAGGAGAGAACCTTAAGCAGGCTCATGCTCAGTGCGGAGCCCATTGTGGGGTTCGATCTCAGAGCCTGAGATCACGACCTGAGCCGAAATCAAGAGTTGGGTGCTGAGCCACTCAGGCGCCCATAGAAATTCGAATGCTTTTGTCATCTGGACTGCTTCTCTCCTCTCTTACCAGACGGCCCCACTGAAACCCAGGGCTGGGCTGGACATGAGATATGATGCACATAGAGAGGAAGATCAGAAAGTGCAATGTCCTCAAACTTTGGGGGAAAAGAAAGGAGATGAGGTGGGGGGCAAATTCCAGATTTCTTTGTTCTGTGGATACTGCTCAAAGGACCTAGGGGAGCCTCCCCGGCTTCAGAGACCCTCTGGCGAGACCCGTCTCCTGCAACAACAGGAGCTCACTGGTGCCCCTGAATGGCGATCCACTTTGAAGTTTCCCAGTCCCAAAGAAGGGGTTGAGCGTGGATGCCACTGAGAAGGGCGGGGGAGCCTCTGAGCTGATTTTCCTCCTCATTAGTCTCCTCCTGTCATCTATGTTCCAATTGCATCAATCCCTGGGAACTGGGGCCACCTGCAGCCCTGGCCCCCAGCTGCCGCACCTGACCCCTTGCCAATTACATAGGCACTTCAGGTTGGACCCAGGAGCTGGAAAACCCGGTGTGAAGACAGAGAGAGAACTAGCAGTGGACAAGGGCTGTGGAGAGACTAGGGGACAGTGGTTGCTCTGTGCCCCATCTCCCAAATGAGGAACCCCTGTCTGCCTGGCAGTGTGGAGCACCAGGCTTGGGCACGCTGGCTGGCACTGCCTGAGAGCCAAGAACGGAAAAATCCCATGGCTGCTATTGGCGTCCAGACAGTTCGAGAGAATGATTTACAGAGATGGAGAGAGGCCATTTGGCTGGCCCCAAATTTGATCTACTTTTCCCTCTCATAAATCCAGCATTCCCATAAATCTCTGTAGTCTCCCATCCCACCCATGCTGGGTTCCTCTTTTCTCCCCCCTCTTATTCTTCATGAAAATAAACAAATCACTGGCAGTCATCCTCTACCCACGGCCCAGGCCACGCAGCTCAGGAGCTGGGTCGCAGCGAGGACCCCTCTCACCATGACTCTGCCTTCTCCCACGCATAGCAAGAAACCTTTGCAAATGTCATTGTTCTGGCTGCACGTGGACACACAGCAGCATGCTCCTTTCTTAGTGGGCAGCTTCCCTGAGAAGGCGGCCAGAGCTGAAGTGCAGAACACATGAGCTTCAGAGCCGGCAAAGTCAGCAACGGGCTGGACCGCCCACCTCCCTGCCGGGCTTAGTCAGCCCTACCTGTCCAGCATCCTCGCTGCGCCCGGCCCCTCTGCCTTACCTGGCCCTCTCCTCTGCCCTTTCACACCATAAAATTTCTGTGCCCCTCATTTCCTTGGGAACATGCCTGGTGGTCAGTTCATCTGGTAAATTAACTCAAGCAGGTGTGCCAGCCAGGAAAGTGTCCCTGGGCTCTAGATTCAAGCCCTGGCTTCTTGCATGGTCTCTGGCAAGTCATTTCCCCGTCCTGGACCTTGGTTTCCTCACCTGTCATGTGGGAAAGCTGCATGAGATAAATCCCAGAATTTCTGTCAACGGTAGAATCATTTCATCAAATGCGTTTTCGGTGAATGCTCCAAAGTTCAAAAAGAGTGAAAGGTGGTGCCGGTCGATGTCGGAGTGGGTTTGATCTCTAGCTAGGAGACCATGGCCCTAGAGACATTGAGACTGAACTCTGGGGTCCCAGAGATGGCTGAGGTCCGGTTTAATGGTACGCTTCCATTTGAGATGTGTGAATGCATACTGACTCCCAGACAGGGCTGGGCCTCAGTTTCTCCAACTCCAGCAGTAAGCAGGTGGAAGGAAGCTGGTGATATTTAGTGCTCAAAGTGCATCATCTCTAATGTGTGCTAGCAACTGATGGAGGTCTGATGGGCCCTACTAGATAGGATTTTTGCATATGCACATCCCTGCAGGGCTGTCAGCCAAGGCAGCCCTGTGGATTTCAGTTAATGCGTGTGGCCGAGGCAACAGAAAGACCCGTGGCTGGCGAGGCCTTGCAGGAGTAACATGATCTACAGGGGAGGTAGGTCAGCCTAAATCACCAAAAGGCCAGATGCTTGGCAGAGAGGATGCAAACCATTCTCATGCCTGTCTAGATTATCACTAAGCTGAAAAGAGCGTGCCAACTTCACACTCGCTCCCTCATGGCCTAGTGTTGTGTCTGGTGAGGTTACGAAACTGTGTTGGTTGAAGCAAGTGGCTGTTTGGCCCTGTTTGCCCTCCAACCTCGTGGGGGAGGGAGGGAAGCCTGAAATGTGTGCGCCCACCTGCCCAGGCTGTGCCTCCTGCAGGACGCCCCCCACCGCAACGCACCTTTACTGTTCACCCTCCTTCGGGCCTGCATAGCTGCATCCCTGTGGCAGGGCCCTGTCCACCACGGTCCCTCAGATGTGCTCAGAGTCTTCTACTTCGGTCTCACCATCCCCTTCTAGTGCTAGAGTGTCCACACTCACACCTGACACCCCTCCTGACCGCTCCTCTTCCATTTGTCTTCCTGAAACCCAGTCTGATGTCTCCCACTCACCCTGGGCTCTCCCACCCACAGGGGCTACGCTGTGGCGTTTTAGTGACCACAGGATGCCCACCTGCCCATCCTGCCCTGGGATTTTGCAGGACTTGATGCCATCCTGGTTCTTGGTGGATCCTAAAGCTGTTGCCTGTTCACTGCCGTTCCCATAGCTGCAGTCCCACTCGCCCCCCAGTGCCTCCTTCAGCTTCCTACTAGGAGGACACAGGTGCCTTCTGGAAGCAACATGTTGATGTTTCTCTGTGAATATACACTCCTTCACAATCTAAAATCAAGGAATAGAAAGGGCAAGGAGGCTTTATTATGCCTGATTTCTGGTAGGCTCTGGGCA
Source organism: Leptonychotes weddellii (assembly GCF_054177405.1). Lineage (NCBI taxonomy): Eukaryota > Metazoa > Chordata > Mammalia > Carnivora > Phocidae > Leptonychotes > Leptonychotes weddellii. Next base: position 120,100,493 of record NC_138377.1, on the reverse strand, counting down.
TAGGCTAATTTACAAAGTTAAAGCAATGGGGTGGTGGTTTTTCCACTGTTATTTTTAGCTGCAGGACCATTTCTTCAAGGAAAGCTTAGGGGAAGGCGCCTTGGTCAGGCTTTCCACCTGCCCAGCCCCCTCCCTCCGCCATTCATGTGAACTCTCAGGGAGCAAAGGGCTCTGAGGTGAACATGCATTGAGATCAGTGGCCAGTGGATGGAAGGTGGGGCACCAGAAAGCTGGCTTCTCTTTCTGCAAGGATGAACAGGCTGAGGACAGAAGGAATCGGGCCTGGCTATTGTGATGTCACCTCATGGTCTTTAAACCCTGATTAAAATCGGATTGGTTGGGGACCAGCTGTCTTTATCATGGGCAGGTTTCTTCCCAGGAGGGGAGCAGACAGGCCCTTGCCCTCTGGTTGCTAAAACCCATATCCTGCATTGTTTCCAGGCCCTGAAGGATCCCACCCTGGCTGCCCGGAAGGATTTCCAGAGGGAGGCTGAGCTGCTCACTAACCTGCAGCATGAGCACATTGTCAAGTTCTATGGGGTGTGTGGTGATGGGGACCCGCTCATCATGGTCTTTGAGTACATGAAGCATGGAGACCTGAACAAGTTCCTCAGGTAAGCAAGGACTGCTGCCCCCAGTTCTGGCCCCCAGCCAGCCCCCCTGAACCCCTGCAGTTCCCCTGGAGCCAGAAGTCACACAGCTCCTCTGAACACATAAGTCTAGGGATTAGAAATGAGAAGCAACCTTTCAATCTTTCATATCAGTTCCTGAGCAGCAAGCTTCAGGCCTTTGTCACTGATTTCTAGGGGGAAATACTGAGGATGCTATGACAAGTGAGTATCTTCTTCCTGATCACAAGGTGGACTGACCGCAAGAGCAGGGTCTGGAAGAGTCTGAGGAGGGAGCCCAGAGGGCCTGCCAGCCTATAACTCTCAACTCTGAGACTGTAGAGCCACTTTTTCTCCTGATGATCTGAATTGTTTTCTCACTTGGTGCCTTACATTTCTCAGTGTTGCAAAGTGGAGCTAATATCTTACATCCCTGCTGGAAACTTTCTTGCTGGAGACTTTTTTATGATGAATAAGAAAGTACAATGTTACAAGTTCATCAGGAGACAGAGATGGTTGAAAAACAAGAGCAGATTTTCCTCGGGTAAATTTATAACCATGCTGTCCAGTGCTGTAGCTACCTATGGATATTTGAATTTAAATTTACATGACTTAAATTAAATTTAAAAATTCAGTTCCTTGGTCACACTAGCCACATTTCAAGTACTCAGTAGTCCCCTCGGGCTAGTGGCTACAATATGGGGCAGTCCAGTATAGAATATTTCCATCAATAAAAAGTTCAACTGGATAGAACTGTTCTAGAAAGATTAGATATGTTGTAAGAGGGTTTCCCCAAACTTGGCTCAAGATCATCTGGGTTTTGAGATGCTTTTGATGGAACTAGCAAGAGACTGGAACCTCAGCCAGAAGGTTCTGGATGGAGCTGCACGGCAGGGGGGCAGACAGCCTTCCCCAGGGAAGACAGCTTCTCAGTACCAGAGCAGAGTTCGCACTTCTCTGCCTCCCACATCTGCCACTTCCAAGTAGTGCCAGATGTGGAGGGGGCAGCCGTGTGTGAGGGTGTGTAGAATTCGGGGTCCCAGGAAGCAGTTGGGACAATCAGGCCCTTGACACGTAGGGTTCTTTTGGTATCCATTGCATCCCATGGCTGATAATGACATTTTCAGAGTTCACGTGTGGGCCATGGAACACTGCTAATACACTCACCAAAACTTGAGAGCATCTTCTTCAAGTGAGACATTGACTAGTGTGCCGTGTTTTTGAGGGGTCCTGGAAAGGGCTGGTAGCAGTTAATGAACTCTTCTTATGAGCTGGGTTTCCAAAAATGGCCCCCAAAGAAGGGAAAACATCTGTAGGATGTTTTGAACCTCCTGAACTTGGATTTTCACAATGAAATTTATTCCTTTCTTGGAGAACTCTGTCCTTGTCATCAGACAGACTTGGGTTCACATCCTGAATTTGTCACGTCTTAGTGATGTAACCTGGGGCAAGTTATTAAACCTTAATTCTCTCTCCTAGAAAACAAGACTAATACTAACTGCTCCACAGGTTTCCTTCCATGAGTGCTAAGTGGTTATATTGGTATAATACCTAAATGAGTTTTCCACGTAGCTGGGTATTCAGTCGATGATAGCTACTATTAAATTATTACAAGTAGTATTTTATCAGGACTGTGAACCGGGATAGTTACTAATACAGGCAATGCCTTTTCTCAGTATTCAAGATCTTTATGCTGTGCTTGCATCCCCCTGGGACGGTCCGAGGGACATACTCCATTTCCCAGCAAGCCCGCGCCATAGATTCAGCAGTGCCTTTAGCCCCAAGTGCCCCAGACAGGCCTACAGAGAGCTCTTGGGGGCCTCTGTGTACCCCTGCCATGCCCAATATAAGGGAAGAGGGAAGAAAAGAGTAGAGAAGCCAGTTGGTGGCTTTTAGGGGCAGGCTGCAGCGTCCTCTACTGGTCGATCCGAGCTCAGGCTTGCCTGCGGATGCTCCTTCCTTGCGGGCTGATGCAGTAGCTCTCCTTCGGAGGGTGAAGTAGACAGAACCCACAGGAGACAATAAAATGAATGTGTTCGTATTTAACGACTCCTTTCAGTGGAAATTGGAGAAGCAGTAAAACAGGCCGAGGCCTCCCTGTACACGAGGGCTCCTTGGTCCACAACTTCATAAATAAGGGCTCTGGGTGTGGTTATGGCTCATTGGGCTTTCTGGAGAAAAGAGTGAATACTAAAAGTGACCGATATGACAAGGCAAGGCGTTAGGATAACAAATCCGGGGCCTTGATTTGGGACGGTGGGGGAACCGGGGCTTCCCAGGCCTCAGCTTCCCAGACCCGAAGGGTCTCCATTCGGCCCTGCCACCAACAAAAGTTATCCAGTCCTAGGCAGTGTGGTGGATAGGGTAGGAATGTGAACTCCAGGCTCCTGCTACCCACAGTGTGGACTGCCCTCCCACAGCATCATCACCTGGAGCTTGTCAGAAATGCAAACGATCGAGCTCCGCCCAGCCAATCAGAATCATAGGGGGCGGGGCCCAGGAATCTCTTCAGCACAATTGATGATGCTCCTTAAAATTTAGAGCTCTCTAGAACCACATGTCTGGTTTCCTTCGGCCTCCGGATTATCCATATGGCCACTGCGGCACTCCTGTGACTTTGGCCAGGTGATCTGACCATTTTGTGCCTCAGTTGCTTTAACTCAAAATTGGAGTTGGAGGATTAAGTGAATTAATAGATTTGAGATCTTTAGAGCTTGGAACAGCAAGGGCTTGGAACAGCAAGGGCTCTGGAAGAGTTAATTGTTTTATTAATGATTCTGTAGTAGATATCTAGAGCTGGGGAAACTCCTGCATAGCATTAAGATACTTAAAAGAGTAGGTTTATTTCCTGATCCATTAGACTATGTCTGCATCATCTTAGTTGGGAATCTGATTGTAGTATTGTACTCATAATGCACACTCACATATCGTAATGTTGGATAGACAGAAATAGGCAATAAGTAGGCTAAGAGAGATTTATTCATTTCTGTGGTGATTGAGAACAGGGAATCAAGAAGGCTGTTCCTCGTGGTCTCCTGAATTCTCTCTGTCCTCTGTCTTCTTCCCCACCCCTTACAGGGCCCATGGGCCAGATGCTATGATCCTTGTAGATGGGCAGCCACGCCAGGCGAAAGGCGAGTTGGGACTCTCCCAAATGCTCCACATCGCCAGTCAGATCGCCTCAGGCATGGTGTACCTGGCCTCCCAGCACTTCGTACACCGAGACCTGGCCACCAGGAACTGCCTGGTTGGAGCCAATCTGCTGGTGAAGATTGGGGACTTCGGCATGTCCAGAGATGTCTACAGCACCGATTACTACAGGGTAAGGTGGCTTTTCCAGCTGCAGGACTCAGCAGCAGAGCTAACACCTTGCTCACATGTCTTTGTCATTGTCCATTAACTCTGTCACTCCAGAGAACGCACGTATGCACCCATGCCCAGACATACACGTGGTGGCTATCCTTTGGCCACTCCTACATCTTGACATATCTGTTTATTATTCTCTCAATAGCTCATGCCTCCCTTCCTCTTGGACATTCAACTTGATGGTATTCTTACATTGCAGTGACATATGCATTGTGTTCTTACATACATCAATACTCATTCTTCATGCAAACGGACTCATACATATATATGTATGCCCAAATGCACACAGAGTCAAGCTCAACTTGGTGCTACATTTTAACACCTTCCAACTCAGTCCCTGACCCAGCCTTACCCACAACACATTTTATTCTCTGAAATTATCTGGTGACTGTGTAGGCTTATCTTGTCTTCAAAGGTAGATCTTGATGAGAAGCCAGAACCCACAGTAAAGTAGCAAAAATCATTAATGTCCTGCTGAGCAAAATCAACTGAATGATTTAGGAAAGGTGAAGCAAGAAAGCATGTTATTGTTGCCAACTTTGGAGAGAGTTGCAGGTTGGCCTTAGAAAAAGCTGGTAGGAGGCATCACATTCAATTTTACTTCTATACAGTGGTCTGCTTTATGTTAAGAGGTATCTTATCTTATTTTGCTTCCAGGATTATTTGTTCCCTTTGTCTCTGGGAAACCCCTTCCAGTGGATTATTGAGTGGTTTTGACAGGGGTATTATTGCCAGGGAAAAGACAAGTGGGCACGAGTGTCATTTACCCCAAAAGAGGGAAGTATGGGAGCAGCCTGAGATGCAGAGATCGGATAACCTTTGCAAACTGATTGGAAGGCACATGCCTCAAGAAATATGTAATAGTTACTTCAGGGACATTGAGTGGGTGAGGAGTTTGAACAGGTGGTATAAGAAGAGGGTGGGACAAAGTTCTAGAGGTCAAGAGGCATGGTAGCCATTGGTTTTATCTTCTTTGTAGGGAACGAATGATCATATTGTGAGTCAAAGAACCCAGATATGATTGTCCTGTTGGCCTAAGCATGGTGGACTATGAGGCTGGGAGTTGGGGGTTGGCATGTGCAGATCTGTTCAATCTGGATGCTCCTGATGGTTTTGCCTAAACAACATTGCTCAGACATTAGACCTGGTCACTCAAGACACTTCATTTTAGCCAGATGATATACCATCATGAGAGAATATGAGGCCAAGTAGACCAAACAGCAGGGAAGGTAGTAAGGTCCGAGCAACTAGGCAGTTTCTCAAGCCACCTACCCTGTCCAACATCCCAGATACGGAAAAGGGAGCACAATGCAGCAGGCGCCATAGATGGATGGCCAGGGCAGACCTGCTAGGAAACATCAAAGCAGAGTCTTTCTTTAGCATCTAGACTAATTTTTTCACTCATTTCCAAGAAAGGCATTGGTGTGGTTACTGAGATTGCTTGTAAGCTGGCTTGGACAAGTGTGGATTTTCATACCATTATACCAATAATACTGTAGATTTCTTGAGTCTAGCTGGAGTTGGCACCGTTTAATTGCCTTTGTGCTCTCTGTAATGGGGTATGCTGGCCTGTTTGACTGAGCTCAGATTTACGTTGGTATTGATAAAAGCAAGGGAGGGAATCATCGTTTTTCTGTGTGCGGCAGATTTTTGATTATGCCAATCTGTTCTCTACTGGCTTTACCACGGTCCCGGGAAACAATATCTGGCCACAATGTGTGCACACTCAGCTGTCAAACTCACTTCAAGGAGTGCCCTTCATATTTCTTGATTCTGATTCAAAAAAGCCAAAAAATCACATCTATCAGCTATCCAATGATACTGCTTTGCCCTTGCTTTAACAACTGGGAACTGATGCCCTTTCCTCCTGGGAGAGCAGCAAGGGGTGAATCTGTCTTATTTTGGTGGGCACCAGGGCTGATTGGAACTTGAGGAAGGGAGGGCGAGGTGGAAAAGGTCCACTCTTCAGGTATCTGCAATCCCTTTTTCATGAGTTCTAAGCTGGGTGTAAGTGAAGGCCAGCTGGCTTGAAAATGTATGTCTTTGTTCACAGGGAATATGAAATTAAAAAGAGATATTGTAGTACAAACAGTGCACTATGGGAAAACTGCATATCCCACTGATGGTGGGTAGATATTATACTTTCCATATTCTGAGAGTAGTATGTATCATATCTTCGTGTTCAGTTGCTCACAATGTCCTAATGTATGCACAGCTCCCCCTCCCTCACCCTCTGCAAAACAAAAGGCAGAAGTAGATTTGCCAGGGGTCACATCACTGGATGAACTCCAAAGTCTTGTTATCCACACTGGAGGACGTCAGAGTGCAAAGGCGTTCTGCATTGGGACCTGATCTTACTAAACACCACCACCATTAGCAGCCTTGGGACCCCAGCGCACTTCCCCTAACCTCTCTTTAGTTTTCCCATTTAAAAAATGAGGACAAATGTAGTCTCTTGGCAGAGTTATTTTGATGTTAAGCAAGTTACTTTGTGTAAAGAGCCTGGAATACATAGCTTACTGGGCAAACTATTGTTTCCTTCATACCCAAGGCAGGAGAACCACAGGGATAATCTGATTTCCAGATGTCATTCTTGGGTCAGAGAGAAGCACCTCCTGATCACTGGAAGATAAACTGGGATCATGTAGCTGCCCCAAAGGAGTAGGGTCTTTAAGTTGACCACATCTGGAAACTTTCCTTTCCAAGGTTTCAACTTGAATAGAAAGACTGGATCATCAGCGCTTGCCTGTTCTTCTGGTCAGTGTTTACATGGTCCTCATGATCACAGCTAGGTTCATGTTCAGGTGATTTATGAAATATTTTTTTGTTTGGTACACTAGCTGAGGCTCTGGGGGAATGCAGTGATTTATTATATAGCAGGAGCATTGAAGGATTCTCTCTGCAAGCTGACATCCGGGATAGATTTGCTACTGTAGGTTACAGAAATCTGTTGAGCCTAGGAGTTTGTGAGTTCCTGGTGCCTAATTCAGTTAAATGCAGATAACCCAGGCCTCTCTCTTTGTGTGTGTGAGAGTGTGAGAGTGTGCAAGTGTGTGCGTGGGTGTGTGTGCGTGTGAGCATGCCTGTGAACGTGCGTGTGTTCATCTGCCCAGTACAGAGTCCAGGGTGTATATACAAGAGCAGGGAGAGAGATGGAGATAAACTCCTCCTTATGTTCTTTCTTTTTTATTTTTAATTTCTTAAAACAAAGAGGTGCCATCTGGCTCCTATATGAGTGATATGCAAACGATTTACACAGGTGAACTGCCTGATTTCCTGTTACGTATTTGGAAAGAGAAAACAAACATCTCTGCACTAGAGTGCCAGGATCTTTGTTCTCTCTTCTTAAGGCTATGCCCGGTGACATACCTTTTCCTTCTGTGGGTCACTCACTCGACGCTTCTGAGATTGCTTGTAAGCTGGCTTGGACAAGTGTGGATTTTCGTACCATTATACCTTTCTCAGAACATCAGACAACATTAAGAAATTAGAGGTCAAGTCTGGAATCAAAGAAAGTTTTGAGAGTCCTGAAGAGGAGGAGTTACTGTGCCTAGCACAGTACCTAGCATTGTAGATGCCCACTAAAAATATGAATGAGTGAACAAAGTCAGAATGAGCATTCAGAGTTAGGCAAGAAGTAGATGAGGCCAGACCAAGAAGAACCTGAACAGACAGACGCCCACCTAAGTGAGGTGAGTCTTTGAAGATGTTGGGGGGGAATCCATTATCTGAGCAAGTAGAATCAATATCTGGGGACAATGTCGGGAGGAGGCAGGTGAGTGGTGGTCAGAGTCAAGGATGATTCGAAGCCAGAGTCGAGTCTGGGTAGGAGATGGAGCCAAGTGTCCAGGAGATATGAGAGAAGGTATGCCAAAATCCAGACAGACACACTTCTGGGGGACATAAGGCAAGTCTGGCAGCTGATAACAAGTTCTGGGTTCTAAGCTGGAGATTCCAGATCAGGGTACCTAGAAACCCCTGAGGAGGATGACAACAGCAACCCTTAGAAGGTGGGAATAATTTAGAATAAACTGATTTGACTGGTAGAGTATTTGATTTTATGGATGTCGTGGTGACCCCATAGCAGTGATGAGAAGTGTTATCTCCCACACTATCTGGGTTTGTATCTCAGCTTCTATAATCCCTGGCTATATGACCTTGGGCAAGTTATTTAACCTTTCAGTGCCCCCAACTATAAAATGGGACTACTAGTCCTTATCATATACATTTACTATGAGGATTAAGAGTTAATAAATATAAAGTTCTTAAGATGATAAATGTTAAATATTAATTACTGTTACTATAATTGGAGCTAAAATACAAATGTCTTCCCAATTCCCAAATGGGCATTTTGAATAAGGCTTACCTAAGTGCGTTAGAAGGTAGGCCAGCTGCTACAGCAAGTAGATGCAAAAATATATATAATGGTTCCAACACAAATAGAAGCCTATTTCTAGGTCATATAACAGTATGAGCAGGTGAACTTGTTGGAGAAATAGCCCCTCCTCCATGCAGTCGTTCCAGCTGATGGAATTCTACCCTCTTCTTTGTGTAGTGTCCTTGGTCAACCTAGGCATCCATCCCCATTCCACAGCTGGGAGGGGAAATGGGCATGAAGGAATGTATGTAGTTAATGGGCCTGACCTGAAAGTGGGGCCTGTCACTTATGGCAAGAACCCAATCACATGCAGGGTCTCGCCATTTGTAAAGGAAGTGGAGTGTAGCTGTGTCTTCAGGTAGAAGAGAAGAACATGGGTTGTAGTGAGCAGCTGGTAACCTCTGCCCCATTATGGGTGAAGAAAAACTTTCTCTTCCAACATTCCACGGCATACCATCCCATGTCTGATGATTTATCAGGAAAGTTAGGACAAGATATCCTTACTTTCTACTGCTATTCCCATCCTGAAGATGGAGATGATAATCCTGAGATGCCCCTTTTATCCTCTGCTTGCAAAATCCTGGTGTCACGTGGCATTTGTAAGCAATGGGGGAGCTTGGCCCCACCTGCCATCTTGGTGCTTTTGTTCATCCCCCTGGAAAGCAAAAAGGCATGCCGACAAGAAAGCAAATTCAATTGATTGGGTGGGGAAAGAGGGAATGTTCTAAATCAAACAGAGTCCAAGTTAATAGAAAAGAAAATACATTCTCAAAGTTTTGTTGACTAATTAATTAGTTTTTGGTCTCAAGTGGAGAGGTCCTTAGATGGAAATCAAGTAGCTGGCAGTGTGTTGAGGAGAGCCAGAGCTATGAAATAACTTGTAATTTACTTTTACCTTTAAAAGTTAATGATGGTGATTTAAGCTAACTGACTTTCAGGATTACATGGAGCCACCAATACCCCTTGCTCTTTGTTGGGGTTTTGGGAGGCTCATGCAGTAACTGGTACCCCTCTTCCCTGCTCAGATTCTGAGTTCTGAGCCCTTTGAGACAGAGAACCCAGACAGATGGAGATTATAATGTGTACTTGTATAGTGATAGAACAGTTGCAGATGGTGGCCTTGCTGGGCAGCAACGATGAGCTCCCTCATACTGAATTCCCAGACTAGACTTTGTTCAGTCATGGCAGCCTGGGAATATTGCAGGCTTTGCCCTACTAGGGTAGAACTCTTGCGGCTCCTCTCTGTTCTCTGTAGATAGGCAGATGCCCATCAGAAGGGGAAAGGGTGTGGCCTGCATGCTGGCCCCCACCAATCAGAAAAGTTGTTCCTCCCAAGGGGTGAGATTCAGGCTAGAGAGCTACCAGATGGTTACTCCAGTAGGTGTTCCTCCAGTTGGAAATCTGAAACAGTGCTAAAAAGGTGGGTCTCTCACAACTCTGTTCATCCCCACCTGGGCAAGGGGCTGCCAGCCACCCTGAGTCTTAAATTCTTTCCTCCAAGGCCCAGAGTAGGGAGATCTGATGCCCTGCTTAACTGCCTGGGAGAGGATTAGTAGCTGGACATACTGGTCCTTGAGGGTTGCTGAACCAGTTTGGTGAGAGCTTAGCCAGACTTGTCCTTAGGGTTTTAGCCATTAGGTTTTCCTTAGCAGACCCAGGCACCATGGTAGGAAAAGTTATTCTGACTATTGAAAGATGAGGGTCTCCTGCAGGCTGTCCAGTGGCCTGAGCCCAGTTACTAGGCCTGATCATTCCCTTGCTGTTTGTTGGATATCCTAATAATTTGTTACCCATATTCCTATTTATCTGGAGGAGAACAATGGCAGGGGGGTTTATATTCCATTCCTAAAGAATGGGATGGTCCCATCTCTTAATCTTTATAAATATGTTTTCATTTGGAGTAATTTTAGATTTCCTGGAGAGTTGCAGAGATGGTAAAGAGAGTTCTCATATGCACTTCACCCAGTTTTCCCTACTGTTGGCCATGGTACATTTGTCAAAGCTAAAAAGAATTCACATCAGTACAAATTGTTAACAAAACTAGACTTTGGATTTTATCAATTTTCCCACTAATGTTCTTTTTAATGTCCCAGGATCCATTCCAGAATACCACACTGCACTTAGCCACATTGTTCCTTTTTTTTTTTTTAATAGTAATGACACCCATCATTTATTGAGTCCCTGTTATTTACCAGTCACTGGAGAACTTACTTTACTGGTGATAGCATTTAATCTTTTTTTTTTTTTTTTTTGCAAATATGTTT
>NC_138377.1:119999315-120089377 GCF_054177405.1 Leptonychotes weddellii | reverse complement strand
AGATAGATTGATAGATAGATAGATAGATGATAGATAGATTGATAGATAGATAGATTGATAGATAGATTGATAGATAGATGATAGATAGATTGATAGATAGATTGATAGATTGATAGATAGATAGATAGATAGATAGATGATAGATAGATTGATAGATAGATAGATTGATAGATAGATAGATTGATAGATAGATAGATAGATTGATAGATAGATTGATAGATAGATAGATAGATAGATAGATTGATAGATAGATTGATAGATAGATAGATAGATGATAGATAGATTGATAGATTGATAGATAGATAGATAGATAGATGATAGATAGATTGATAGATAGATAGATTGATAGATAGACAGACAGACAGACACACATGGCCTTAGTTGAAGTGGAGAAACAATGGAGCCATGGCATTCTGCTCCCTCTGGCCTGCTCCCAGTTGTAGGGCCCTGGCAGCACTTTGTGGAGGGCCTTCCATGCCCTGCAGGGCTGAGCACTGGGACCCCTTCAGTAGGCTCCCCCATCAAGATTTAGGGCAGATTTTATCTGTCCCAGCCACATGTAATAGTGACGTGAAGAAGAATGGCAAGCAGCAGGGAATCAGTGAATGAATAACTGGATTTGAATGAATAGCTGTTTCTCTGTGGCTCATCAGTTGACCACCTAAGCCCAAACCAGCTAAAAGAGATATGCTTATTTTACACATGCTGATTGTGGGACTCTGTGTTTGCAAAACAGCCTCTTAATGTCCTGCCTGGAAGGAAGAAGGTCTTCTGAGACCTTGCAGAGAAGGAAGCTTCCAGGGATTATTAGCCTCCATTTTATGGATGAGCCTCAGAAATGCTTGGTGATGTGTTCAAGAAGACCCTGAGACTTCTCAATAGCAAAGTCAGTGTTAGAGCCTTATACCCGAGGATGAGGAATCCACTTTGAACATCTGCTGAGCTTTGTCTATGCTAGTTTATTTCCCATTGTGCCGCATCCCCTAGCCATTGAGAAGGTCTTTGTGCTGGGGACAGAATTCAATTCAATTCCCCGACTATGTGCAAGGATGAATAGAATGCAATCTGTGTTTCCAAGGAAATTAAAATTTCATAGGGAATATAAAGCAGGGATGAAAATGTGTAACTCTCCCACAGGCTAGAGGGAAAAAAAAATCATACAAAAGGGTTACCAATTTCAAAAGCCCATTTAATCAGAGGGACAACTTGGGTCTTAAGGGGTGGGTGGGTAGTCAGTGGGTTGAATTTTAGGAAGGCATTCCTGTCAGAGCAGTAAGCATGAGCCAAGGCATAGAGGTAACTTGGAGGCAGGCAAACCGGGAGGGTGATCTGGAACAGCGTGTCACTCAACAGGCTGAAATGGCAGATGCATGGAAGATGCACAGAAGGAAATGTCTATAAAGGAAGGATGGGGCTGCTGTGGCAGGTCTAGAAAGGCTGGCTGTTCTGACATGGGTGCTGATGGGCCATCATGGAATGTGTGTCATCTATTTGAGTGTAAGGGAGGCTGGGTGTGAGGACAAGTCATCAGTGGCGTATAGGATAGACTGCAGGAACCCAGGAGCACTAAGGCATGAGGCAGCGAGGCCTTGTGCCCTGTGGTAGCAGCTGAGTATGTCATCAGTGGGGCCTGGGAAGGTCAACTGAAGGCCAGGACCTGGGGCACTCAAAGCTTCTTGCAGTTTGGGATCATAACTTTGAAAAAGAGTTAACAGTAACATTGTGGGTCAGGATGGATTTTTTATAAATGCATCTTTTAGGCCACCTCACCCAGTGTGCATCCCTTGAGTGTTAGAGTGTTAGAAACAGATGAACAAATGCCAAATCATTCCATTTTAAAGAAACATGAAGCTTGGAAGGAACCTTAAATGTCATCTGTTTCACCCCTATGGCCCCAGGCAGAACAGCATCAAAACCACCCCAGACAGATGGTTTGCTCACTCTATTCTGGTGCATCTCCCGGGATTCCACAGGTCCCCTCTTATTCCTTCCAGATGTGGCGAAGGGAAGTCATTATAAGTAAGAGATTTATCTTTTTTCTTTCTAATTTGTAATACCCTTTAGAAGTGGGATGTTCTCAGTTATGTCTAGACAGAATTCTACCTGCTGTAAGGTAAGTCTCTTTTATCCTCTATTCTTAGTGGAGATAAACATGGTTTAGACTACAAAACAGACATTATAACACCAGGAAAATGCTAAGCAGCTCACTGAAACCAATATAGCCTTGTCATAGATCACTGGGTGTATTTTGTTCATTGGGTGTATCTTGACTGGCAAAGAATCTGTGGAATATAGGTTTCTCCTTCCCTTACCCTGCCAAAAAATAACATCCTTTTCCTGAGTGCAGTTCCAGGTGCTCTCTCCCAAACTTGGTTTCATCTCCTTATAATTCTGAAATCTGGTTGTTTTTTTCCATCCATGATGGTGGTGCGAGGTATGGGATGGGTGCTGTCATAGGCTTAACCTCCACAGGGACAGGTACTAGAACGTAAGACGGGGAGGTGCCCCATCAGAAAATTCTGAGCCCCACGAGGCGTGTTTACACTGGAGCTCGTCCTGAAGAAAGGAGAGGCAGAGGCCGTATCTGGAGGGCTAGTGAACCAGGTGTGGATTCCTTCCACTCCTCTCTGCTCCTGTGGTGGATGGGCTAGCCGGCCTACGTCGCCTGACGATGGCCTCTATTTTAACAGACCCTGTTTGGGTTCCTGAAGTGTAAAAGGCCTTTTTTTTTTCCCTGAGGCAAACTGAATACATAACATATAAAGATACATAAATTTCCATACAAATATCTTCTTTACCAGCTGTAATTAAGATATTTGCATGTAAAGAGAACAGTGTGTTCCCTTGACTTCCTCCTGGTAGGGAATTGTATTTTTCTCCTAATCCTCAAAACCCAAGACTTTATGATCTGTTTGTGTCTAACCAGGAGGAGGAGGGGAAAGAAGAGGAGAAGGAAGAAGAGGCAGAGGACTGGGTCAATATAGCATCTGTACGGTGATTAACATAACATAATAAAACAAACAAAAAATAGAGCATCTGAAATTTAGAATTTTAAACACAGTGTTTACTCCTGGTTGTTTTTGTTTTCAGGCCTAGCTCATTCCACAGGACAAAGTTGAGGTGGGGGTGGGGGAGAGCCCAATAGAAAGTGGGCTGAGCACCTGCTAATTCTGGAGTCAAGTAGAGAGATACACCTTTGAATCCTGGAGCTTCTGCTTATGAGCTATGTGACCTTAGGAAATTTTCTTAAATGCTCTAAGCCTTAGATCCTCATCTGGAACAGAGAGGGAGAGAGAGAGAGAGAGGGAGAGAATAATTTCTTCTTTTAGGCAGATTAAATAAGATAATGTATGCAAATTGCCTGGTTCCTATTAGGCATTCAATAGATGGTAATTATTATTCTATGTAAGTGAATAAGGTAGAAATGATATATAAGAAATTTTAAATAATTTTGAATTACAAGCCAAGGTATTTCCTAGGACAGTCTTTGGTGCTGGATACTAAACTTGGGGGTGAGGAGAGCCTGGAGAGAACTCTGAGAAACAAGAAGCAAAGCCACTTCCTCCACTGGGACTGGTTTAGACATTTGGGTTTGTCTGTTGGAAGCCCAGGAGGAAAGAGAAAGCATCTAGTTGGTCAAGGGAAGAGCTTCCCATTGTAGAATTGGCAGCTCCAATTAGAAGCTAACTTTTGATAACTGTAGACCATGAATTCTATGGTTGACAAAGGTCTTCAGAATTAGAGCCCATTCTCCAGGCCTCCTAAATGTGTGCCATCCCTTGTTGCCCCAAAGGAAGATGTTGGGGTCGTGTACACTAGAGCTTTGGGGGGTACAGGCAATATCTATAGAGAGAGATATGGGTAAGATAGAGATAGAAATATTAGAGATATATAGGCAATATATATAGATCTGTATAAGGCTGGTTTAAGTCTAGTCCTCCCTCCCTTCTCTCTCTTGTCATAAGCAGCAGGATGGTCGCTGCTCGCTATTGTGCATAACAAGAGATAATGGATAGACAAGAGCTGTTGAAGTGTTGGCTTGGGTACTACTGGTTTTATCACTGCCATCATCACCAGTGCCACTAATATAGTCTGCTTGGTAAATGGTCATGTACACTCTGGAAAAAAAAAATGAGTCAAGTTCATCAACATCCCAGAGTTGATTGGCAGGGTTGGTCAGTATGCCATCTCTTGCACGCTGCCAATCATCATGACAACCTTGGCCACATTTTCCCCATAAAGTCAGGACAACCTTGGCCACCTTTTCCCCATTGAGCCTCTATAGCCAGGATGGACCTTTGATTTGTGGTCCAGTTTGTTCTTGAAGTTGATCGCTTTCTTACCCAGTGGTTGTCAACCCCCAGCTTCCTGATCTTTGTATTTCCTTATTTATTCATGTCCTTGACTTATTTGGGTACACACATGTCCTATAGTTCTCCATACCCTAAATTTCCTTAAAAGCAAAGGTGTCTACTCTGTTTTTATGACACTGCTTAATAAAAGTACTTCATTAAAAATATATATAATCCTATGTCAAATGTTTATAATGGGTAAGGAATAATGGCCTAAGCATTTAATCCATTCTAAATGGATCCTTGTAAGTCCCCCTTGCAAAACACCAATAATCAGTGTGTGGGGACTCTGGGTAGATACATCTGGATCTGATTCCCTACCAAAGACCCAACCATCTGCTTATCAGTGAAGAGGGCTGAGGGGATGTTTCACAATAATTAAAACACCCATGAGACTACAGTTAACACCCAAAGGACAATTTATGAATGCACACAGGGGGCCAGATTATTCAAAGGCTATATGATCAAAGCATTCACTCCCAGTAAGCCAGTTTGTGTGGGAAGCTTGATCATACTGAGAAGGTTGCTTAAAGGAGAAGTTAGAGCAAGAAAGTCAGACGAATCAAATTGTCAGTAGCATCCAGCTAAGAAAGACTGATCTACCCATTCCATTTGATAACAGAGACTCCTTGGCTTCCCAGTAGGTTCAGAAATACTCCAAGTCTTTTGCCCAAATCCACCCCACTCCCCGACCGAAGCTGGAAAGGGATAAACATTGCCACCATCCAATTCCATGTCTACTCCCTTTCCACGTCTCTATGACCAGCCAATACTCCTTCTCAAAGACATATTTTTTTTTCCTTTGCATCAATCAGTGTACAATTGAGTCATGATGTCCTGAAAGCCACTCAAGCTCTTTCAGATGACCTTGGGCCTATATTCTTGTTTTCATCCGTTTTATGCTGATCTTAAAGAGACCATTGTATAGTCTTCATTTCTAAATAAGGAGGAGTCCCTTTACTGTTAGAGTAATGCTTTCCATGTTGCTAGATTTCCTTTATACCTAAAACAAGACTCGTTGCTTGCAAACCTAATTGCCTTGATACCAAGTATTATATGCTGCAGGGATGGCAAATAGATCTCAGGTACCAGTGCTGATTGCTCAGCATAGAGTGATAAAACAAGTTAGTGGTTGCATCTAGAGTCAGTGAAAAAGCATGTGGGATTAATTGGTGTTGTCTACCATGGGTATAGGAAAGGGAATTAGTGATACATATGTCATATTGTCCCAATCCTGGCATATCCCATCCCAGTCAGTGCTCTCAATTCAAGGATTCTACTCGATCTTTAGTCATACTGAAACCTTAGCTTCTCAGAGTTGGAGGGATCTAATAAGGCAGTAGGTGTGAGTTTACTGAATGCATCTATCTGTGCTGAAGGATCGTGTACAGAGGGAGGACTTTGCCAGCCTGAATTACTGGGACTAACTTATGTTTAGATGCCCAAGTTCACATAGATGAGACTAGAATCCCAATATCCTAAATTATCTTATCTAATAAGGCAGTAGGTGTGAGTTTACTGAATGCATCTATCTGTGCTGAAGGATCGTGTACAGAGGGAGGAATTTCCCAGCCTGAATTACTGGGACTAACTTATGTTTAGATGCCCAAGTTCACATAGATGAGACTAGAATCCCAATATCCTAAATTATCTTCTACTTGCTTTTTCTCACTCTTCCCTTAAATGTTTTTGTTGTTGTTGCTGGTGTTTTTTTTGTTTTTATGGTGGGCGTTGTTTTTGTTTTTTTAAGACCTTATGCTGTTCTTGGTAGATCTGTTTCCACTCTGCCAAGATTTTTTGTGGTCTAGATATAGCTTTTCCTCCCGGCTCTGTGCCACCTGCAACTTTTATCAATGTACCAGCAATTACTTTAAGCTTATTTTTAATTTGGGGGGATGTTGAATAGCTCAAGTTTGGGGTATGCTGCTGGAGTCCTGCTCCCAAGAGCTGTTGATCCAATTATCAGCATTCTTTGAATATAGTCCTTCCATGGTTATGACTCCAGCAGTTTGGACTCTTCCCCTCCACACATTAACCTCTTTGTTCATAATTATTTCGTGAGAGTCCTTGATAAATTCCTGGGTAAAATTTGGGTGAGCAATCTATGCTGGCAGATTAGTGAAATCCTGGCTAGAAATAAACTTGGAGATCATCTTGTCAAACCCACTTATTTAATAGATGGGGACATTGAACCCCGGAGAGAGAGAGAGAGCAGGTGTCTCTCAAGTTCATGCATCTATTTAGTGGTAGAGTCGAGGCAAGAATATTGGTGTCCCATCTCAGATCCAGGGCTTCTCTCTGATCATCATCGAAGTACTTGGAGGTCAGTTGGGCCAGGATTATCATTCCTACTTACAGACCAGTGAACTGAGGCTCAGAGAGATTAATAAGTATTCTTCAGATTACATGAAAAATTAGGGCAGAGCAGAGTTGGTTTCAGTGCTCTGATTCATAGGTAAGGTTTTTTAAGGAATATGAGGTCATTTTTGAATAGAAGCTTTAAATAGTGTACTAGTACAGTAATGGTCTCTCTATGAGGTTAGGTAGACTTTACAGTTAGAAATGTGAACCTATAATAAGCCAGTTCCATGATTTTTTCCTAGTTGGGCCTGTGGCAAAGATATTTATTGAAGAGGAGGCAAACACTTGGGATGATTCAAAAAGCAAGGAGACTATAATTCGAGGAGTTCAGGGTCTCCAGGGTGGTAGTAAAACCAGCACCAGCAAGGTGATTTGGGCCAAGCATAGTCCCAAAACTACAACACGGATTGGGTGAAAATGAAGAGTAGGGAAGAGATGCCAAAAGCAAGGGAGATGGTTATCAGAGATGAGGAATGCTACCCTAGTACCTCTAAATATGTTGCAGGAAGTGATTTTTTTTTTATATTTTTATTGTGAAAATGTATTCTCAAGAACATCTGTCAACACCTACTTGTTCATAGTAGCTCAGGATTTCTGAAATGGCAGGGTCCAGGCCTTATTTCTCCAATCACATAACTCCATATCTGATATATGGTAGGTTTTCTGCAAATGTCTGTTAAGTGAAATAAACAAGGAGGCAGATACACCTCTTGGTGAATGACTGCACTGGGATGAAGCTCCAGAGCACTGCAGTTTGGGACAATCAGAAATCACAAAACCAGGTTTCATCCCATTCAGAGATGCTCCGGGGAATTGTCCTCCATCATTTTGGTCTGGTAAATGGGCTCGGCAACATGTTCCCTTACCCACAGGTGTGGCAGGGCTAGAAAACTCTAGGGCAGTGAAGTGCAGTGCCCCAAACACTTACCTGTATCATGTGAAAATGGAACAGACCACCTGGTAAGATAATGGGTTCTTCATCCCCAGGGATTTTCCAAGAAATCCAGATGACCATATTTTAGAGATGTTATGGAGACACATGCATCAATCATGAGGTTACAGTAGATGACCTCAAAGTTTTGCTTTTTACCCAATTCTGAGATCCTGAGTCAACTCAATAATAGAAAATGCTTAGATAGATATAAAGTGGGAAAGTCATTTAAAGAGCCATTATTATGCATGTGTAAGGAACTATGTCAAGTATATGTTTCTGTGATGCTAGGAAATATTTCATCCTCTTCATATCTACAAATTCACACGTCTGCTTTCTTTCTCACTTCCCTCACACCTCACCATCTGTCACCTGCCCTCTCTAGCCCACTGCTCTCTATGCCCGGGTCTGTCCCGCTCTGAAACCTTGAAGCCAGGAGGTTCTTCCTTCTTGCTACTCTAAAATCCACCGTCTTTTCTACATTAAAGAAAAAAATCTTCATTTGACCTTTCTGCCCCTTCCAACTGACACGCGTCTCCTCAACTACTAAAATAGGTCGTTTTATCTTCTGTCTTAATTTTTGGGCTTCTGATCTCACCACTTCATTGACTCTAAATTTTTGGGGTCACTAATTATCTCATCTTGGCAAAATTCAAATGCCTTTCCTCTGAAAAGTCTAATCCTTTTCTGAACTATCTATTGAATGACATTATTAATAGCTGCCCATTCTTTCTCTACCCTCTCTCTGTTCCCTTGCTGTTTAACATCTTGTTCAGTGCCATCGTGATGCCTGGTTCCATGATGTATTCCCCATTCCAGCCATTCTTTACCTCATCCATTGGTTTCTCTTCTTTCTCTCCTTTGAAGTTCTGGTCCTGCTATTTTAGACATCTACTTTGGGAAACCTCACACACTCACATGCTTATAACGCCTTTTTGCTTTTAGGTAGGAGCTGGTTGGATTTACATTTTTAGCCTCCACCTCTTCTCTCTTTGATTGCTTAAGCTGTTAGCCTCCCCTGGAGAATTCACTGGTGGTTAAAACTTGCCTTGTTGGGGATAAAAGTCACCATGGCCACCTCCTGCTTCTCAAACAGCCTGTTGGCATCAGTGAAAACCCTCTTGGGACATTTCCCAAAGTTGAGTCATTTTTGAACCTGTCTCTTCATCACCTGTACCTGACTCCTTACCTGATCCTGCTCTACCTCTCTTTACTCCAATGTCCTTTGTCGGCAGGAACTGCCCTAGTCCACTCCCTAACCAGACCAGTTCTTGGATCGATGTTTGCGCCTTTAGACTCAAGAGTCATCCTACCCATGCTCCTTAAACTCTCCATTATCCCAACTGCTTCTTTAAGAGATTTGAGTGAATCCTCATTTCCCAAAATGATAAATTTCTTACCTTGACCTCCAGGGCCCTCAGGCACTCTGTCATGCTGCTTCCTGACTGCTCCCACAAGAAGCCCCCTCCATGCCACCCCAGCCAGCCTGCCCCCCATTCTTCAATGGCACTTGCTCATTTCCAACGTTGCCTGAGACCTTCTGTATACATTTCCTAGGGCTGCTGTAACAAAGTACCACCAACTGGGTGGCTTAAACAACAGAAACTTATTTCCTCAGTTCTGGAGGCTAGATGTGTGAGACCAAGGTGTCAGCATGGTTGGTGTCTTCTGAGGCTTCTCTCCTTGACTTGTAGATGCTGTCTTCTCCCCATGTCTTTACATCCTTTACCTTCTGTGAATATCTGTGTACAAATTTCCCATTCTTGCAAGGACACCAGTCACATTGGATTAGTACTGGCCACATGACCTTGTTTTATCTTAATTACCTTTCCACATGCAGTCATATTTTGAGATACTAGGACTTAAGCATAATGAATTCTGGGAGGAACACCATTCGGCGCATAACATCTTCTCCTCTCAACTTACCATCTGTTCTTTCATCTCTGTCTTTGTTCTTTCTCTCTGTTCCTCACTGTCATCAAAACCCAGTGGTCCCATTTCACTGTGCTCACTGGATGGTCTCCCCAGCATCACCTTATTGGTTTACACACATAGACGTGTTGCTTTGTGAACATGTTTCTTTGTTGGGTCCTTCTGATGTTTCTCTGCCTCTGGCTTGACTGAGAACAGGGACCATGTCTCTTGTCTTTTGAACAAGAGGTGCTTGAGAAATGCCATTGCTAAGTCACTGCATGTCCTTTCTCAAAGGCTGCCTAACATACCCACTTCTCTGAATTCTTAAGAGGCCTTTCAAAGGGAATGAGTTTTTCCCAAATGGTAACGGGGAACATACACACTGACTCTGTTGACAGCAAGAAGGAGGAGGGCTGAGGATCCACACAGATGACATCCGACTAGCTCACCTCCTTTCCAAATCAGACAGGCCAGGAAGGGCATCTGGGAAAGAAGCCCTGAAAGTAGTAGTGAATTCAGTGATTTTTCTGCTGGAAACAGGAAGGACCAATATTCCCTCAGGAATTTTGGAGAGGTGCTAGTTCTTTGATTTAAGGGGCTGAAAATTCTGGATAAAACCCACTTCCTTTCAGAGTGGTAGTTGGCTGGGAGGCTCATCTTGTTGGAAGTAGAATTGAGCCCTTGGAGGGAATCCAGTTGGATCTTGGTAGAAAACCAAAAGAAAGACAGCTGGGCACCATGTACTAAGAGTGGTGTGATGGTGTGCCTGCCGAGCTGTGGGTAGCCTCTCTGGATGGACTCCTGAGTGAGGACCATGTTGCTGGGTTGATGCTGTCAGCCTTTTCCCCTAGTGGTGTGAGAGGTGTTTGGAGGCTGTGGCCAGGAGAGACTCACCATTCACTTAAAGATACACCCACTCCCCTTCTCCTCCCTTCTTTCATCCTTCCATGC
Source organism: Leptonychotes weddellii (assembly GCF_054177405.1). Classification (NCBI taxonomy): domain Eukaryota; kingdom Metazoa; phylum Chordata; class Mammalia; order Carnivora; family Phocidae; genus Leptonychotes; species Leptonychotes weddellii. Next base: position 120,078,868 of record NC_138377.1, on the reverse strand, counting down.
TTTCTTCCTCTGCCTTCATCCTTTCTTCTCTCTTCCCCTACCCTGCTCTCTCCTCCATTCACTGTCAGGAAGGGCCATGCCAGAAGGGCCCGATCAGCGTGTCATGGCAGCGGCAGAGACTAGCAGCACCGGCAGCTTCCACAGTGAGTCTGGATTTTGTTTCTGGGGCCAGGGGGCTGGGCAGGGCAGTCCACACACAGACTGACAGCTTGCAGACTTTGGAGAGGAACTTCCATGGGCTGGGGCTGCTGCCCTCCTCTCCTTCCCTGCCTCCCAGCAGAGGGGCAACTTCCATGGAAGTTTCCTGCCAAAGCCATTGATGTGCTTGGGATGTCTCATGGAGAGGAAGCATGGTGGGGGGGGTGGAGGGGCCATAGTCTGCTAAAATTAGGGGCACATCTGGGAGAAGCGCCGGAGTTCAAATGGCTGCCAAGGATTCTGTCCAAGCCTGCGTGTGTGGTGGAGGCTGGAGGCTCTGCATGGACGATGGTTTGGCTGCTTTCTTGCATTTCAGGAAGTATGACCTTGAGTTTTGAGTACATGTTGGGTGCCTACACTCCCTTTAAGGAAGTGAGAATGCCACATAGGCTCAAAGATCTGCAGAACGAGAGGTCTCCCTGTTGACCTCAGATGAAGCTTGTCGAACAAATTTGGTGATTAGGATAGTTATTACAGAGCTCCATGACTGAGTCATCTCTCTGAGTATTTTTTTACCATTGCCATGTTAATTTCTGTGGTAATTTCTGGCATGGAGATGGACATAATGTGGAATCAGTCAAAGTTCCATCTGTCTTGCCTTGATCATCAGACTGAATTGGATGGCTTCCTTCCACTTTTTCCCTAGGGGCTGTTTCCTTCTGTTTTGGGAATGGTCCACTTGGGAAAATAGAACCACAAAATTTACCTATCCTGCCTTAAAAATCTCACCCAGTCTAGGAGCCCACACGTCCATCTTGAAATGTTTTTCCACAGGCCAGATGCTGTTTACAAATATTGACGGGTGTGATGTAGTTCATTTTGAAGTGAAAAACCTCCAGTCTCCAATACATGATATTATCCTGATGCTGCATTCTTATGGGCAGGTGCATGGGGATGCTTTTCCAATTTCATTTATTTCTCCTGTGTTATGGTTACGGAGGTAAATTAGGCATAGCTTCCCAAGTTCTATCAGGATCACGTTTTTATAGGTATCTCATCTTGGCACTGTTACTAATAATGGCATTACAGTTTAGGATTATTCAACACTAACAGCTGTGTAGAATTTGGGTTTATCAGAATGAACATGTTTGCTAGCCTTGTGAGAATTTCAAAAGCAGGACCATTATAAGAGATTAATCAATCTCTTCTCATGCTTTTAAACATCATATATATTTCATTCACCTCAGGGTAATACTCTTGGTTTGAGGAGTTGACGGGTTTAATTAAAGTATCAAATTGGTCAAATTTATTAATTAAATTCAACAACTACTTATTATTAATCAACTCTGTATATTTGATTGTCTAAACTTGGACACCTCCGAGACTGAAAAAGGGAAGCTATTAATAATTAAGTTGATACCACAGGCATAAACTGTTATCTTCCCTGGTAAATTGGGACAGAGAGTCCCTCCATCCATGTATTGTGAGCTAGGGGATATAACTGTGATTAAAATAGGCAAAAATCTCTTCCCTTAATAAGGGAAATATAAAATAAAGTAGAATAGATAGTGTGTAAGAGAATATTAGATCCCTAGAAGAAAAATAAAGCACAGAAGGAAAAAAGAAGTGTTTGATGGTAGTAATGGTTGTGTGTGAGCGTGTGTCTATCTGTGTGTGTTCGTGCGCAATTTTATACAGGGAGGTCAAAGCAATTGAGTTGCCTAAAGAATATAATGTATTTTAGTTTATTTAGTTAACTTAATTTAGCCAAGGAGGGCTTTCATGGCTTGGATAAAATTTTTCTGAAACAAGTCAGATCTAGACATTCTGAATCCAAAGCAAGAAATACAAAATTCAGAATGACAAAAATCGAGAAGGGAGAATCAAGTGGCCATGGCATTGGAAGCATACCTTGTTTGCTCAATAGTTAGGTTTCAGCTCCAACTGACATGACTGAGAGACTGTCAGAAAATGAGTGAGCCTGTGGACTTCTCTGCTTGGGGGACCATCTTGTAGAAAGCCCCTGAGTTTTTTACTTTCCCTGGCCATTCAGGACATCTTAAGGTCCTTTTTTCTTTCATCTGGTGTCCTCGGGGGTGGTCAGGGATGGCAGCTTACCTTTGCTGAGCACCTACACCAGACACTTTGCTAGGGACTTTGAGTAGGTTCATTTATTTAATTTATACTGTTCCCATGAAGAAGTTATCGTAGTGCCATTTTAGGGAGGAGAACACCAACATTTAAACCCAACACTGGAAAACAGTGGAACCAGAATTTAAGCCTAGGTGGCTTAAGTCTAAAATCCTGCCTTAACCAGTTAGTCTTAGCATTCACCCAAAGATACCCATTGGCAGGAAGTGGGAGAAAGAAAGCAGAGGTAGGACTCCCTAGGTTACCCCCAAGGTCCTGCGAGTGGGCTTCTTTGCATGGCTGGATCAGAAGCAGTAGATATGTTGGGGTGGTTGTCAGTGTCTTTGCTGATGGTGCATGAAGGTACAGCAACTTCTGCTGCTTCTCCGTGTGTCATTGTCATCAGGAATGGGGATAGGCATGGAAAATTTGGGGGGCATGAGAGCAAGTCTTCCTGCTGTGGCATCCATCCCAGGCAGAGGTGGAACTGGACTTCAGTGTGTCAGTGTTTCTGGTTTTCACGCACGTTGGAAGGAGGGACGATGCATGGGTCTGTGTGTAGATAATAGGGGTGGGGAGAATGCATGCGGAGGTCTGAGGCTGGATAAAGGTTTTCCAGTAGGGGTTTGAATCAAGAGTTGAGTTTGAAGAGAATCCTAAATTTCCTGCCTGCCTTTGTGATTAGAATCCACAGACTGACCACATCCAGTCTTGGGACTGCTATTAGCAAGAAGCAGGATGTCTCTGGACCATATCTTATTATGGTTATACTTAACATCAATCTCACTGTGTAACCTTGTATTTATGTGTAATGAACATTTATATACTTCCCAGAAAAAAAAATTTAGGTAGCATCTTATTTATGCAGAAGCTCCTGGTAAGGATATGGCAAGCAAACCATCATTTATATGCACCCGAGAGAGCTGCTATAGCAAAGTGAAGAATTATTTTGAGATGTCAATAACCCTCTCCAGTTTGCCTTTTATGCTAAAGGAGAGAGTATTTCCACTTGTAACACTGTTATTTTCTTGGACTTCTGTAATGTATTTATCCAAAGGTTTCAACGAATGTCAAGACAGTGTCTCTTTCAGTATCACGATATGTGTCATACAGATAGAGAGAAGTTATTACTCTGTCATTTACCAAGGGTTTTCTTCATCATCACAATGTCAGTGTCACTTAGGTATACACTCCAGGCATATGAATGTCTCTCACTGTGGTCTTCCAACTATTGGATTATGACTACTCCATCAAGTCTTGATTTTTTACTGCTTATGGCCTGTTGTCTAGTTCCCCTCCATCACTTTGCTACTCAGGGCTAGGGAGCAAAGCATTCATCTGCCTCCACGGGGGACTCTCCTCTGACTTACCCGCTGAGTCTTTTTGCCTTTATGGCAAGAACAAACGAGCAAGCAAACTACCTTTTCTTCTAAGATATTAACTCATCTCAACATCATTTGGCTTCTCTCTTCTACACCCGTGCCCTGTGGAGTCTCAGTTGGGAACAGGGGTAAAGATTGGAAAAGTCTGGTTCTAGTTCAAGCTGACAAGGCTATCCCTCCTTCCACTGCTTACAGAAGGCCCACCCTGCTTCTCACACATACAGGGTCTGTCAGAATTCTAGGAAGGGTTTAGTTGCAGCTGGAAGGACAGTGCCCAGGCCTTCGACAGAAGTCTGTGAGAGCACATAGTCACAAGTATGCCCCAGTCCAGAGACCTCCTTGGAAACCTGGTTAGGGACACACCCTTTTGCACCAGAAGCCCAGGGGTGTATGTCTCTACCCAAATGAGCCCAGTTGTGCTGAGGAACCCTAGAACACTCACCTGTCTCTGCATGCCCAGGGCACACAACGGGAACTTTGGATGAGTGCGTGGTGGTGTGCTTCAGCTACCGCTGAGGTTGTAGGGGGCGATCAGGGTATAGCAAGGTGTCCATGAGCTGGAGAGTGTTCTAACACACACTAGGACTTTGATAGTTTCACATCTCTGACCTTGCAGAATGTGATTTCCCAGCTTCCTGTTGCTCCCCGAGCCTTGCAATTCAAGATGGTTAAGATGGCCTCTGGGCTGAGCAGCCTAATACATTGTCCCGTGGGAGATGCCTTTTAATTATTCGATACCCATGTCCTTATAGGTTCAGGGAAATCAGCTGGTATTCCCAGGGCTAGTCCTTTGAGTTCTCACCTGGAGATTTATCCAGAGATAAGAACTCTGCCCTTTAAACGGTAATTAATTTTCAAACTTGTAGCTGCCTGAGCATTTTGCTCTCTGATGATCTGAAAATAGAGGTCTCCTATAAGAGCAAGGTCCCAGAACAGCAGGACAAGAGTTTCCTGGAATGGGGTGGAGCTCAGGTCTTCCTGTGAAGGGGCTGAGGGATTCAGAGGGAAGAGAACAGTGAAGGAAGGGATTCCAGAGGTGCCATCTGGGACTGTTCATTAGGAAGGTCTCTCTAGTCTTTGTGATGGGATTCTGTATTCCTCACTCGGGACTTTATCTTCAAAGTTGGTCAAGTCTGTTTGCTTCTGCAATTCTTTTGGGACAGATGACTCATGAGAAACCCATTTGTCTGGAAGAATTGCAACAGGACCTCCTGTCTGGGGATGCTGGAGGGGACCAGATCACATGAGTTCTGCTATCTCTGTTGCCTGGGTCAGCTGGGTCTCTCTTGAGCATTAGCTGGTTCCTCGGATTTTTGTGGCTGCCTCCCATCCTGGCACTTGTGGTTAACCTTAATGGAAAGTAGATGTCTAATGTAACCTCCAGCCCAATGCTCTGGGCTGAAGAAGCCGGCGTGTGGGCGGATGCAGCCATGCAAGGAAAGCTTTCAGTGCAAGTGCTGGTCTCTGAGCCATGTGTTTGTAAGCTGTGTCCTTGTAATTCTTTATGGCTGGTGAAACCTGGGTATGGGGTGCCACCATACAGGGTGGGAAAGGAGAAAAGGTCATTCTGTGGATGAGAGCAGGCATGTTGCTGTGGGCAGTTGGTTTCTATCTGGGCCTCTGGGATCTCTCTCGAGTCTTTCTTCTTAGGTTCATTTCTAGAAATAGACATTTTATTCCTAGGGATAGAGACTAAATTGAGAGTCGAATTTTCCAGCGTTGTATCAAGATTCTTTCAGCTGCAAGTGACAGAAACCTCATTCAATCTATCCTAAGCTAAAAGGCAATGTATTGTGTTCATAATCACAGAATCCAGATTTAAGACTTATTTCTGGTGTGGCCTAATTCTAAGACTGGACTAAATCCCCAGGCTTCACATACATTGCTCTCTCTCTCTCTCTCTCCTTCCTTCCGCTCATCTCCACTCAACCTTCTTACCATCCCTCCTTCTCTCTGTCTTCCCTCTTTTCTGCCTGACACAGTTATCTCAGGGAAAGACATGATAATGGGGAAATAGATTCCCAAACCCTCAAGGCTGATGAATTTTGGAAATCACGATGATAAAATGCTACAGGGGTTGGGCAGGTGATCTGGGACCTAGATGTTCAGTGACAAAGACTTGTCTTCATTGGAGATGCCTTGCCATTGGGAGCCCCACTGACCAGGCATGAAATGATCAGTGTCGTTTGAGTTGGGCCACGCATTATGCTGAGAGAAGCTGCAAAAGAAAGACTAATGAAGCAAAGCCCATGACTGACTCGTTTTTCCAGGCTCTCTGTGAGGAACATCCAGTGTTGTCCGGTGTCATTTTGATGGGTGCTCTCCGGGCCGATGTAGGCTCCCGTCTTAGTTCGTTATATCTGCAGATTTAGATCTTTCTGAATGAACAATCCCTCTTCAGCTTTTATGGGTGTTTCTATAGAAATAAAGTTCTAGGATTTCTATCACATTTTCCAAAATCTGCCACCCCAGCGCATCCATTTATATGCCTTGAAACATCCAGCGAGTCTTCCTTCACTTTGGATGTGCATAAGAACTCTGACTCAGTGGTGCCAAAGAACATTGGCTTTGGAATCAGACTCCTGTAGGCATGAGGCTTGGATATTCCACTCTTCAGCCTTTTGAACTCACATAAGTTGCTTCACCCCTTTCTTCCTTCATCTATGTAATGCTGTTGATAATAATAATTTCCACAGCCAAGGCACATTGGGAGGACATTTAGCACAGATCCTGGCTTAGTTTAGTTTAGTTTACAAGGCTTCCCCCTCTGGCCTCAACCTTGGAATACTGAAAGCATCTCTTTCTACCTGTTATGATAAATCCAGATGAGGCCTCAACTGTTCGGATTACCTACCCCAGATTTAGCCTCGCTCCACCTCTGGGGGACCCACCAGGGGACCCTGAGAAAGATTCCTCCACCCAGTTTCAGTTAGCCCCAAAACAAGAAGTCCACTTGCTCCAATCCTCCTTCTATCCTTTTGGAGACACGAATGTGTATAATTGAATAGGAATGCCTTTGAAAAAAAAACCACTCAACTGTGATTACTGGCTTAGCATTTAAGACTTTCTCCTGGGTTCATCCTCAGAGCAGCCTTCCCTCACCTTTTGACCTTGAAGGGGAAGCCAAGAGGTAGGGCTTGTTTATAAAGGGAGAAGGAGCAGCTCACAGCTGCATGCCTCAGGTTATGGCTTGGGATGCCAGATGCTGTGTGGAGGGACAGCTCCTCCATGCCTTTCATCTGAGACTACCCTTGGCTCACACCCTTTGCTGCAGAGAGGCACTCTGGGGCCCAGTTGTAGAGTAGTGGGCTGTGTGAAACTCATGGGTCTCAGAGCTGTAGGCTCACAGCGCTGGGAGGGGCATCCAGAGGTTATCCAGTCTCTGCCTCACTGAATCCTAGTACTTTGGAACTAGATGATACCTGAAGGGCAACGAGCCCAGCCCTTTTCCTCACCCTACCAATTTTACAGATGAGACTCAAGGGCCCAGGGATGAGCCAGGTGGTGTGTTGTAAACCTAAGTCAGGGGCCGGGAGCTTCTGAGTTCTGGTCCATTGCTCTCATTGGCCTGCCTGCAACACACATGCACGCGCACGTGCATGCACACACATACGCACACATGCACACAAACGCTCATGCACACGAATACACACGCCACTCTGGAAACTCACGCTGCCAGCTTTGGGGAGGGCGTTGAGATGAGCTTTTGTTCAGTGCTCTTGGTATATTGATTCAGGTGAGAACATTTTGCTTTGGACAATCTCACGCAGTTTTTGAATGGAGAAGAATCTTTGCAACCCTCTGCTCCGGCTACGTAATCATTACAGATGTGAACATGACAGCAGGAGGAAGCAGAGGGTGCCAAAGCACAGAGGGGCACGCTGGGAGCCCTGGAGCGAGAGTTCAGATGACCTGAGTCTCAGTCCAGTGCTATTTCTACCCTATTCTGTGGTGGCAGATCTCGCTTCCAGCTTCCTCCCTCCTAGGATGCTTTGAGGCATCTCTAGGCACTGTATGGGTTGTGTGGCTATGTTAATTAATACCCCTTTCCTAGAATTTCTCAGGGGACAGGCTAGCTAGGAACGTGTGATGCATAAAAATAATGGTGGTACTAACTTATGTTTATTAATCACTTTGCAGTTCACAGGGGCCTCAGCTGCTGTTACCACCCATCGGCAGGCTGCCCTGAGAACGTCATCCCATCATGTTTTCTAAGTCGAGCCCCCACCTTTAAGTGAAGGTGGGGCATTTTATCCACCCTTTCACATTTGTGGTCCAGCCAGAGATCCAGCAAGTGATCTGAGAGCTCTCTCCCACTGGGCGCCAAGGAAACTTCCTTCAGAATTAGAGGGTCTTATTTCATGACTCAAAGAAGAATCCCATTTTCCGTTGGGTGTAGCGGTGCATTGAATTCTCCAGAAAGCGTTGGGTGTGTGAAAAGGCACTTAACGTCTGCTTCTCCTGGCCCTCGTAGGAACTGCTCTAGACTAGTTAGCGGGTGGACAGGGAGCTTGGCTTCAGCTCAGAGAAGCTGGATAAGGCAGCCTCTCGTGGAAGGAGTGGGGTATTTTTTCTATATCCTGTCCCATGGTGCTCTTCCAGCTTTCCTTTGCCTCGGGATGTAGCCATCTAGGGTAGGTTTCTGTTGTGGTGTGTATTGTTTACTGAAGTAATTAAAATATGCAAAGTGTTCCCTGTCCCCCATTTTGCGCTTCTTCCCCAGCTACTTCTGGCATTTTCAGTTGGCAGTTAATAAAACAAAAGGGGGGCCCAAAGGCCCGCATCTCCCTCCAGCTAGAATGATTAATTTGGAGTGGTTTAGAAGTCGAAGATTTTACCTCTAGCTACATCTGTGCCTTTTTGGCAGATCTGTTCTACCTGCTCAGAGCACTGTAATCGGGGGACTGTGAATGCTTCGTGAAGGGCACAGGGCAGCTGGAGGGAGCGAGCAGGAGGGGCGCAAGGGTCTGGTTTGTTTATTATCACAGTGCAAACGGAGGAGACTTCTCCTTCCTCAGGGTAAGCCTACATGGAAAGAGCTATAGCCAAGGACCCTGGAAATTTACTTCCTAATCCAGCCTAAATGTTTACTACCACCAAATACCCCCATCTACCTGCACACACAGAGATTCAAAACCCATTCCCTTCTAGAGAATGCTTCTTGCAAATATTTATTTGCTGCAGCAAGCCTTAGTCCCTGTTCTGGCCAACGTGTATGCTACGCTAAATGCTTTACGTGAGTTGTTTTATTCAATCCTCATGGCCATTTTAGCAGGTGGATAGCAATTGATGTTCAACAGATGGGGAAACTGAGGCTCAGAGAGCTTAGCTGATTTCCTGAAGTGACATGGCTATATGAATTTGTGACTGTGTTTTTCTGTGTATCACGATGTTATTGGGCCCCTATTTTAAGATCTGCTTAGGGGTGCACTGCCTTCTGTTCCCATTAGGGGAACCTGTTTCTGCACCCACCAGCTTTTCTAATAGGACATCTTGCCCTTGCACTGAGCAGAGTGTGTAAGGTGCATTTTGCCAGGGGCATCAGACCTTGCCTCAGTTTACCTCTCCACCGGCCCAGACACATAGCTACCTGCCTCCTTCCAATCTGTAGCCCAGAGAGATGAAAGATACACAGACCACATCATACTGTGGGAATCATCACAATAAGGGATGTGGGGAGGCCTCAGCCGGCAAAATGTCTTTTAGACACAGTTAAGAAGCAGCCCCTCAAGGTGACAGGTGTCGGATCAGGGCAGACACCCCTGTCATTGTAGGAAATAATGCTCTATGTTAACAGCGTCAAGAGTCATTTCTTTTTTTTTTTTTTTTAAAGATTTTATTTATTTATTTGACAGAGAGAGACACAGCGAGAGAGGGAACACAAGCAGGGGGAGTGGGAGAGGGAGAAGCAGGCTTCCCGCAGAGCAGGGAGCCCGATGCGGGGCTCGATCCCAGGACCCTGTGATCATGACCTGAGCCGAAGGCAGACGCTTAACGACTGAGCCACCCAGGCGCCCCGAGTCATTTCTTTCTTTCTTTTTCTTTTTTTTTTAAAAGATTTTATTTATTTATTTGAGAGGGAGAGAGAGAGAGAGAGCGAGAGCACAAGAGCAGAGGGAGGGAGAAGCAGGCCTCCCACTGAGCAGGGAGCCCGATGCGGGGCTTGATCCCAGGATGCTGAGATCATGACCTGAGCCGAAGGCAGATGCTTAACCGCCTGAGCCACCCAGGTGCCCCTCAAGAGTCATTTCATAGTGTTGACTATGCTTTATAAACAGTCTTTTATTTGTCAGTCCTCCCAAAGTCTCTCGGAGGTAAATGAAGATCAAGAGCAGCAAACGGAGGCTGTTTTCAGCCGTCTGCTTCTCGGGCAGCTGATGTGGGTCCCCAGCAGGGGTTGTGCAAGCAGGTTCTCCCATGATCACAGCATGCGGTCCGCATCACAGACCTTGCAAGTGGCCAGTCCCCTGTGCTGGGCTGTTGGGATCTTGGAATTCAAAAGAAACATATTCAATTAAGAAAGCCAAGCAGTCCATCTTCTCATCCAAAGCTAAGAGGTGGGCACCCGGCCTGAGCTTTTTTAGAGATGGGACCTCACCAGCTAGCAAGGGAGAATATTTTGTCACTTCCTGGAAAAGCTCTTTCTCCACTGTTGGTACAAGTCAGTTCTGGTCACCACTGGGCTCGGAAAGAAGGCTCAGGATCGGAAGATGATGTCATAAAACTCAGATCGTGATTAAGGAATCCAATGCTATCATCTTCAGGCTGTTGGGTGTTCAGTCAATAGGTGGCACATTTTTGTTACCAATGGCTGGAGGAGACAATTTACAGCTTGGTCTGCCTTTTGAGGAAAAAGAGCCCGTCTCGTTCTTTGCTTCTTAAATTCAGATCATCTTGCTTTTCCTTCTTGTTTCCTGCCAGGTGGCCTAAAACAAAGGAAATAAAGTCATTGAACTCCATCCACAGAATATGCTAACCAGCTCAGTCCTGTCTACTCTGGGACTTGCATTAGCTGTTCTTCCTGGGTGTCGAAACCCTGCTTTTGTAAACAGCCAAGTAGTCCAAGGATCCGAGTTGGCAGCCCCACTGATCCTGGAAACCTGTTCCCAGTGCTTAGAAGGGGAATTGTCTCAAACCCACAAAACCCATAAGGAGAAGGATTTAGAGTATGGCGAAGGATTCACTTCTAGCTTGGCCCCTGCCTTGCTGGGCTTGCTGGCATTCCATCTCTAAGCTGATTTCCTTCTCCATAATTCAGGAATGGTGTCTCCTTGGTGTAAGGGTCACTGGGCAGAATGTCCAAGTTTCTGGAAAAATGAGAAGTGCTGTACAGTAAACATAAACACTGAGAAATTAGCACCTTGGAAGAGGCTACATACACATATGTGCATGTGTATACGAAAACCCTGCATGCTTCTGTTTCATTTAATATCTCACTGAATTTCCATACATGTTCTACGTAGTTTATGATTTTATACATAAGAAAGGTGAGTCTTCCGAAGGTTAAGTAAGTTCCCTAAGGTTGCTTAGCTAGTAAAAGGCATTGCCTAAGTTATACATTATCCCATTTGTTCCTTCAGATTGTCTGTTTCCTTATCCTGTACACACATTTTCAATATCAGTCATCATATTTTTTTAGATATTTTTTTTGGCATTAAATACCTAGCAAAGCCAATCTTGTTTGAAAGAGAGTTTCTTATGTTTGCTAAATAAGTCTGAATCTAAATCAAAACCTTGGGGGAACAGCCAGAGCTGAGCAGGGTACAGTAAGAATCTAGATTTATCACAAGAAGCCTTTATTCTCCCGTTTCCCTTTACCTATTAATGTTTGGCAAGCGCTCGGGGTTTGGGTGGATCCGTGTAGATCCAGTGTGATCCGTGGATCTGAGCTCAAGTGAGACCTCCAGCTCTGTTCAGTGCATTGAGCTCTTCTAATAACTTCACGATGGTTTGTTTCTACTGGAAGATTTGAGCGCAGCCACGAGGCTCCACATCTAGGTATCTGTAAAAAGAAATTAAGGGCAAGTTATTTTTCAACCTACATCTTTGGACTTGCACTGTCTGCTCTATAAAAAAAAATTATATATATATTGCTTGGGGGCAATAAAGGACAGTGAGGTGTCTGAATGAGGGCCAGCATTTAGACAGGATTTAGAAAGGGGAAAACAAAAGGGGGAGTTATAGAAGGTATGTGTTCCTGGGTCTTCCATCTGAGAACTTGCTTCTGGCAGATGTAGCTCTAGGTGAGAGAGTTGGGGAGAATCACAATGGGTCTATTTATCCTCAAGGCTCACATTGCTAAACAGCTTGGCTCTTAAACTCCTTGTATTTTTGGAAGACTCCAAGGGTTTTTCCTAATCCTGGGGCTAGAGGCTCAGTCTGAAACAGCCATTCCACTGAGATTCTGCTAAATGGATGCCTTTTGCATAAACTGTCACAAAGCCTGGCTCAGAGGGAGCCACGCTATAATGATGTCTTTGTGAGCTTCCTCTGTACCTTCCCTCCAGAGAATCCCAACTACCTCCTAGACCCGGGGCTGAGGTCTTCAGTCTGTGTCTACAAGAAGCAAGGTGATAGCATGACCTACTATATCAGGAAGAGGAGGGGAGGCAAAAGGAAGGCAAACAGTTCTCTGCCTTATGAAGTCAGAAGTCTGATGTCACTATAGAAAATCTCAGTGTCTTATGTAAGTGTTTCATCCGTGGAATTTTATAACTGGAGTGAAGCCATGGACAGACGTGCCCTTGTGACTGCGCACATCCCTGTTGTAGATTTAATCAGATTTAAATCAGATGAATATTCAGACTATTACATCCCTAAGGCCTCGCCCACACAACGGGGGAAACAGAGTTCTACTGGGAGACCCAAAGTCTAAACCCAACAGGATGAACACAAAGAAGCTATAGAACTGAAATTTAAGCTTTGTAAGACTCAATCCATATATGGGGCGCCTGGGTGGCTCAGTCGTTAAGCATCTGCCTTTAGCTCAGGTCATGATCCCAGGGTCCTGGGATCGAGCCCCGCATTGGGCTCCCTGCTCTTCCGGAAGCCTGCTTCTCTCTCTCCCACTCCCCCTCCTTGTGTTCCTTCTCTTGCTGTCTCTCTCTGTCAAATAAATAAAATAAAATCTTTAAAAAAAAAAAGACTCAATCCGTATATTTTTGATTTGTATCCCTGTATGTATATATGCTTTTCTCTAGGAATACATTTACACTGAAAACAAGAACAAGACTCTAGGGGACTTCCATTTCATTTACTCTTCTTAGTGACCTTGGGCAAGTCATTGCCTCTCTTCCAGCCAAGGTTTTCATGCCTGGAGGCAGACGAGGTCATTTCCAAGGCCTTTCCCACTTTGTATGTTCCTGAGGTACAGCTTTAGCATTGAAGCTCTCCTTTGGAGCCCTGGATTCTGATGAATGTTGGATTTGGGGAGATGGAGTGGATGCAGTTACCAGGTAGGGCTGGTCCCCCAAAGAGCACCCTGGAAGGAAGACAGGCTCTCACACCAAAGCAGCATGCCTGGGGAGTGGGCCAACGGGGCTGGGCAGAGGGATGAAAAGCTGGTTGGAAATACAGTGTCTGTAAATTCAGAATAGCCAAGTGGGGAAAATGAGGGGAGAGAGGATCAGGGACAGGAGGGGGGTGGGTAGAATAGGGGACAATCTGCAAGGGCAGACTACCATTTCTAAGGCTTTGGTGGCCTCCCTCATATGTGGGGAGGGAGCTATTAAGAGAGCCCAGCTGTCAGGGTGGGGGAGCAAGCAGTGAGTAGGGTTAATTCAGGAAGGACAGTGATGTCCTTCTGAAGTTTTGAAGCCATCAGCAGAGTGAATCAACTGATTTAGAGTGGAACCACTTATTTTTGCTGTGTTAGAGACAGGATACATTCGAGGAGGACTTTGCATCTTTCCTCCTACGTTTAGGCCATTTATATCAAGAGGCTTCCGAGGGAGATTTCACCAGCTACGTGTGATCAGGGCATGGTCGACAGGCCTGTGTTTGTATTTATGATCCTACCCACCTGCATGCAATGATGCACACGTGTTAATCTAAACATTCCTCTTCCGGATACAGGGGTGTATGTATTTGTGTGCAGCCCATGTGTGTGAAAACCCCAGGCCCTGTGGAACAAGAGTGGCAATGTTCTAAAGATTGTAGTGGTGGCTGCCGGCCTACTGCTGGGGGCATGTTCAAGGTGACTACCAGCCTCGGCTGATGATTCGCTTGGACACGCAGAGCAGAAGCTAAGAGACGTAGCCACTGGGGCTTGAGGGAGACCAGGAGAATTTCCGGGGGTTGGAGAGTGCACATGCTAAGCTTTCTGTCTTTTTCTTAATGCACATGGAGGTTCTTCTATGTGCTGAGACACGCAATCAAGAAAGATTAAAATTGAATAAATAAAAAAAATGACACCGACAATAAATGGCAATCTTTGTGATTAAGCTGTTTGCCATTAATGTGCATTGCGAAGCTTTTACAACTCTTCAGAAAGCTACTGCCCTTCTCATGGACTTTAACAGACTTTGACTTGGCCCATACAGATTAGGGATTACGGAGGTAGCTTGAATCCTTCCATTCGTTCCAGAAATATCGCGCCCTGTGAATCCGTGTTTGCTCACCTTTGCTGCATCGTGGTTTCTTTATCTGGGAAATATGGGTCACTTTGTCTCCTTTATACCTTGTCAGAGTCACGTGAGCATAGCCGTTTTGAACTTCTGGGAGAGAAGCGGGCTTCTATGAGGTCTTTGCAACCCACCAGCTGCCTCCTTTTCTGTGTCATTAGACGCAGAGAGGCCTTCTAGAGCTCAGAGTTCCTCTTTCACCCAGAGAGCAGTGGGATCCCTCTGCCTGCAGGGGAGTGGGTGTCTCTCTGTGGAAAATAGCGAGACAGTGCCTTGTTCGGGGAAGACGGGAGAGGAGAGGCGGCTGTGGGGAGAGGGGTGGGGGGACACCCCCCAGAAGAACTCTGTGCAGCAGGGCATCCTGCCCTCATTGGAACTGGGGCCTGAGATCCTCCTTCAGCTCTTCACACCTTCAGTCTCACCACTCCTGGCCCCCAGGGCAGGGTGGGGAGCAAGGGCTCAGGACTTAAAGGAGTGGGGTTTGGGGGTTTTCGGCAGGCACCCCGGGCTGGAGGTGAAGCGGCGGCTCTTGCTTCCACCTTTTGCATCCTCTCCCCTTATACTGCTGACGGGGGTGAGTGGGATACCGCCCTGAGGAGAGAATTGAGGCAGAGAGACAAGACTCCAAACTTCACACCTCTAGGGGCTCAGTCTCTGGACCTGTGGTTTTCAAACCTTTGATGCCCCTAAAAGAATTTTGAAAAATCACCTGTGTGTGCCCCCCATGCCTTGTAAGTTGCTATATAAAATCTTCAATGTAATTTCGAATAGTTGCAAACGATGCCATTTCCAGACTATTGTAAATATTGGCATTAAAAAAATACATCACTTCTGTAATGTATCTAATGAACTTTAAATACCAGAGCAATTTGATACATCATCTATTAAACACATGAACAAGGGCTTAAACAGTCAGTTTTACGGGGTTCCTTCTTCTTCCTGAATTTATGTTTTCATTCCAGTTACCCTACCAAGTTTTATCCTTATGTGTTATATTTTTATGCATGAAAGCCTTTTATTGGCCTCTCTATCATAATTTAGTGTGACAAAAATATGTATGAATATTTAAATTTAATTTTTAATGTCTGATAACCATTAGTTCCTAGATGGTAACAGTTTTGGGATTGAGTTATCATTACAGTTATTAGCAATACATAGACGTAGGCAGCAGATCAAAATAATGCATTTATAGCACAACTTTGATGAATACGAATGATAAGAAGTATGAGATTTTTGGAAACGCATCTCTTATATTTTTCCATTAGTCCATAATGAATATTATTTATTGCTAAAGTAAGGAAGGTTCAGGATCAATTCTATTCCTGTTTTTTATTTATATAACTCTAAGAACTGAGAAACGTTATTTACACTAAACTAATAGATGGAAAGGAAGGAGTTTTGTTATTGCAATGTGACTCAATTCTTTGAACTGTTGTTAGGCCTTTTGCCTAAAATCTCATATTGGCCTCTTTTTTTTTTTTTTTAAAGATTTTATTTATTTGACAGAGAAAGACACAGCGAGAGAGGAAACACAAGCCGGGGCAAAGGGAGAGGGAGAAGCAGGCTTCCCGCGGAGCAGGGAGCCCGATGCGGGGCTCCATCCCAGGACCCTGGGATCATGACCTGAGCCGAAGGCAGATGCTTAATGACTAAACCACCCAGGCTCCCCTCTCATATTGGCCCCTTATCAAAATTTCTTTTTAATCTCCGCTTAGCTGATCATTCTTTTAGGTCTGTCCCCCTTCAATCGTTTGAAAAGAATTGGAAACGACTCGACGCCGAAAGGATTTACTTTCCAGCCACTAGAGACGTTCATTTTCAACACCACTACTAGCATTTCATAGTGTTTATTCGTTTGTACTCAGTAGGTTTTCTCCCCTGAGATTTAGGATGAGTGAGAGTCTTGTATTTCCTGTGGAGGTGGCAAGTGTGCATGTGTGTGTGTGCACAGTTGGGAAGGGGGTTTGCTGGGCCACAGTGGGTGCTCAGTCAATGTTAGAAAAAAAAATCCATATGGAGGTTTAGGATCAGTGAAATCCTTCAATGCTTTCCTTGCCTGGGTACCCATTGGAAAAACTTCATGTGTCTCCAAAGTTATGTGGATCCTGCATTGGAACCACTTCAATGGGCACTGCAGACATCTCTGCATGTTACACTGAATAGGAATTCTAGGCTATTATTCTTTATGGGGTGAGGAATCACCTGAGCTATACATAAAAAGTGCACCTTCCCTATTGACAATAACAAAAGGGTGGAAACACTTGAGTCCTATCAGTCGGGGGCTGGCTAGACGAACTGTGGCATGGTCATGCTCGGTGGGGTCCGAGAGAGCTGTAAAAGGAACAAGCATCCCAGCAAACAAAAGTAAAGTACACAACAGGTATGTTACTTTTATCTAAGAGAATGAAGAAAATGAATATAACCTGTATTTTCTTATGTTAAAAGCAATAGAAGAATAAACTAAAATCAAACCAAAAAAAAAAAAATGGTTACCTGTAGGGAAGGAGGAGATCACGATGGGGAGAGTGGACAGAGATGGTATCAGACTTGGATCTGGTGTACTTTGTTGGTTTTAGCTTTGAAACCATGGGACAGTTTTCACATCATTATAAACATTTAAATTTGTAGAATTAAACCAATTCTTCAAAATAAAAAGCAAAATGAAACACATAAGCCTAACTGTATATTAAGTATATTATATGTATTTTACAAACATATGTTAGGATAAAGCAACTACATAATATTACTAATTTAGGACTCAAGATTTTCAGCATAAGGAAAAGTACTGATATAAAATCAAAGAGGTTAAGTAAAAGCTCTGTAATCCTAAATTTGAGTTGGAAAAATCAATATGAACTCATAATGTGTTTTCTTTTAGAAGTTTCTCCTAGCTACTTCCATTATAAACACCTAGAAATAATGACTATCCCAATAGCAATGAACACTCCTGGCATCCATAGTGTAGTCTCTAAATATCCCATTGTCCACCCAAAGGATCCAGGGCTCCTTGGAGAAATGGCCGCTTCTAGGGCTGGGGCAACAAAGGTACAAGATAAGCCTATCATATTTTTTTCATGTCAGAAGCAAGGATGCTATCAAAGACTTATAGTCTAGGGCTGGGGCAACAAAAGTACAAGATGAACCTATAATATTTTTTCATGTCAGAAGCCTACCTTCCCCCCCCCACCCCCACCCACAAACACACACATACAGGAGTTAATAATACTTCTCAGAACCAAACCAAACCAAACCAAACCAAACCAAACCAAACCAAACCAAACCAAACCAAACCTCTTATTGGTCATCTTTGGAGGATGCTAGGGAATGAATTCATTATTCTGAGCACTGATAAATAAAGGGAGAGGGCCAGGCATTTCCCATATGAAGTGTTGTCCGTATAATCAAATAGTTAATGAGGAACTTTTTCACTTATAGAAGATTTCCAGCAAGTGTATGCAGAGGGGATGCTAGAATTAGAATGCCACCCTTCTGTAGCCGCTAATGGAATATTGGGTCTGGGCAGTAATCATCAGGGCCTGCTAATGCCTTAGGTGAAAAAGAATGTTATGATGGATGACCGGGCTGACAACACGGGGATCCATGAAAATACAGGTGGTGGAAGATGGTATCCAAGGTAGTGTAATCCAAAGATCTCCAAGTACTTATTTTCTTTCCAGAATCATTTCTTAGAATTTTTGCCTTTTTCCTGTATGTTTCCTGTTTCAAAGCTCAGCCTTCAGGTCTTTAATGTAACACGAGAGTTTGGATCATTAGCTAGTATTTCTCAGGCAGTGGCTAGGCAAGTTACCTTATTTTCATCTGTGAAATGGGGATAATAGGGAATTCGATCATATAGGATGGGATTAAATGAGGGATGTATGACTGGTACTCAGTGTGCATTCATTGGCATTATTCTTTTTTTTTATATATTTTATTTATTTATTTGACAGAGAGAGACACAGCAAGAGAGGGAACACAAGCAGGGGGAGTGGAAGAGGGAGGAGCAGGCTTCCCACTGAGCAGGGAGCCCAATGCGGGGCTCGATCCCAGGACCCTGGGATCATGACCTGAGCCGAAGGCAGACGCCTAAAGACTGAGCCACCCAGGTGCCCCTTCATTGGCATTATTCTTATGAAGATTATCATGTCAGCCCATCGCTTGTCTGGTTAGGTTTTACCATGGGACTATTTGTCAATATTTCTTGTCAGTGAAGGATTTAACCACTAGCTTTCCCAGACTAGCTCTCTCTGATGTGGAAGAAGGATGTAGATTTTTTTTTCCTGGAGGAAAATCAGTGTAGGCTAGGTGGTCTTTATGGGAATATAGAAACCAGGAAATGAGGTTTGTTATGCGACCCATGAGTGTGTAAGGACACACATAGTGAATAGTCATTGCACTTTATGTGTATACCTCTGCATTTAACAATACTCGGTGGGATTTTGCATACCTCATCTTACTTTAAGCAGGGGCATTGCTTGATTCCTATGTTGAAGATGAGAAAATTGAAAAAGAGGTTGAGTGCTTGTCTAAGGTCACATCACAACCCAGCGCTAATGAGTCCCAATTTATTTCTCTTTTTGTTATGTTACTGATCTCTTGAAATATTTTAGTCCACTTCCAGGGGAACACCTGATAAATTTCACCCACATTGGTGGTGAACATCTTGATAAAATTTTTCTTAGTGGGGTCCCCGTTGTCAGTTAATACCCTTCTAATACTTTTATTCCCAAACACTTAATCTCATCAAGGTTTACACTAGCACACTAGAATTACTCCCTCTTCGTAAATTTGGAGATTTCAGTCTGGAATACCTCTTCTGAATTAAATATAAAATCATTAAATGAGGCAAACAGCAGCATCAGTTTGGAGGAATCCATGACTTGAAATTTTTCATAAAGAGGAATGTTTCTGTATTTTATTTTTTTCACCAAGAAACCAGGTCAAATAAGCTATTCTACAAAATTCTATCACAACCGTACTTTTTCTTTACAGAACATCATCTTTGATACAGAACTTACAGAAATTAGGTCCACTGGTTTTCCTTTACTCAGATGTTAACTTTTTTCCTTTTATAGTTTTTAAACATTTTAAATGTGACACATGATCATGATGAAATTATAAACAGCATAGAAATACATATAGTAAAAAGGTGGTATTTTCTCTTTGGTCAGTCCTCACTCTCATTTCCTTCTCCAGAGGAAACATTAGTTTAATGACTGTATTTCTGGATCTTTTTCTATGCATTTACAGACTTATGCATTATTCCCTTTTAATGTATTTGCTTATGTACATTTCTACATGAATTAGAATGCTAATATATATATTTTTAATGTCTTGTGTTTTCATTTAATGTATCCTAGACCTATTTACATATCACTACGCTTACTCCACTATATTCCTTTTAACCACTACAAATATATGTATAATGATGGACAAGTCGTTGCCCTTAAAAACAATGAAATAAGCAGCCCCTTCAACCAATTATTTTTGCTTATAGGAGCAATATTTTCTAAGACTCCTAGAAGTAAAATTACTGAGTTAAAAGGCACTCAGCATCTTCAGTGTGGACAGACTCTGCCAAGCTGCCTGCAGATAAGTTAGCAGTGACACCTGAGAATAACTCTATCCTCGTACATTTTCAAGCACTAGATATTATCAACCTTTTCAATTTTTCCCATATGACATTCAAAAATGTGTCTCTTCATTGTTTTAACTGGCATCTCTTCATATGTTTGTGTTCATTTGTAGCCCTTTTGTGGATCATCTGGTCTACCCTTTCCTCATCTTTTTTTTTTTTTTTTGGTCGGGTTGCTTTTTTAAAACTAAAGGAACACTTTATGATATATGGATTTTAATTCTTTGTTACATATATTGCAAATATTTCCTCTGTCATTTGTCTTTTAACTATACTTATTTTGTATTTTGCCATGCAAAAAATGTTTGGTTTTTACAAGTTGTATCGCTAAAATCCTATCCTTTATGGCTTCTTGAACATGTGTCTTATTTAGGAAGGCCTTCTTCTCCTGAGTTATACAGATACTTTTCTAAGTTTTCTTCTAATATTATTATTGTTTTGTTTTTATGTTTAGCTCTTTAATCCATCTGGAAATGATTTTTGTATATGGTGTGAGGTAGGTATCTAAGTGTACTTTTCAAATGAATAGTTTCATTGTCCCAACACTGATTACTAACCCATCATTTCATATATTAAATTCTGATATTATACATGGGTCTGCCTCTGGACTCTATTTTGTTCCATTGATCAATGAAATTTGTCTATATCTATGCCAATAACACAGTGTGCTCATTCCTGTAGTTTGATAATATGTTTTACAATCTGATAGAGTAAATCTCCCGTTATTCTATTTCAAATATATCTTTGTTTTTATCAAGTATTTATTCCTCTAGACAAATTTTGGTATCATCCTGTCAATTTCCATACATCATTCCATTGGGGTTTTCGTTTAGATTGTGTTGAATTTGCAGACTAATTTGAGGGAGGAATGAGAGATTTATGACATCAAGTCTTCCTATTCAAGGAAATGACATATCTTTCCATATATTAAGATCTTCTTTTATGTTTTCAATACTTTTCTTTAACTAGAACTTGTACATTTTCTGCTAAGGTTTATGCCTGGGAGTTATAATGTTTTTGTTGCTATTATACAAACAATCTTATTTTCCATTGAATTTGTTACTACTGGTATATAGGGATAGTTTGATTTTTGTAGGTTTATTTTATATCTGGGTGACTTATTAAATTTTATAATGATTCTAATTGCTTTTTAGTTAAATACCTTGAATAAGTCTTAATCATATGCATGCAATGGTTTTTGACTCTTCCTTTTCAATGTTTCTACCTTGTTTTTATTTTTGCTTTATTGCATTGGCTAGGACCATCTCAATGGTATTGTGTAAAATCAGTGATAGAAGACACTTTTCTGTGCTTCTAAAGTTTTATTAGCACGTATAATAGTCAGTGTCTTAGATAAAGGAAGTTACCTTCTATTACTAATGAATTTGGGCATTTAATCAGGAAAATGTGTTGGAAAATTTTGGCATCTTTTGAAAGGATGGATTTTCTTCTACCACTTTAGTGAATTAAACACTAGATTTCTTAAGGCTGAGGCATTCTTGCATTTCTATTATAAATCTTATTGAGTTATAATATGGAGTTCTTGTAATATCTTGCTGATTGAATATAATAATATTTTATTCATTAATGTTATGAATATAACAGATAATTTTACACATATATAGATAAAATATCTATAGCTGTACTCATGTATTTAAGGCTATATGATATGTTTGACTGATTTTATCATCAGAAGTATTTAAATCACAGAAAGTCAATTGGGAAAGTTTCTAACTTTTTTATTTTTTATTTTTTGCTTTGGGAAAGTATAAATAGAGTAAAACATTTTAGTAGAACTTACTCCCAAAAATCATCTGGAGCTTGTACTTTTTTAATGTATAGAATTTTTACTATAATTGTAATTGTTTTTCTGTGTTTGAATTTTCTACTTCTCTCTTTTTTTCATTAATTTTTTCTAGTAAATCAGTTATGACATCTTTATTTTCAAATTTCTTGTTGTAATATTTTTAACATTTTACATTTGTCTCCTCTATGTCTTTTATTAACCTTGCCACAGGGTTATATTACTTTTAAAGAACTACCAATTAATTGTGTAGATAAGTCTCCTTTTAAATTTTTTTCCCTTTTGGTTGGTTGTTTTGCTTTGCTTTCTTTTATACCAATTCCTCATTTTATCTTTATTATTTATTTCCTCTTTCTTTCTATTGTCATGTAGGTCTTTACTACCTTTGTTGTTGAATCATATTTTAATTATTAACTATTTTAAAAATAAGTCCTTACATGTTATAATTTAAAAAATTACTTTAGCTATATTTCATAGGTTTCAATAAATACAAATTTAATTATCATAATTAATAGTTTTAAATTTAATTTTCAATTATTCCTTTACCAAATAGTTTTTTAATTGCCCAAAGGGAAACTTTTAAAAAAATTATTCTTTTGTTGTGAACTTCTATTTGGCACAGAAAATGTTTCTCATTTTTATTTTATGTTTACTGTGGTTTTTATCTTGGCATTTCAGCTTTCCTTTGAGGTATTATATGTGATTGGTTTTATAAATTGTTTCAGAGAATTGAAAATAATTTTCAACTTTTTAGGGAGGCTGAAAGACACACAATTGCAATACTCATATCTATCAATTAAAACTCATTATATTTTTAAAATGTATCTTCATTTATCTTGTCTTCTTGACCTGTCCGTTTGTGAAAGAAGTATTTTGGTTTTCCATTATAATGGTGGTTTTGTCAGTTTCCTTTGGTTTATATCCTGTTTTTAGTCTTTGTATTTTTGTTGCTATATTAGTTGGAGCCTAATAATTCATAATTATCATAATGCTGAATTTTGCCATCTTGAAATATGATTTAAATTACTTTTTCTCCTTTTAATTCTTGGCATTCTAAATTTTTTCCACATGTTTTTAATTGTCAGCATTTTATGTATTCGATATTATACATTTAAATCATATATTGTGTATATCAAATATACATATTTAATATATATTCGTTTTTCCTTTTATTGTATTTTTGCATTCTTTCATTTTTAATATTTTCTGCTCTTCTACACATGTCTTTTCTAAATAACACACATCTTGATTTTTAACATAAATTTTCTCTTATTTAAGAGGCAGTATAACCCATTTGTATATAGTGTCTATATAATATACAAATTATTACAAAAATATTATTATTGTCTTTGTATAAAAGACATAAATTATAGTACAAAGATATTATTTAAACTTCTTTTTCATAGTGTGCCTTCATCATCTTTAACCCATTCCTCTTTTTTGTCATCTTTTTGGTACTGGTTAGAGATTTTTGCTTTTCTTTTCTAAAAACTGGTTTGGAAGCTATATGTACTATTTCTATTCTTCTAGGAGGCACTTAAAAATTTTAGCAAGCAAATTTAAATTGAAACTCTTGTAATCAAAAGTTGATGACTGTTTGTAAATTTGATTTCCCTCCCTAAAAGACAAAGCCTTTGCCAGGCTTTTAATGATTTCTCTTCCTATTCTTCTATGTACTTATGGCTGAAATTATCTGAAGGTTTCATTCCAGAGAAGTAGTGTTAATAATAGCAGTCATACTCTTAGCATTATTAGTATTATTATTTACTTTACGTCTCTATTTTACAAGAAGACTTTATTAGTAATTGTATTACATTTTACTACCAAATTAGCAACCGCCATTTAGATTTAAATTGAGTTTTTGTGACTTATACACTCTACTTTATTTGTTATGTTCCCAGTCATTGTCTATTTTAGATTCTTTTTTTCTGTTTCTCTGGAGCAATCCTCAATTAATTTTTGCTCCTTTATTTTCTGAAAAGCTATGAGTGGTCAACTTTCTGAGTCTTTGCTTGTCTGAAAGAAACCTCTTCATTTGTCTTTACACATGACACAGAGCTGTCTTGATTATAAAAGTCCCAGGTTGAAAACAGCTTCCATACATCCTTATCATCATTTATCTTCTAAAATATTTCAAGTGGATAAGGCAAATATCATTTTCCTTTTTAGAAATAAGATTGCCCATTTTCCAATAAGTCATTCTTAAGTGTTCATTATCCTTATCCCTTCCAACTGACCCACCATAGAGAACTTCTAATTAATAGTTTATCAGGGCATTTATAGAGAGCTGTTTCTATCAATGGCAAGCACTTTTCTAACAACAAAATTCTATGTATGAGCCAGAAGTTCCCATTTCTGATGTTCTATTTGCTAATGATGCAGTGAGTTCCTGAGTTTTAAAACATGCTGTGAATTTTCTTCCACTTATGCTAATACCTCTAGCCTGCTGGGCCGTGAGGATTTCCCTAATGTTTTCTCAGGAAAGGGTACCCTGAATGTCAGTCACTTCCTCTCATCCTTGACTGTCAGATCTGTAGACCCACAGATGGGTCTCCGTAGGCTATTTTAAAAGAGACTTTTCTCACTGGCCTTTGAGATGTTACTAAGAACTGTCATAAATTCTCTTTCGGTCCACCTGATTTCTTATGAGCCTGTGGTCTTCCATACATTTGGAACTTCCCTGTTCCCTTCACTTGAAACACTGAGACATAAGTTACAGTGAGAAATTCAGGATTGTCAGATAGAAGGTAAAGTCATGGTTCTACAGATTAGATGCACTTGGATAATACTGTGCTTTAACCACCTGGGCCAAGGAGTCCAACCTGGTGTCTGAAAATACTCAGGTACTTGATGGCCTCCCTCATTGATTCTGCTGACTCCCCTCTGGACCTCCTTTCAAGGCTAGGTTCATGTACTACCAGATTCTAAAACCTCTCCCACCCCAAATCATCTTGCGATCTTTCTTGTACTCCATGCCAAGGAACCCACCTTCCCTTAGGGATTATCTCTCATTGCTACTCTAGCTGCCTCCAGTATTGTAGATCGTGGATGTCAGTACCTCCACTGAGACTCTGACACCATTTGCATCAAGTTCAGGTTGTGGCTATCATAGAATAAGAGGCATCGAGTGCGCATCTACTTACGAAGAGTGCAGACAGGCAATGACCGGTTCTGGCCATCTGGTCACTCTGTGTGTGCCTCTGTCTTGATCCTTTTTAGGTGGGAGGACACACCATGCTCCCCATCCGTTGGATGCCCCCTGAAAGCATCATGTACCGGAAGTTCACTACAGAGAGTGACGTGTGGAGCTTTGGGGTGATCCTTTGGGAGATCTTCACCTATGGAAAGCAACCGTGGTTCCAGCTCTCAAACACAGAGGTACAGAAAGGGGGTAGAGGGGAACCTCCATTTGGGGGAAGGCTGATAGGAGTTATCTCGGGCCAGGATTTAGACCTAGTATACAAAACATGAGGCGGTGTTTGGAGCTAGCAGGGCAAATATAGGTATAAGCAAAAGAGGAGAGCTTCTTAGTAGGAAAAACATTAGAGCTGTAGGAAGTGTGGTGTAATTGTCAAGAGAGCATGAAATCAGATGTCTAAATGGAGATGCGAGTCCCAGTCCTGTTTATGCTGCGACACTTAAAAATCACAAACGTCTCTCTAAGACGGAACATGAAAACAAAGAACAACTCTGAGTTTTTCAATTGTGCCATCTTGTGGAAACACCCAAAGAGTCTGGATTCCCAAAGGTTTTAGGCCTGCCAGGCCTGGGATGGGGAGAGGATGGTGGATGGGGAAGGCACATTTCACATTATTGATAGAGCTGTGTGTGGACCTCTAGGAATAAAAGCGCTCATCAGAGAAAACATCATCATAATTAACACATTAAATGCTTTTATAATTTTGATTTATAATAATAATAAAAATTCCAGCAATCAAATTTTCACAATAGCTAACATTTAGTGCCAGGTACTTTTCTAAGGACTTTAGCTGTATTAACTCAGTACTTTCCACACGAATACCTGTTGAGATTCAGGGCAAAGGGAAGGGAACTGCTTGGAGTTCTGGAGAGGACTGGCCAGAGACTCAGATGGGAGCTTCTGCAGCATGGAGAAGGCATGGGCCATGGCCACAGGACTCCTGCCTCCAAAGCCAGTCAGGATGGTTCTCATTTATGTCTGACCAGACTCATGTTGCCCTGGAGAATAGTTAATAGACAGTAACGGTCTTGGATTCCCAACCAAGCAGACGTATAAGAGATTGCAGTTTATTTTTATGGTCTGTTTTCTATGAAAACATGAACACAAGGGCCTTTTAATATTGCAATCTTATCTGAATATTTGAGAAAGTATCTTTGTCTTTGAGAACTGTATTCCTTTTTGCTTTCCTGTTCCCTAACCGGTGAGTTTCAGAGACCAAAAAGAAGACACTTCTTTAAATCTGTAGTACCTCATCAATCACAAGCTGAATGAGTCTTGACCACATTTCCCAAAGTAGGACAAAACATTTTAATGACCTTAAAAAAAAAGAGTGTATATCAGAACCCGTTTGTTGCAGTGTTTTAGCTGTTTTCTTGGGGTTGTGGGATTGGTAGTAAACACACACATACATACACGCAAGCGTGCTCGCACGTCCATGCATGCATGCGTATACCTACCCGTGTACATGCACGTACATACTCCTGCACAAACATGTGTGCACGTGAGTATACGCAGCCCGAGCACAGCCTCCCATGTAGTTTCGTGGCCCCAGTGAAGAGGGGATGTGCGTGGAGGGTGCTTGTGGTATCAGGAGTAGATTTGCCCTGGAGACCCAAGCCAGCTCATGGTAGCCAACAAGGTGTTTCTAATCATTTCTAACACAGTTTGGTGAGGCCTGGAAGGTGGGCTTTCTGCCCCCAGCCACCTGTCCCACTCCACAGTCCAGAGCAGCCAAGTACTGTTAGCCACTGATCATGGGTTTCTTTATGGAGGTTGACAACCCAGTGAGCCCACACTGGAGGAGACACTAGCGAGTGCTTTTGATCGTAGCATTAACAGCTGCTGCAGTTTGAGCCGGGTCCCTTTTCGTGGAGGTGAAGGTAATGGAGTGGGGAAACAGGGCTCTAATAACGGAGAACCTGAGTAGCTGGAGACCAATTGGGCTGGCACAGAAACAAGCCTCTTGGGCCACCACTGACGCCGGAGTGAATCGGACCAGGAAAGTGCTGACACATCGGGCAGGGGCTTGACACGCTGTCCTTGGGTCAGAGTGACATGAGACAACACCCCAGACAGGGCGCTGTTGGGGGCAGCATGAGGAGATAAAGGAGACAAAAGGCACTTCTCTTGCCCAACTAAACACAGACTCATGGGGGCAAAGATACTGGAGGCACTCAATTGGACCTGAGTCCGTGTATTTTCTCATTACAACCCATCTCTGAACGAGGAAGCTGGAGTTTGGGGTAAGTTGCCCAAGGTTTCATAGTGATCGAGTTAGGGAGACATTAAAAACCAGTCCAAGACCAGGAAGATGAAAACGTGAAAAGTCACATGTTCAATGTCAGCAAAGAAGTGCCTTTGAGAAATTGGAAATGAACCACAGATTACAGGCTTGGTCCTTACATGGCCAGCTGGGGTTGGTCCAGCCCTACATTATTTGTTTTCTTCCTACTCCTCCTTAGGGCCTCCCCTGTGGTATGTCAGGCCATGCTTTGTGCCCTTGGCTTCATTTGGGCCTTATGACTATGCAGGAGGCACACATTGGATCCCCCTCTTCTAGATGAGGGTGCTGAGGTCAGGTTCACTGACTTGTGCTGGCCACAGAGCTGGGCGGCGGTGAATCGAGCAGTAATCCTGATGTGAAGGGCTTTAACAGAAGCCAAATACATGGGTTAGTGCAAAGAGCAGGGGAGGAGGGGCCTTGCTGAGAAAGGGAACCACATGGCAGCATAGAGGGAAGCTATGCACAGAGGCTGGGAGCTGGAGGGGAGCTGGCCAGGAGATGGGAGCTAAGGGGAGCGAGGCGTGGAGGGGCCAGATGGTGCAGAGTTCCTTCAAGGGCGTCTCAAAGTCACCCAGGCTCATAAGAGGGGAGGGACAGGTCAGATGCCAATCCCCACTGCCAAGTGGCAATGAATCGTGCGGCATCCAGATGAGATTCAGGACTAGAGAGGAGGAGTCAAGTAAAGGCTAGAGTGCATGGGGGAGTCCGTGAAGGCCTGGCCCAAGAGGTGGGTCACAAAGGGCAATGGTGGGCATGGCCAGCCGGCAGCCTGCCCAGGACAGATGAGAGACTCTGTGCTGTGTCCATCCAGCCTTTAGCCTGTGCAGGTGGGCACCCCAGCTCCGCACTGAAGCTCCTTCATGAAGTCGCCGCCTGCTGCTGGGTGGGAGCCCCAGGGCCCAGGGGGGCTTTGGATGTTAATGTCCTGGTTCTTCTCATTATTTTCAGGTCATCGAGTGCATCACCCAAGGTCGTGTGCTGGAGCGGCCCCGGGTCTGCCCCAAAGAGGTGTACGATGTCATGCTAGGGTGCTGGCAGAGGGAGCCCCAGCAGCGGCTCAACATCAAGGAGATCTACAAAGTCCTCCATGCTTTGGGGAAAGCCGCCCCCATCTACCTGGACATCCTCGGCTAGTGGTGGCTGGCAGTCACGGACGCATACTCTGTGGCTTCCCTCTCCTGGCCTCACATTGCCCCTCGTCCACCTCACACTCCTTTCTTCCATCCTGACTGAAGCGAACATCTTCATATAAACTCAAGTGCCTGCTACACATACAACACTGAAAAAAAAAAGTGAAAGAAAAAACCCTGTAAGGCAGTTTGGCGAATATATATATATACATATATATATTTATATATCTAACTATCTATCTATATCCACAGAGAGATACCTTCTCTAATACAGAGGGAAACTGCTGATACAGAAACCATAAGACTTTAACAACAACTCAGAAAAGCTTAAATCTTATGAACACAAATGGAAGTTCCCTTTGACTGAAGCTGGGGCCCGTGGATCTCCGGCTCCAGCTTTTCGGGGCCGAAGACCTTGATGACGCAGAGACGGTCTTCACGCTGGGACCGGAGGAGATGGGGTGGAGTGCGAATCAGCGCCGTGCAGGTGATGACCTGCACAGGTGTGCTACCCCTCCCCCGCCCCCAAGGTCTGCACAGGTGCGTGGGCTGACCTCGTCCACTGCACTCAGGAGGCAGCAGGAAGTAACACCGGCCCTGGGGGCCTCTGGAATGCCTCACGTCTCCACTGACTATTGCTCCACGCCTTCCCCCTTTCCTCCGCTTCAAGACAATTCTCCAATTTGTCCGTTCTAGAAAGTAGAGTCCTGATGCTTTTGGAAGTCAATGAGGGCGTCTACCACTAAACACTGGACAAACGACGTGACCCAAAACCATGGTGACAATGGACCACATCCGTCTTGGGTGTAAACCATGCTCAAGTTCCTTCCTCAGTTGGAAAAAGATGTGTCATCTATTCTCTGAACATCAAGAACTGGACGTTCTGGACTTAACCACAGAAGAAAAAGCTGAAATTTGAACCCTCCATGTCAAGGCACTGCCTCCCACCTTTTCCTCACTGGAAAGACTCCTTGGCCTCACCTCCCACATTCAGGCCTTTGGGGGAGTTTGGGGGCATAGCGAACACCCCCCATGTTGCCTGTGAATGTGGACGCAGCAGGGTTCCAATAGCAGGAGACTTCGTTCCTCGTAGGTCATTATAGGATGTGCCCCTCTGTGTCGTCTGTTTCTCATCCTGCCTGCCCTAGATCCTCAGCCCCGACCTTCTGGGCCTTTCGCACGTCCCAGGGAAACCTCACTGCCAAGGAAGGAAGCCAGGACTAGAGACGGTGTGGGGCAGTGCTTGTTTTGGAGAGCGAGGCCGTGGACTGGGCAGGAGCCGGCAGCGGAGAATCTATTTGGCACCTGCACTGGCCCCTTGGCATTCTCCTCACGTTTCCAGCCCCTGGAAGGATGGATGCATCTGCGTCTGAGCTTGCTGTGAACACTCAGGGGCTGAAAAATCGCTTTTGTGGGCTGGGGGTGGGGGAGGGGCCGAGGCTTCTCTGGGAGGCGTCCACGGTGGGGCCACAGCCGCAGGCTTGGCATCTTAATGAGGACGGAGCCCTAACCGGAGAGGGAGAATGAGGCTTCTGGGCTGGGGTCCTGGCCGCTGCTGTCGAGGCCCGTAACGGGCAGATCCCTGGGCCTCCCGGACACAGGACCACGAAATGCCCCTGGAAGGCAACGGCCTGGCCCCATGCAGCCCTCCTGCTGGAGAGAGGACAGGTCCCTCTCAGCTCACCCTAAGCACAGAGCTCCATAATGGACCGGCCTTTGCCCCCCGGGAGCCTCAGGGTGGGCAGGGGTTGGGGGGCTCTGGCCTGGGCCCTGCCCTACAGCGTGAGGGGCTGTGGGCGGCTTGAGCGGCCTGGTCAGCTGCAGCATGGGCATCCCTGTGGGGTTCAGGACTAAATCCTGTATTTGTGGTTTTGCTTCCTTTTTTTTTTTTTTTTTTTTTTAAGACCAACAAATGTTTTTATTCAAATAGAAAAGAGCTGTGTTGGGACTGCCAGCCTCGGTTGGGAATCGGGGATCAGTGAGGCCACTCAGCTGGGCCGGGAGGGGAGCCGGAGTTTGGTGTGGGTTTGGCCCTGTGCCGGCCTCCCAACCCTGAGGATTGTCGAGGAGAGCTCGGTGGATTGACCACATTAGAGGAACCCTTTGCTGTCCTATGGCCGTTATCCCGCCTGTCTTTCTGCCTCGAGGCCCTGGATCTCTTCTGGGCCTGTTCTTGCAGGATGAGCTATGGACCCAGTCTAGTGTTGAGCAGGGTAACGGAGGGAAAGCTGTCCATGGAGGGAGGGCCTTGAGGGGGAAGGGCCTTCTGGTTAGATGTGAGGCTCCAAGGCTCTTGTTGCTGCCAAAACAGGTGCCGGAGAGTCTCCCCAACACAGACCCTGTGTAGCCTCCATCTCACAGGCTGTGTTTCTATGTCACGGTCACTGATAGGCTGGGAAGACGGGGTCATGGGAAGGGGTTGGAAGCTGGGGGGCAGCTGGGAATGAGGAACAGGCTAGGCTTTCAACGCAGGGCGCTAAGGCATCCCAGCCTAAGGGGAGAAGCTAGTTCCTTCGGGAATAAGGAGCCGTGAAGGAGACCGAAGTCAGACTGCACAGGCCCTCCCTCGTGCTGGCCGTGGGGACGTGTCTTGGTCACGTCCACCGTAAGTGGCTGCCTCTCTGAAGAGTAGAGGAACGAAGGGCGGCTGAGCAAGGGGGAGTAGAGAGGGATCACCGGCTTTCTTCCTCCCTGGTTGTGCTCTCTGCAGAGTCTACGTGTAGACTTTAGGTCAAGGCGGGTAAAAGAATAAAAAGGTTTTTGGAGGGTGAGGGAGGCAGAGAGGAGGAGCACCCCAGGGCCCTGGGGGCAAGCAGGGGATGTTATTCCTCCTGTGGTGGGAAGCGCCGTCTCAGTCTCCGGTCTGAGAAACGAGAGATGCCTGCTCATCTCTGGCCACTTCAGGGTCTGATATGTTTCGATTCTCCCAGCGCGGACTCACTGTGCTGTGTGGTTCTCCGTAGCGCCCTGGGAGGCCAGGGGGCCCCTCCTCAGGGCAGCTGCCCCTGGGGGCACGTGGGTCTGTGCACGTGTGGGTCCCGTGGGACATTCCTCTCCTTCTTGGTTCCTGCGTCACCGTGTGACGTGTCTGAGGTGACTTTCGGCCCACAGGGCGCATTTGGTCTTGTTTCCCATCCCCAGCCTCTTTGCACACCCAGGAAGTGCTGGCCAAGGCCTGTTTATCTATTTATTTTCGAAGAGCTTAATGTGGTTAAATGAGTCTTAAAATGACATCCCATCAGCCAGTGTGGCCACCTCAGTCCACCCCCCTCTCACCCCTCCCCGCCAAAATTCACAGTTTAAAAAAACATGCTAAAGCAGCTCTCAGGGTGTGGCTGGATGCAGATGCTCCCCCCACCCCCACCCCGGTGAACTTTGCTGGGAGCTCCAGGTCACCCAGACTGACCTCCCGGCCATGTCATCCTCACCTGATCCCCTCCTGGACCGAGTGACAGTGGCCTGCTTGTGGAGGTCACTTGGAGTAGAGAGGCATGGCCAAAGGTCTTCCCCGTTCTTGACTTTGGACATGAACCAGATGCTGCCCTCTTATCATATCCCTGGCCCCTGAGTGAGGTCTTGAGACTCAGTAAGCCTTCTCTTGCTAACAGATGAGGACTTGTGTTCCTTCACTCAGCAGATCATGCACAGATGCAGATCATGCAGATCATGCACAGAGGCTTCCCACTGGAGGCAAAGGAGGCTTGGTCCTCCTGGTTGAACCTTACCATTCTTCTCTAGTGATGCTTACTTTGTGGAATATACTAGTGCAAATATTTTTGGTGCTAAATACTACAGAAATCAACACTAACGGGAGAGCTGACAGCCAGCTTCTGGGGCTGCATGAGACTCCACTGGAAAGTGTCCCTACATGCTGGGACAGTAGAGGATGCCTGGGAGCTGGGGTGGGAGCATGCAGTGGTGTGGAAAGCCGGTTGGGCTTTGCTTTTGGTTACCCAGGTACCTTGGCCAGGTCCCCGAATCAGAGTATCAGATTTCTCATCTGAGACATTTAAGAGGTTAGAATAAATATCCTTAGGGTCCCTCTCAGTTTAAAAAAAAAAAAGTGTGTTCTGGTCCCACCTTTTTGTTTTCTTTTGTTTACTTGCTTATTAGAAATAAGAGAAAATGAAAGGCAGGTAAAGAAGGGGAGGAGGGAAAGTCACCGAGGGCAAGAAATTGATTATAGAAGGCAAACAGGGAAGACTCCATGACTGTTAGGTTGGAGGGAGGTTGGTGGGGGGAGCCAGGCCCACCAGTTCTCCAGCCGCGGCCCGGCCCCCGAGGCTGACTTCCACAGGCTCTCCTCCTCAGCTTGCTAGCTTCTCCATTTAACACTGACATGCCCTAAGCTGGCAGAAAGGATCCCAAGATAGGGAGACAGGCCCGCCCCGCTCTCGTGCAGACTGCTGGCAGTCTGATTTCAAAACCCGACAGATGTTTATCCTCACGTGCTATTTCATGGGATAGGAATTTGGAAAGAGGGCAGCATTTTAAGTTGTGGATTCTTCACCAAAGTCCTTTTCCCTTCTGGAATGCCGAATGGTGTCCTTGCTCCTCTTTCCCAAACCAAACAGCAGCAATATTATTCATCAGAGGTGTGGTTATCGAAGAGGGCAGTCTTGGGCTTTGGGATCACCCGTGTGCTTCACTTAGAGTCTGGAGCAAAGAAACATCTATAGTTCATGGTTGAATGAGCCCCTGTGCCCACGGTCTAGAGGACTGCCCTCAAATGCCCCTGGGTTTGGCTGTTGGCAGCTCTGCTGGAGCCGACCGGCTAGAATATTGGATGGCATTTGCCTTACAGCAAGCCCTTCAGTCCAGGGCTTGGTGCTGTAGCCACATTGTTTTTGGTCCCTGGTGTGCCAGACTTTCCTCTGATACCAAATAAAATGTTTTGGCCAACACTTACTAGGTTTTAAAGGGAAATTCCAAGTCCTTGTATCATTTTTAAGGTATCAATATAGACTCCAGAAAATGCTTTGGGATTGCTGAACGGTCCTGGTAGCATCATCTGAGGGGAAGTGTAGGCCCCTATATATTGTATGCTTGTATCTATATCTTTAATTGGACTGGCTTTGTTGAAAGTCTGCTTGGAGTCAGCAAATGGATTCCTTGATGCTCGGTCTCTTTGAGCCTTACATTCCTCGGGGATGAGATATCCAGAGATGGCCTGGCCTAAGAGAGCCCGTCAGAGAGATGCTATTGGGAAATATGTCATCTTGTAAAATTTGATTGTTGGGTGCTCCCTGAATTAAATTATGCTGGTGACAACATTCTGGGCATCTGAAAATCTCTCCTCCTAGCAGTCTGATAGATGGCCATGCAGGAATGATTTCTACCACACCCCGTTTGGGGGTCGGCATTGAATTCACCTGGATTGCAGGTACAACCACCCCCTAGGACGGATGGGACAGAGAGAATGTGAGATGTTGGTAATGCTCTTTTGGAAAGGTGACTGTGGTGGATGTGGTGAACATTTGTGTCACTCTTTGGGGGGTTAGGCCTTTTGCTGTGAGCATAGGCTGTCCCACCCTAAGGATCTGAATCTTGACTTCTGATAGAGTCTCTGTTTCCCTGGTGAAATCTCCTCAAGCATAGTTTCTTTAACTGCCCTCCAAAATTCTATACTTTGCAACAAGAGACGTCTCTGGCCCAAGTCTTGGCATGCCAACACAGTTTCCGATTTCACAAGGAGATCCATGAAGATTGAGGGTCCCCTCAAAATACTTGGAATTCTTGATCAGAGTAGTAAAATTCAGATTCTCCTTCCTCGTTAGCTAACTAAGTTCCAAATTTAAAACAAGGTCCGGTTTGATATTTGCAGTAGGGATGATGTCTTAACCCAGTGTGTTGAGCTATTTCCTGTCATACAGAGGCAAGACAGTAAGCTCTGTTAATTTTTTCTAATCACCAAGGTAATCATCACTCTGTGTGCAGTGCCATGGCCCAAACTTGTAGCTTGCAAGAGATACTCATGGCCAACAAAGCTAGAAGTTTCTAGATGTAACAGGATAACACAGATGAGTCAAAGCCTACTCGGCATCTATTTCTGAGAAGTGCCTTGGCACTCAGGAGTCTTGCTTTTCAGCTTGACATATTTTGAGAAGAGTTGGTTTCTTCTCACTTTAGACGATGGCCAACTTAGACGTCCTTCCCCAAAGTCCAAAGGAAGATCGAAAGCCCAGATATCCAGCGTATTCTCTGACATTCTTTTGGATGCAGTTTCCCAAAAGCCCAACTGGAAATGTAAGTACTCAAGTCTAGGTCTGGTAGTTACTCCTTCACTTAAGAAGAGTATATACTCAAATGAATAGCTCCCTTCAATGTTGTGTTTCTTTCTCGGAGAATTCTCTATGCTCTATCTCCACTTAACAGCTATGTGACATTCAGCTGACGCCTCTGAGCCCACCTCTGGAGTGAATAAATAAACCTGGTCCAGGTGATTTGATTTCTGCTTTCTGCAGAAGTAAATCTCAGTCAAGAAGATTTTCTTTCACTTTTATGCTTTTTATGTTTTCTTTTTCTTTTTCTTTATTCCTTTTGGCTCTATCCACTTGCTTCCATAGGACTGACAATCCAGCTTCTCAAACTCTATAAGTCTTAATATGAGGTGAATTCCAGGACCACGAACAGTTAGGACTTCAAACAGAAAATTGGCACTGAATGATTTGGCACACAAAGCAGAAAACCTTCATTTCCTGCAGGCAGGATGGAATTGACTGTTATATTAAGACCTGTGAAGGAGCCCAGCCCTGGAGTAATTTTGGTGCTGTCAGACAACGTTGACATCTAGATTAACCTCTGAGCAGTGAAGTTTACTGCAAAGCTCATTGAGATGCAAGTGCTGTGTCTCCACAAATCCCATGGAACTCTCGGTGGCCCACCCTCAGCAAACCCCCATCCCTTCTTCACCCACTGCTCACTCCATCCATGAACTTTTAGTCTCCAGGAGCAGAGAAGGCAGGACTGGGTTCTGACCTCAGGAGAGGGAGTTTTCGACCTTTCTGTGACCGCAGTGCTGAGCCAGGCTTTCTGCTCAGTGGGAGTGACAGTGGATGTCACTGTCTTGGTTTTCCCTGAGGGGACTGCACATCAAGGCATGAAAGCTACTCTGCTGATGACAAACAGCTTTGCAGCATATCTCGATGCTGCACAAAGTGAAATGGTTTATAAAGAATTAGTGCACCCTGCATCAGTGAGCCCTGATCTGCTCCCCTCCTTCCCTCCTCCAGTCCGGCAAATCTAGGTGTGGGTGCAACAGATCAGGACTGTACCCAGGTGGCGGGGGGGTGGGGTGGTGGTGGTGGGGGGTGGGTTCTAATGGACAAAGGACTTGCCCTGGGTCTGTGCAGGTGTTTCCTATGTTCTTTATGAGAGAGGCAGTCCCAGCTCCTTCTTCTCCTGGTTGGGACAGAGTGTGTACCTGTCATCTAAGCCCCGGCTTATCAGCTCTCTCCTTACGGGGTGGTGGGCTCTAGCAGGACCCAAACCCTTCAGCCAGCAGAAACCTCAAAGCTGAAATGACAGCTTCTCTACAAATGAAGGCTATTAATTACATCAGAAGGCTTGAGAAAAGGCTGCTCCCTTAGATTCAGACTCCTTCACCTTCAGACTACTTAGAGCGGCTCTGCATCATCACAGTTGTCTTGGGAAGCTTACCTCGGGGTTTGAGAATACCGTGAATTCCAGAGAACATATTTCTCTGGGGTTTTCCTGATTCTGATTCTCTCTGAAATTGTTTTTCCTACTTTGCCTCTTGCCTTGAATATGAGTAACAATCTCCTTGTATGTTCTTAGATATTTCTTTAGGAGAAATGAAAGCTTCCAGCTCAAGGACATTATGGTTATTGACTGGGAAAAATAGATTTCTGGGCCAAATAATGTCACAGTCATATAGAGGCAAGCCTGATGACTTTATTTAAAAGCAATTATAAGTGTTGTGTTTTGTTCTAATGCTCAAGCTCGCATAGTGCAAATGACATTCCTCTTTCATTTTCATTACTTACCATACTTGTGTACACGCTTACATCTGCACACCCCCCCAACACACAAATGCATCTGTATTCCTCTTGCTCCAATATGCTTCAACAAGCCAATGTGGCCTTTGTGTTGCTTCCACTGAGCCTGTGTGCATGTGTGTGCAAATATGTGTAGTCCCGGCATGTGGCTTCTTAAACTTATCTATAGCTGATCTCTTTTCTTTTTTTTAAAGATTTTATTTATTTATTTGAGAGAGAGAATGAGAGAGAGAGAGAGCATGAGAGGGGGGAGGGTCAGAGGGAGAAGCAGACTCCCTGCTGAGCAGGGAGCCCGATGCGGGACTCGATCCCGGGACTCCAGGATCATGACCTGAGCTGAAGGCAGTCGCTTAACCAACTGAGCCACCCAGGCGCCCGTAGCTCATCTCTTTTCTTAAATATCACACAGCCTTTGACTTTCTCCACTATGGATCATTTATGGAGTTAGGGTTTTTTCAAAGGAGACTAAATCCTAAGTTTTCAGAACCTTCATATTTAAAGGCTGGACTAGTTTTCTCAGAGAAACACAAAACCAAACCAAATCTTGGTGTGGATTTTATTTAATTAACTTTGGGGGATGGGGGTGGAGAAGCACTGAATTTTGGCTTGAAGAATTCATGCTAAGTACAGATACCAATGTGAATTAGTTCCAGCGGATTCCTGAAGCTTTCTTGGAGCTGAAGCAATTAGGTAGAAGGCTCAAACATTCAGATTGAATCAGAACTTGATGGGAAGGGGTCCGATTTTCCCTGAGAAGGTTAGATGTTCTGCAGGACATGGAAGCCGTCCTGGGTCGGAAGTGAGCAGGCTGGACTGGGTATTATTTGGTGGGTGACTGTGCACAAGTCACCTCAATTATCCAGCCCAAGGTGGAAGTGTCCTTAGTAAAACGGGGCAGCTGGCCACTAGTTGCAGACTAGCCCCTTCTCTGGTTCCAGTGACCGGGCAAGCCGGTCTACTTCACCCACTGCTCTGACCAGCCATCAGAAGATAAAGCATACCTTCTCAAGTCTCCTCGAGTACAAGTGTGCACACCTCCCACCCTACAGAGTCACCCCCCTTTCCACCTTGTAGTCAGTTCATCTCTTGCACCTGCCGTGGAAAGCCGTCCAAACTCTGAACTCCTCTGGTCCTTCCGCTGTCCTCTACACCACCCTTTAAAGGCTGGCTTTTGTCTCTGAAAAGTCAGCGGAAGCCCTCTGGGCGCATCTCCCTCTTTCCTAGCCTGAGCATCAGCCCCACTTGTGATGGAGCCTGGGTTTCTGGAGAAGAAAACAGTGTGCTCTCGCAGCCATCCCTGTCTCTTTCCAGCTCTGTGGACCAAGTGATTAGCTCCTCATTAGCACCTCATCAGTTGCCCTTGCACAGGAGACTCTGGGACAACAAGCCTATTAGAAGTCATCCCTTCCTTCCGGCTGGGTTGGGAAAGGAGAGCCTGCTACAAACAGCTTTTCCTTCTAATTTCTCTGGCTTTTTTTTCTGGCTGTTAAATATACTGATAAATGGTAAACCATGGTTTTCTTTTTTGTTTTCGAGGAGCATCACATGTCAGCAAAATATTTATTTAGTGGAGTGGCTATAATATTGACACAAAGATTTGCAGCATCTAAATCTTGAGGGGGATAAGAGGCTTTTTTCTATCAAATGAGATCTTTACTGTGATAGCACAAGAAAGGTTTATACCGTAAGAACAGAAATGAACCTGAGAACATGCTCCCTTCTTTCGGGAACAATGAGGTAGAAGAAATCACCGGAGAAATCACCGGGACACTAGACCCTCTATTCCACAGATCATTATGTATCAATAGATGCATCAACTCTGTCCTTGACATGGCTCTGAAAACACAATAATGAACTATGATCGACTATCCACATTTACTATTAAAAACAAATTCATCATGTCTAACCCAACCCCTATTTTTAAAAAATACATCATTTTTTTCATAACTCTGGGGATGGTTCAGTATTGTTGTTTCTTTTCTTTTCTTATCCTTCTAATATTTTCAATGCAATTTCTAATTGTTTTCACTTTTATTTCTTTAGGAAAGACGGATCTATTTTAAATACTGTCTATGATCAAATGGCAAGTGAGGTGGAGGGATATGCTGGGCCTAGGAGAGTGGACCTCTGAGCTCTGCTTCCTGCTGAAAAACATTATCCCTTCTGTGCTTCAGTTTCTTAGTCAACAAAAAAAGCTGCTAACAACCCCCTTCCTGTCACAGAGGATTCTAGTGAGCACCCAATGAGGTCATAGCTGTCAAAGTCCTCTGTGAGCGCCACAAGACCCCTCGAATAGGTAAATCCCACTCTGTCAGTGAGTGTTGCAAAAAGGCTTGCTGGTGCTGAGCTGTGAGCTGCTCTGGAATGTGTCTTGTTTTGAGGGATTTCTTAAATCCCCCCTGCAGTTCGGTTTCTAGATTACAGCACTGGTGTGTTCCTTTTTGAGTGGCCATTGAGCATGAGAGGTGGTGAATACCTTTACAGAAATACAAGCAGAAAGAGGATGGTTTGCCCATTTGGCTTTGTCACTGAAGAAGGATTGTTGGTAGGTTTTGTTTTCAAGCCTGGAACCCTGAACATTTTATAGCAAAATGGCATCTCCTGCTGCATTTAACTCCGTATCATCCATTGTTGATTTTATGAGATTCTGTAGATTTAAACGTAGTGTTTTTTAACTGAAGACTATATGAAGCTTCCTTTATAAATTGGGTGGTAAAACTAATCTTGCAGGAAGCATCCGAAATGATAATGATCCTGAAGCGGTATTACGTTCATTTTGGGGCCAGCATTTTGTACATGGGGAAATAACCTTAAGATGGAATGAACTGCTTGAGTGAAGACCAAATGCTAAACCACGCTTCTGATAGCCTTGAGCACCAACAAATAGGTGTGAGTGGGATTCCCACTGAGAAATGCATCTGATTGAAAATGAACCTCCCCACTCCCAACAGTAAATCCGGAGGCCAGATTGCCAAGGTTACAACAGTGAAGTCATTACAGCCCCTAAAAAAATCCCAGGTGTTTGCAACATCAGCCACTATTTTAAGTACCTTGCAATGGTGACTACTTGGCAAGTTGAATCTTTAGAGTGTGATATCCTTTAGATCTTCAAGCCACAACCAGGTGTGATGTAACTGACTGAGAGCTGTGCATGATTTAAAAAAAAAAGAAAGAAAGAAAAAGGTTTTGCTCACTCCGGAGAGGAATCAGAATAAAGCCGAGTACCTGAAATCCTAACAAATCCACACATACTTTGCTCAAGTTTAGGCTTCTCTTTTCTCTTTTTACCTTGGGCTCAATTTTGTTTGTTTTATATAGAAAAGCCACATCTCCATGCTGGAACTCTGTGCAGATGATTTTTCTCCCTGGAGCTGTCCAGCAGACAGCATTTCAGCTTTCTTTGAAATGAGAGTCCAAATTGGGTTATGACTAGGATTTTAAATTATGGTGTGAAATTGGAGAAGGCAGGCTGGTTCAGGGCAGTGTTCCATAATTCATTCTGATAATCCTGAGGAGATGACCTCCACACTACTGTGAAGGCCTGCCTTGAACAAGCCATTTCAGTGTGTAACTTCCTAGTGACAAGGCTGATTACTTAAGGATTTCAGAGGTATTGTTCGAGAAATAACTCACTGGATATGGAAAATTTGATGTAATATGTTAACAAGAACAAGAACCTATTTTAATTTTTTTTTTTTTTTTACTTTCCTCTCTCTGAGAATTTAGCCTTTCTTGGGGGTCATTGGAATATTTCCTTTTTAAGGCTGGAAAAGATTGATTATGGTTCATGTCTGAAAGCAAAATTTCCCCCAAGCCCAGTGTAGTTGGAGGCAACCAAAAATGACCCATGTTAATTTTCTAGGGTGCAACAGAATCAAAGACACTTCTTGTTTATGTGTGTGGGCCATAGCGGGTGAGCTCAAGGGCATTGTCAAAATGCAATGAAAAGAAAGCAAGTTGGGACAAGAAAACTCTCACTTTGTGAGAGAAAACAGCAGTCCTGCTTTCTCTGGCAAAGATTTGTGTACTGTTAAAGGAAGAATTATGTTCTTTCTCAAGTAGGTTTCACTTTCTGAGATGGGGTGTGTGTGTGTGTGTGTGTGTGTGTTTGTGTTGGCTGAAAGAGGGGTGTATGGCCAGTTAGGAAGTAGTTATGATTATGAATTTAGAACTTCTCTTAAGCATAGTAAAAGCTCTGTTCGGTTTCTCAGAATATGACACTAAAATTAGGAGTGGGGAGGAATTTGGGAACCGATGTTCCAGTGTGTGGTAAAGTTTTACCCAAATATTTCCTTCAGAAACTTTTAATCACAGCAAGCCAAATCAATCCCATGTCTGTAATTAGTATCAGGAAAAAGAAGTCAGTAGGCAATTTCTGCAGTCCCTCATGCTGCATCCATTTGTAGGCTTCTTTTCTGACAGCTGGGGGTCCTTGAATCACATGAGGGAATATGCTAGTAGGGCCTGAATGGGAAGGTAGTTTGGATGAACTTCCCCACCAATATTACGGCAATGCATTAACTCCATCCTGCAGGAAAACTAGGGTCACTTCAGGGCTACTTTCATTTAAAATGGCATAAAAAGGGACACTCGAAACATATTTGGGGACCCGCCACCTAAAGTCAGCCTCTGCTGAAAGAGTTTTCGCTTTGATGAAGGTACAGTTTCGGGCCTGCCCTCGATTCCTGGGTATCTGATTTCAGCACCAGGGACAGCAAACACCTCCCTCAATTGAACCAACTCCTTCTATCCTAATTGGCCTTACAGGCAAGGAAGGGTAGGTTTTTCCTTTACTTCTTATCCATTGGGGCCTCAACCTGCAAGACTTTATTCTTAAGTTCTGGTGCTTACATCTTTTATTTAGTTCTGAGCCTAGTGGCTTAGCTGTTTCTGTCACATTCTTGACTTGCTAACAAATGATGGGGGTTGGACTAACACAGCCAAGTCTCCTGGCTCAGAGGAGTAGAAAGAAAGACACTTAGACATGAGTGGAGGGCACTCTTTGGCAGA
The DNA here is from genome assembly GCF_054177405.1 of Leptonychotes weddellii. Lineage (NCBI taxonomy): Eukaryota > Metazoa > Chordata > Mammalia > Carnivora > Phocidae > Leptonychotes > Leptonychotes weddellii. The sequence continues at coordinate 120,037,516 of NC_138377.1, read as the reverse complement.
GGAAGCCCCTGTGTAAAATCTTCACGTGGCACCGTTGACTTGGAAAGTCCCACGAGGGGGACTGATTATTGGCAATTCCTTCCTTTTAAAAATGTCTGCACAGTTCCCATGGTGTACGAGTATATGTTTCATTCTGTGTGCATTGTAGGCAATATTTCACAGGAGTTGAACAGGAGCTATGACCTTTAGGGACAGAAAAGGGGGCAGGGATGCTGTTGGTAGGCATTTTGGAGACCCAGGGCGGGGCACTGCTTTGAATGTCAGCAGCTGCCCTTCAGTCCTGAGTCCTATTCAGCATCTGACTTTACCTTTAAGACGGCAAATGGCTTCTTAAAGCCTTCATCAGGCCAGACTGAAGTGGTGCCCTGGGAAAATGAGCATAATAGAAGCAAATGCTTTCACTTTGTGTTGTGATTGGCCAGCTGTCATTTAGCACAATAGTGCATAGACTCATCTTAGAGGTAGCATTGTCTTCTCTTAACTAACAAGCTGTGTCCTCCTCACTTTTGTCAGGATGGCTCCAGGGCTGGAAAAGCAAGACAGTCACTGCAGATTTCATCTTAAACACTGTCTTCTATTTCACAGATGTTAAATAAATTCCATTTCAATTGCCTCTGGACCATCCAAGGCTCTGAACACTCCCCTAGTACCCTCTCTTCTATTCCTGCCCCCCACCTTCAGTCTTGCTTATCATAATTCATAACATTTAGTGGTCTATGACTGTAAGAGATTCTTTTTAGGGTAAATCAAGTGGTAGATAGCAGCAGTCTAGAGCCAAATCTCACAGGAAGAAGTTCAAAGAAACTGTGATTTTTAACCTTGCGGTGGGTCTGAGGAGAAGCCATCAGTCCCCTCTGTGACTTGTCCTCTTAAGGGTGTCCCATTCCAGTGCTCACACTTGCCATGCAAAAAAGGCAGAGTCAATTCTTTATTCAAGTCATTCATGATGGAGGAGCTTTGTTTTATATTGAAATCAAGGAACAATCTTAGTTTAGAAAAAAAATGTGTAAATGAAAGACCAACAGCTATAGGAAAGCTCGATAAGAGAAATTTTCTTTCCTTAAAACAGAGAGGAAGGAGTTGCAGATTGACTGGTGGGAAACAGATGATCCACTGGCCAGGGAGAAATGTGGTCTGAGACTGGAGATACAGAAGCAGACTTCAGAGGTAGAGGTGATGCCAATGAAAGCCTCAGGAGGGAACAGGCCAGAGAATAAAATTGTATGGAGGTTTTCAATACTTTTTCTGGAAAATTCCTACAACATTCAAGGGCACTTCTAGCCCTCTGCCTACTTAGAGGTGAGCTCAGTGCTACTTCTGGGTTCTCAAGGCAATTGCCCTACAAACACCAAAGTCTTGTATTTTCCACTGTCAGTCAACACTGGCTGTCTTGAGTGGGATTATTTCCCTCTTCCCTATGTGAAAGGGACTTGTTTTCAGGAGAAGTGTCCTTTAAACATCCAGCTAAAACTGGAGGTAATTTTTTGCATGAATGGCTTTTTACAGCTAGGTCTAAAGCAGAACAAAACTTGTATTAAACTAAGTGCTACTTTACATATCTTATTTCAAGGGAAATGAAGGATTTATTGCCATGTAAATGATGTACACTGATTTGTTTCCTACTGGACATTACATGTCCCTTTATCTTTAGGCTGATGTTGTGCAGCAAACTTTCAATATCTGGAAAATCAGCTGGTACCTACCTTAGTGCACTAGTAGGATGTTATATTCTCAGAGAAGAATTTTGCAAATGAAGTTTGGGTGCTGCTATAGCTGATTTTCACCTCTATCCCTAAGCTTTCTGTACTAAATATATGTAAAGTGATTATATCTTGTCTGATCCCATGTGTTTGTGTGTGTTTCCCAATGTTTATATAAATATATTGGCCATCTGAGGCATTACTTGGATTATGGCAACTGCTGAACAGTGGTGTAGATGGCATGTGGACATGTTCTGAGGCCAAGCTAATCTTACAGAGTTTAGGGGGGAAAATGTGGCATGGCTTGGGAAATGTTCAACAGTGGCTAGAGTATAGCCAAGGCACCGTTCATGGTGGAGACCTTGACAGTGGCATTGCTGAGGTGTGCTCAACTGGATTTTACATCATTTATTTTAATCTCAATGGATTGTTCCTTAGTTCTATTTTATGACTTAGAAATATTCCATCATGATCCTTGTTTATTTTTTTCCCCAGGCCATTGGAAAGCGCTGCTCATGCTTGTTTCCCATCATTTGGATCCCAAAGTTGTTAACTTAAAATGGGTGACTGAGGTTTTAGTAAACTGGGTTTTACTAATAGTAACCCCTTCCATGAGGTACTATTTTTTTCCATTCTTTTCCTTTATGACAAATAAATCCATTGGCTGTGCTAAATTTATTTGCATCCTAGCAAGTCTTAGAGAATCAATTTAGTTAAAATGATTGTATTTGTCTTCACAGAAGAGGCTCATGGTCTAAATATAATTCTTATGTAAAGGTGTCTTTTATGCAAAAAATACGGATTCTAACTTGGTAAGATGGCCCCAGGGTAGGGGGGATATGTTCTCAGTTGATATTAAGGGATGTGTTGAAAAGGCAAGTGCCCTCCCTTTCTCTATTCCCCACCCCACCCTACTTTCCTCCCCAACCTCAAAAGAAAACAGAAAATTATTTTTTTAAATTGTATTAATAATTTATGTTTAATACAAAAGGATGATTTAATGGTATCACCAAAGGTCATTTCTCCCATTGTGCATGTCCTTCACTCAGCTCCGTACCTATCAACCCATTCTTCACCCTCATGCTTCCATCTCAAGGCAAACATGTGTCTTCATTGGAATCTATCAGTGTTGAAGTTAAATGTGGGGGCGGAGATTTAACACCATGACATTAATGAAAACCAACCATTCTTCACTTTCAAATGGTTAATTGCTACAAGAAGGCAAACTCTTCTCTTGGTTTTTGCTTAAAAACATTTTATACATATATATGTATATATGTGTGTGTATGTATGGACATATGTATGTATATGCACATGTACATGTATATATGTATATATCCATCTCCAATATAAATATATCATATGTGATAGTTGTAAATACTTCTTGGTCATATGTCTGTCTTCCTCATGGTATCATATCTTCAATGTTATGTTAATGACTCCATTTATTGATTGATGAAATCGTGTGTAGACCTGTATCCTCCTGACATAGTTTATGTAGGGTCTCTTCTCAAATAAAGTATAAAACATGAATGCCCTTGTTTTATCTGGATTCATTATTTAGTAGAGAAGTGTGTTGTGTTTAAAGGTAGATTGAAATTTGGAAAAGTCCAAATGTGTGCAAAGATTGTAGGATCCTGTACCATCTTGAGAGTTGGGGCCCTGGTGTGCTGAGAGTAAAAGTAGCTTGCACAATGTTTAAGGTAGCCCCTAAGTTGAATATTGGATTGAGATAAGTGTTTCAAGAAAAACATACACACATTTATGATTTGAGGCAGGGCCCAGCTCTATGTCATGGTGTTATCTTGTCACCCCACAAATGCTGTTACTCAACTTCCTAGTTACAGTAATTTCAGTTACATTTTTAAGGTGGGATAAAATATGCTCCCTTGAATGTTCTTTTATCCCAAAGATTTTAGGATTCTTTGACCTAATTGAAGATTTATTTATTTGTTTTAGAGAGAGAGCACAAGTGAAAGTGGGGGGAGGGGCAGAGGGAGAGAGAGAAAATCTCAAGCACACATCCTGCTGAATGTGGAGCCCAGGGCTGGGCTCAATCCCAGGACCCTGAGATCACGGCCTGAGCCAAAATCAAGAGTCGGCTGCTTAACGGACTGAGCCACCCACGCACCTGAAGACCTAATTACTTTAAAACTCCTTCTCTTTCTTCTTTTCTTTCCAATTTCCCTTCCTTTCTTCACATCTTTCTTTTTTCTTTCCTTCATATAATGTATTTCCTATAATGAAATTTCAAGACTTCCATTAATTTCTTTCAAAAGCACAGATGGGTTGTGGGAGAGAGGCAGGGAGGTTCAGATTATAATTTCAATCGTGACAGGTCAACAGAGGTTTGGAAAGATTTAAGGCAGGGTTCCCCTACCTCGTCACTGCTGATATTTTGGGCCAGAGAATTCTCTGATGCTGGGGGCTAACGTGTGCCTTGTAGGACATTTATCAGCATTTTTATTAGAAGCAATCCTCTTCCTCTGTCTCCCTCCCAGGGTGTGTCAGCCAGAAATGTCTCCAAACATTGCCCAATGTCCCCCAGGGGGGCCAAGTTACTGTGGTTGAAAGCTACCAGTTGAAGGGTTTAGATCTTATCACACATAGATATATCACATGGTATTAAAAAAAGAATTAAATTCAGGAAAATCAAGAGCCCAGGTCATGTTCCAACCCTTTCTAGACCAGCTGCTTGTCCGTATCACATGGTATACTTGTCCATTTTCTCTAAGCATAACCCCCTTCAAAGCCCATTGCTAAGGATCAAGTTACCACACCACATTTGGGTTTCAGAAGACAATAGAAATCTCTCTGAAATCTCTATGTATCGAACATGTCATCATCCCTAGAATACCGGCTCATACCAATTTTCAAAAAATGCATGTTATGTACGGCTCTGAGTGGGAAGAAACCCACATGGCCTTTTTGAAGGTTATATCCCTTTGAAAGAAGCTGGCATATCTAAAGGACAGAAACATTTGTCCTTCAATTTTCCCTTGTAATAAACCATACTTCTCACCTGGCCCTTGCCACATGGTCATATAAATTACAAGGTCATAATTAATTAGGCCCCTTGTAGACCTGGAGCAAAAATCCTCGGTATATACACTTTTTCTTCTGATGAGTAAGTGGAACTTGGATTAAATCTTTCCAGGCAAGGGCTAATGTTGTCTGTACAGTGATATGTGCACAGTACATACTTAATAGACATCTGTTGAGTTGAACTGAATTTCTCATTGTTCAAGACCCAGATCATTTTTACAGTATTCCAAGTGCTACAACTATGCCCCGTGCACCTCACTTACCAAAACCACTCAGATTTCTGAGCAACCTGACAACACGGAAGTTATGAGTAAATATCTCTCCTCCCTGGTCTGTGTCTGGCCTTGCATCCGTGGCTTCCTATGGCAGCGCTGGTATCAGCACTGGGCCGCTGAAGGCAACAGTAGATGCTTCTCAAAGTAGGATTTGGAATGTCTTCCAAAGTCTACGCCTGGTGGCTTGGCTTTTCCATTATTTAGATCAGTGATGGCAATTGACTGAAGTGCAGTGAGAGACAGCAGATCCTATCCTGTGTACTGAAACCCTCTGTCCATACTTCTCCAGGGTGTCCTTCTTGTTCCACACAAAGGCCAAAGACTCCACACAAAGGCCAAAGGCATCTGCACTTCAGAGTGTCCTCACAATCTTGTCACCCATTATTTGGCATTTACTTTGGAATGAGAATCCAAGGATTGGATAAGTTTATGGACTTCTGGGCCTGGAAGGCCTTTGATTGATAATCTCATTCAACTACCTGCATGTAGCTAGGATTCTCAGGTAAACAAAAGCTGGAACAATCTCTCAAATAAAAGCCTCTTTCTATAGTGGAGAATATGGTCTATACTGTTGTCTTATAAAGACATCATGCTTCTAAAAAATCATCACCCCAGGGTGACACAGAGAAGCAACCACTTAACAAACTTCTGAAACAGCAACTGGCCATCCTTGAAACTAAACCCGGAGGTTGCCTCTCATGGCATCAATGGCAGACGTGCCAAGATTGCACTCATTAGACACAAAGTAGAGATGCAAATTTATCAAAGCTGATGTCCTTGGTGAGGGGTTAATTCTTGGCATGGATTGTGGACATATATAGGAGGGAGCTCCAAGGAATACTGCTTGAGCCTCTGAGAACACATTATCTTAATATTTCAAGGCATGGTGAGGGCACTTGGCCTGGGCCACACTCTCTATTCCTTCGTCCTATTGGGATGTTCAAGGTCACTTAGTTATTAACCAGGGAGATGTTCTATTTTAGCCTCTCTTTTCCCTCCATCACCAAGGCTTGCAATATTCTCAATTATTCAAATTGCCACTGCAGGGCTCAGCAGAGTGTCTAATTACTGCCCTGCTTGCCACTTGCTGATGAGCTGCAAGGGCCAGGGAATGACTTTAAAGTAGTAAGGTAGGGAGGGGCAGCTTCCTTGGAAAATTCTCTGGGAGTTTAAGTCTTATTATGGAGAGCTGGATGGTATAGCCTGGGAGAATTTGCTGGATAAGGCCATCTTCTGACCACAGCTCATTGCCAGGTAGCCATACCTCAGGGGAAAGCACAGTCCTTGGATTAAATCGACGAATCTCTTGAGTGTCTCAGCCATAGTCCTTTTCTCCTCAGACTTTTGAGAACATGCACACATCCCTTTAGTCGCTCCGGCTCAAGTAGTCTTATCTGACAAATGCTACAATATAATGGAAAAAGGCCATGGAATAGGAAAGTTGCCCAGACAGGGTAATGGGCATTCATACTTAGGTCAGAAGTCACTATTTGCCAAGCTTCAATTCTTTTGAGGGGACAGATATTAATATTTCTGTTGTATAGATGTGCTCATCAAGTCTCAGAGGTTACGTAACTGTCCAAGGCTGCCCAGTTACTTGAGGCAGAGGCAGAGTTTGAACCCAGCAACTGGGCTTAATGTATACACTCTTACCCACCACTATATCCTTCCTATCACATGGATAGAAGCTTTTGCCCAAGACCACAGTGGAAGGTTCTAAGCCAAGAAAACAGAAGAGAAATGCAGTTTGAAAGACTCTTTTAGGGTAATCATTCATTCATTTATCATGTAATAAATTTAGGAGTGCTCTTATGTTAGATGTACTACAATGTGCTAGAGCCTGGAGACCTTCCTTGTACTCCGGATCCCAGAGTGAAGAGAAGATGGTCTAGATTGCTGAGAGCAAGGGTATAATAAGATGCACTGGGAAAGCAAAGGAGGACAGAATTTTAGTTCATGACTTGGATGATGACCAAGGGAAGAGTCTTTGATAAAAAGACTCGCATAACTCCTCCTAGAACAGAGTCAACTTCTCACTCTTTTTGCCCTTATGTTGTGTATGGTACGTTCTAGGGCTTTGAGATACATCTAACCAGTATTCAGCAGGAGCCTTGACCTTCTCCTGGATTTTGCTCCAGGTGGGAAGCCAGAAACCTTTTGCTTACATTGACCTAGAGAGCAGGGTGATGTCTCAATCATGGTCTAAAACACTAGGGACACACTGGCTCTGCTCATTTCCTATCTCTATGAGATGGAACAAGCCACTGCTACATAATGGAGAGCCCCACTGGCAAAGTTATACGCAATGGGGCTGGTCATAAATGTGATTTATGGAGTTAGTTCATTTACTGCCTCTGATGCTGGCCCCAGCTGCCAGGACATTGACTGACAATTTCTGTTTATTTATTTCTCACTATATAATATTTGACTTCACATTATAAATTCTTCTGACTGGAATTTCATGGCATCTGCTCCAGTATTTATTGATGGTATGCCCATCAGGGACTCTGTCCTCTTTTGGGATGAGCTGGGCTCTGAGCCCCTAGTTGTGTTTGTCAGAGTGAGGCTAGGGCCCTGACATCCCAAAATGAGAAGACTTCGTTGTTGCTTCTTGTGCCTTGTGCCAGACACCTGTGTATGTGTTAGGGATATGGACATCTATGATGGATGTCTCTTGTGATTCAGAACCAGTGGGAGTAAATGACAAAGAGTAACTTAGAGTCAACATGGTGTTTGGCCATGTGAAAGAGGTCTGGTAGGGTAGGATATAGCATGCTAGATCCTGTCTGGTTGATGGGAATTGTGTCATTTTCCTTATTGCTCCTTTACTAGTCCACAGGTGGGACCAAAGGAACACTAGTCTTCAACTCTTCAATAGGTTCACATGGACAGAAGAGAGTTGGACCCACTCATCTTGAGTTGATGGTCTCCTCATGGTTAAGTCTCCATGATTTGAGCATAATCAAAGGAGTCAGGGTGAGAAGTCACTCTCAAATTCCACAAAGATTCTCATGTTAAATTGGGAGAGATCGAAGATTGGCCGGAAGACCCAGAAAGAGTTATGATGGTGTTTTCCAGTCCCTCTCTAAATGTATGATGGTGTTTTCCACTCCCTCTCTGTTTCCATCCAGAAATAGCTGATCAGCAAATTTCCCTGAGACAAGGGGCATTTTTTTGAAAATGTTGCTACATCTCTTTCATAGGAACTTCACCTTTTTTTCTAGAGAAAGGAGGCCACTTTCCATCATACTGTTGCATTTTTTCCCCAGTATTATGCCCACAGATGGGATTCCCCTTAGTTCCAGTCTCCATCTGAGCTCCTACCCAGAGCTTTCCCTGCTCTGGCCCCTCATCTAGGTCCCTGAGGAAGAAGCTAACTTTCACCAAGCACCTTCTTGGACAGGCAAGGCACCTTGACAAACCCTCACTGAACCATCATAATCACCCCCTATGACTTAACTATTTTTTTCTTTTTCTCTTTTTTCTTTTCTTTTCTTTTCAGAGAGAGAGAGAGAAAGAGAAAGAAGGGGGAGAGGTAGAGGGAGAGGGAGAGTATCAATCCCAAGCAGACTCTCTGCTCAGTGAGGAGCCTGATGCAGGGCTCAATCTCATGACCATGAGATCATGACCTGAGCCCAAATCAAGAGTCAGTTTTGCTTAACTGACTGCACCATCCAGGTGCCCCTGACTTATCTATTTTTTATCTTTACATTTCCGGAGGAGGACACTGAGGCTCAGAAGGCTGAGTCTCAGAAAGATTCATTTCCTTGCCGTAGGAAAAAGTCAGGCATGAGGCAAGGGCAGAATTCAAACCTAAGTCCGTCTAACTGCAAAGAAAATGTTGTTAGGTATTACCTCTGAGGATTTCTCAAGGAAAATTTCTGATTTCTTCATCACCACTGTCTCTCAAACAAGCAGGAAGGAAAAATCCCTCTCATTTTCCCAAAGCTTTCCTCATCCATTAACTGACTGGGGATATTGGACAAGCCATTAGCTTCTCTTGGCCTCAGTTTTTTTTTTTTTTATATGTAAAAGATATATAGTCATATCTATGTTTGGCTTACAGTATGGGGTTGTGTGAGGACATACACAAAGTGTTTAGTGCAGTGTCTTGCACCTAGTGGGCCTAAATAAATGGTAGGAACCATCACCACCATCACCATCATCACTACCCTCATCTGTTTCTTCATCTGCTTGTGAGTGGTCTCCATCACCCACCTCTCTAGGAACCCCTTGCCTCCCTGGCTGGGCTTGGATGCTCTCTGGTAGGCTTTCTCTTTATAGAAGTGGACAGAAAAGCCCCTGACAACACTGACATTACATTATTGATTTGTGCCTCCCAAGGTGAAGCCCTTTTAAGATCCATTAAATCAAACAATAAAAGAAAGCCCAGCTTCCACACTTCTCCAAGTATTGCCCAAATTCAATCCATCTCTCTTCCGCTTCCCCTAGCCTGGTCATGGTGATTTGTCTCTGACTGTCTCATAAGGAGAACGTCACAGGCAGCCACTAAGGGATCCAGGAATAATAACAGCTCCCAGAGCTTCAAAACTGGACTAAATGTTACAAAAGTAAAAATTTATCCTCCCTGTCAAAAACAAAGTGATACAAAGGGGCAGGGGAAAGTGCAAGCTAGCATTTAAGGTCCATCTGTTGGATGCTTCAGTGGACCTTATTATTCCCATTTTCCAAATGATAAAACTGAGTCTCAGATTAATTGACTTGCCTAATGTCACTCAGCTAGTAAATGGCAGAGGTAGAATTTGAACCTAGATCCACCTGACTCCGAAGCTCATGCTCTTTCTACAATGTTCCGCTGCTTTTATAAACTCACAGGACTTACAGGGGCACCTGGGTGGCTCAGTCAGTTGAGCATCTGCCTTTGGCTCAGATCATGATCCCGGGGTCCTGGGATCGAGTCCCACATCTACCCTCCCTTACCCCACCCTCCAGCTCGTGCTCGCTCTCTCACGTGTGCTACTCTCTCTCAAGTAAATAAATAAAATCTTCGAAAAAAAAATTCTAAACTCACAGGACTGACAGTCACGTATGTACCTGCACATGGTTGAGCATACATTGCAGGCTCCCCATCAAGCCTCCTCTGGGAAGGCAGGTCTGAGCTGCTTGGATGAACTTGCAGAGCCAGGGCCACAGTCCCTTTCTCCTGTGTTACCTTTATGGGCCAGGGTGAGCTCTTTCCATGAGCCCTGAGACATGGTCATGTTGCCTTGATGCCTTGAAAGCAAGAAGAAGAAGAATCTGAAAAGCCTGGCGGTCTCAGGGTCAGGCCATCTTATTCGTGGGCAGGCATCTGACACCAACCACTTTATTGGTTTTGAGACAGGAGCATCGTAAGATAATTTTCTGTGCTATTAGCTACACAGCAGACAACCAACATTGGACCTATTTCAACTATGACCACTCTCTACCAATAAGACAAAGCAAAACACTTAAGCCTTTTGTTTCACAGAATCAAAGTCAAAATCCTTACCAGGACCCCTCTGATCCAACACCAGGGTCAAATTCTCCGGCCATCCTTCTGGAAGTTGGTCCTCCCTCACACTTTGATCCTGGCACTGGAGTCTCCATCAGCTGAGACTCAGTTTTTCTATCTGCAAAAGGCAAGGATTGGGTGATCTCTAAGAATCATTCCATCTCTACGCTCCAGGGCCTGTCCGCTGCTCGCTGGATACAGCTGAATGAGTTTGGAGGAGTGTGTAATATGAAGCATTTACATAAAAGTAGGCAAGCAAAAGACATACTTGCAATTAAAAAAAAAGGCAAGAAGAAGCTGCTTTTCTCATAAACAGCCAAGGATTCTTTAAAAAGGAAAAGGTAAACAGTGTAAGTTAAAACAACAACCAACCAACCAACCAACCAAACAACAGCTGAAGCAGTTAAGAGTAAGCAAAAGACAATGCCACCCTCAAAGTGAATTCAACTCTGTCCACAATAATTAAAGGTCAGAATAGGTGAGGTAATTGCTTGCATTTTTACAGCTGTTCAAAAAATGTTAATTTTATTGCTACTAATAATGCTGATGATAATAATGAAAGGTATTATCATTATATTGTTAAGATGATCATTAATGTTAAAAACCTGTCATCTATCAATGGTCTTGGAGATTCATTTTTTTTTAAGATTTTATTTATTTATTTGTCAGAGAGAGAGAGAGAGAACAAGCAGGGGGAGTGGCAGGCAGAGGGAAAACCAGGCTCCCCACTGAGCAAGGAGCCTGATGTGGGACTCGATCCCAGGAGCCTGGGATCATGACCTGAGCTGAAGGCAGATGCTTAACTGATTGAGCCACCCAGGCATCCCTTGGCCATTCATTTTAGAGAAAAAGTTGCTAAAGTTCACGGAAGTTAAAAAAAAATTGCCCCAATGCACTCAGCTACTAAGGCAAGGTTTCTCAACCTTGACACTATTTACACTTTGAGCCAGGTAATCCTTTGTTGTGGGTGGCTTTCCTGTGAGTATGGTACCACCAGATGGTACCATAAAGGATGTTCAGCAACATCTTTGTCTTCTATGCCCTAGATGCCAGTAGAACCCTCAGTCATGATAATCTAAATTCTCTGGACATTGTTGAATGTTCCCTGGGACAGGAAAATTGACCCTGGTTGCAAAGTACTGTCATAAGGGATGGAGATGGGTTTCACACCAATGTCTGTAGGCCATCTAAACCCAAGGCCATTATTGTTGTTTAAAGGAATCATGTTGTTCACGTTGTTTAAAGGAATCATTATGTTGTTTAAAGGAATCATAAACTAAGAAAGAATATCTGTATAAAGATGATGGAGTTAAGCACAGGCACAGAATCTCTCTCAATAATTAAAAAAGAAAATAAAAAGAGAAAGAACCTGAAAACAATGAACTAGCAGGAAACGAATTGGGACTGGGGTATAACCTCATGCCATAAAATTTAAAAAGCAGTGGCTTTACAATGAACATCCTGGTGGACTTGGTACGGTTTCTAGTCCTCCCCTCAGCCTCTAGAAGTGATGCTGGAGAAATGATGTAATTTGAAAAAAGATGCTGAGATTTGCGGATAAGTGGCAGAGGGAGTACAGGAAACTAGGGGCAAACCCTGTGGTGTAGAAGCCCCAGCTGACTGGGTGAGACTCTTATCAGAGGCCGGGAACTTGGTTAGAGCTCCTTGGGGCCCAGGGCTCCACTCTGTCTGGGGAGAGACCCAACCACACCTCCAGCGTGTCCAGTCATGGCTGGGATAGTAGCCAAATATTCTGTCAATGGACAATTGCACCTTACCAAGTCCTCCAAAAACATGGTCCTTGCTGGGCAGTCCTTTCCTCCTTGGATTTCTACAGAAAAACTGATGACCCATAATACCCAACCCCCAAACTCTTGCTGATGGATGAAGATTTCAATTAAGTTAGGAAGAGTGTAAAGAGAATTCACCCAGTCTGGATCAGAATAAATAGAAGGTCTGAACATAACTGCCCATATTAAGAAAGAGCTAGTTAAAAAAATGCAGTGATGCACTCTATGTACATACATATTCATATAACAAAGTTATATAGATAACAAAGGCAACTGGATGAATGATGGATCAATAGGTGGGTAAAAGGAAAATAGCATGCAAAACACATTCAGAGAGCTAAGTCTTGACCAGAGAAAATAGAAACGAAGTTCTTCAAGAGCACCCAGAATCACAGAACGAATAATAATGAAATTTTAGCTGAGTAAACTTTATAATTAGAGGATACACAGCAGACTGAAAGAGGAAAGAGGGACCTTCAGGAATTAAGAATGCAAATTGAAAAGCAAGAGTGTCATCCTTTCAGAACTAATAAATAGATCAAAAACAGCAAAAACAGCAAAGAACACAGGGGATACAGTTGAAATAAAAATTATGACACAAAGGAAGAGCTTAAGGAAGTCACTGTGTGCGTAAGGAAAGGAGTTTAGTGCAAGTAGAGACAAGGGAATAGATATGGATGTCAAAGGTAAGGCAGCTCAGAATAAGTGCTATCTTTGAAGAAGAGAATCCAACAAGTGGAATAGAAATACTATTTGAATTTATAATAAAAGAAAATTATCCTCAAATTTAGGAAGAGATGAATTTTTTCACTGAAAGGTCAAACTGTATTCGAAGGGAGCAAAGACATTTTCTGCCTAATTTGTTAAATTTCACATATAAAGAAAGAATTTTGAGGCAGACAGGAATGAGAAAGCAAGTCTTCTTCAAGGAATGAAAACCAGCCTAGTCTCTTATCTTTTCTCATCAAAATCAATGCGCAGAGGCAACAGGACTGTGTCTATAAGGTTTCTTGGGGAAAAAAGCGTGTCTCAAGGAAATTATGGGCAGCTTTGTTGCTATTCAAATCAGGGCCACCATGAGTGGGGTCTACTTAAAAGCAGAAACAAAAACGAGACAAAATTCTTTGGGGATGAAATCTCTTCATACAAAATTAGACATAGAACTATGGTTAGAAGAGGAAATGCCAGTTAAACCCTCTGTATTAGAAGACTGTGGAGCGATTGCCTTGAGGTCTAACAAAGATTGCAGTCCCGAGGTATTTTCTAAACCCAGGCAAATTGTCAGTGAGTTAGAAAGTCAAAGGACAGAGAGGGTCACTGTGCTGCTCCCCTGTCTCCTCTCAACAAAGACAGGAAAACAATTCCAGAAGAAGAACCTGTGGGGTTCACAGTGAACTCTTGTGAGTATGGAATCAAATCTAAATTATAGTTATTTTAATTATTGTGGGAAACAATGGTTTAAAAACCATGAAATAATATAAAATTGATAATATAAAAATTATGCTGTCAGTAGCAAAATTTGGTGGGAATCCTTGTAAGAATTTTTTTCATTTCTCCTGGTGGAGTGTTAGTCAATAGCATCCAAAGTGAAACAAATAATTTCAAAAACAACTTCAACATTTTAATGTTTTCATAAAATTTTTATATCAACTGTGGATTAATTTTTAGTAATTACTGCTTCTTATTATGAGTAAACATGAGTGGGGAAAGTTCAGCCATAACTCAATTCAGTAATTTTATGTAAAATAGAAAGTATATTAGAGTGCATTTAAAAATGTTATCTACATACTGTATATGAAGAGAGGGAGGCTTGTAACAATGCTCATCTAGTGGGAGTATTATTTCTGGGTGGTGAGATATTTGGTGATTTTTCCCCCCACCCTTTTGTTTTTTGTATATTGTCTAATTTTTTTGTGTGCATGTATCATATTCACAAATAAGAGTAGAGTTGTTCAAGAAAGTATAAAATCAATGAAGAGAAAGAGGGAAGGAAGAAGGAAAGGAGAGAAAAAGAAAAAGAAGAAGGAAGGTAGAAAAAGAAGGAAAGAAAAAAGTAAGGAAGGAAGAAAGGAAGGAAAAAAGAAGGGAGAGAAAGGAAGAAGTATCTACTACAGATGGGGAGATACTGCAAGAGGATGTGGTCCATTTATTCTGATTGGGGGAGCTAGTAAAATATAGTTGAAAATGTAAAATGTATATGGGCTTTGGAGTTTTATAGACTTGGGTATATTCTGCATCTGCCACATAACCAGAGGTTCACTAGACAAGTTCCCTAAACTGAAGTCTGAAGTTTCCTCATCTATAAAATGGGAATAATCACACCTGCTTATAAGGGTTGCTTTGGGTTTGTGATAGGTATATCACACTGTGCCTAGAACTGGATAGTCCCTTAAAAATGTCAGCTTCCTTTTCAGTTGCCTCTGGTAATTTCCCATCCATCATCCATCCAACCATCCATCCATCCATCCATCCATCCATCCATCCTTCCATCCACCTATCTGTTTGTCCATCCATCCAAGAAGATTTTACGGGACAAGTGTTTGCTAACTCCTAGTAAACCTCTCTGTGATAACATTCAGTCCCTGCCCTTGGCAGAGGGAGCAAGTCAGGCAGGACAAAAGGGAAACCCTGGAGCTTTAGGGCCAGAAGATGCAGGTACTTCTGCAGAGAAGCCCCACAACCGCTCATCAACACTTTGCTTTAGAAGAAATCTGTGCCCTTGCCTGGCTCACCAGAGTGGCGGCATTGTTCTGGGATCTCCGGAGCCAGTTGGAGAACGTGTCATTTACATTTTGCTTCCACTGCCTCTTCTGCCTCTGTTCTAACTCCCGCTGTTAAGTGCCGTGGCTCTTTATTATGGCTTTGAAATCGAGAAAGACACTTTGGAATTCAATTAGCCACACAGTTGCCACAGCAACGAAAACATATAAACTTAAATGATTTATACACACAGACAACACTTCAGAAAGGAATAAATTTAATCCCGCAGCTGGGAATGAAATGGATTGTGCAATAAGAAAATTGTATTCTTCTCTCCCCCACGAGAGGCCTCCAGGTCTTAATGTGATCTCAGTGAGTACTGAGCCAAGGGAAGGCAGCAGCCCCATGTGCAACTCATGCTCACGCCTGGGGTTGGGGTTCACACGGGGCACTCAGCTTGCTCTGCAACCACTGGGGCATTCTGGGCCAACAAAGCCAGGCTTTGCGGTGCATATTATTCCATAGACCACATGCATGTCTTCCCACCATCTTCCTTTTCCCCATGCTGTACACAGGTTTGTACACACGATACCCCCAAGAGGCTTCACAGTAAAATGAGAGACTTCACAGTAAAATGAGAGACTTCACAGAGCCATGGAACGGAAGTGGCGGCGTTACCAAACCAAAACCCAAATCAGGTATTTTGCAACAGTCTCTGCCTCACTCCTGCTCTCTTATATCCTGTTAGAGATCAAGGATCGATGCAGCCCATTGGTGCCATTGGGCTCCGAGCACTTTTTAAGGTAGATTAATATTGACCTGGACTGTATCAGGAACTATAGAATTTTATTTCAGCTAAGAGAACGCTTAGTCTTCATAGACAGTATGTGTCAAAATAAATGAAGGCTGACGGTATCTTGAAATAGCTACCTTCCTTTTTAAATTTCTTTTCCACATTTTACATATATTGACCCTTTAGAATTACCCAGAATAGGAGTTTCTGGATTTCTTTTATTGCACATTCTTATTAGTTGAATAGATATATGTGTATTTGCTTATGAAATACACACACGCATATGTATATATAAGAACTACTGTCGATTTATATATATTCAAAGATAATAAAGCATAATTTAAATTTTTTTTGGAAACATGTATTGAAATCTTAATATTTTCTCTCATATCCAAATGAATCATCTTGCACTCCACTTTGGAAACCATTGAGCTGGAGGCATCCGCATTGCTTCAGGAAGAATTAGGGTGGTTAAAATGGGAACTTCAGAGAAAAATAACTATTTAAACTTCCAATACAAGATCTTGAGGATCAAAATGGGAGAGCACGAGGGGACTGGGCACAGTGTGCTCCATGACAATAGGCTAGAAAGGAATAGAACAGGTGCAAACATACTAACCTCAATGTTCCCTGCCCTCCTAGGGGACTGAAGAGGTGGGGGTAGAGGAGAGCACATGGAAAGACCCCCATAGGTGCTTGGCTTTAGGGAACCACTGGACCCAAACCAATCTCTCCTCTACACTCATACCAATTGGATGGTAACTGTGGCGCCTCAGCTGAGGAGCTGTTCTAAAGGTAGGTCCCCATCCCGTGAGGGCTTCTCCATCAACAGCAACTGCAGGTGACCACTGAGTGGTTCAGCTGACGGAGACCACCTTTGCTTCCAAGGCTTTGCTGAGTCCATCCAAACTGCCTCGTGTGGACAACTCCATCTTTAAGTGCCCGGGACATGTAAAATCACTCCCCATTCACCCTCCCCATGTGAAAAATGGTGCAAGGGGATCCCTGACACTCCTAGGATGATGGTGGCTACACATAAGACTAAGTCTAGCATTGTTCCTTGATGGGACTGAACAGTGATGAAACCTCCTATATGACACATCACTAATTGGTCTCCACTAATATAGAATTGTTGACTTTCCATGCTGGGTGAAAAGACTGAAGTTGGTTTTTCTTTGCAAATACAGTTGACCCTTGCACAATATGGGTTTGAACCATGCGGGTCTGCTTCTAGGTGGACTCTTTTCCATAAAAACACTGAAACGTTTTTTTTGGAGATTTGTGACATGAATGCATTAAACATATGTAGATCCTAGTCTATTTTATCATTTACGGCCATAAAATACACACAAATCTATTATAAAAAGTTAAAACTTGGGTGCCTGGGTGGCTCAGTCGGTTGAGCGACTGCCTTCGGCTCAGGTCATGATCCTTGAGTCCCAGGATAGAGTCCTGAGTTGAGCTCTCTGCTCAGTGGGGAGTTTGCTTCTCCCTCTGACCCTCCCCCCTCTTGTGCTCTCTCTTTCTCACTCTCTCTTTCAAATAAATAAATAATTTTTTTTTAAATTAAAACTTATCAAAGCCTACACATATACAAAACACTTGCAGACCATACGTGGCACCATTTGCAGTCCAGAGAAATGTAAACAAACGTAAAAGTGCTGTATTAAATAATAACGGAATGAACTTAACTGTAGTTTCCTATAGTCACCTCCTGTTACTGTCTCAGCGAGCTCAAGTGTTACCGGTAACTGTTTAAAACGCTGGGTGAGGCTCACCTCTGCTTGAGCAGTTGGTCTCTCCAGTAAATTGCATATCGCAGTAAAAAGCAGTCTCTCGGATTCTCACTATTAGCAGTTAAGTTTTGGGGAGGTCAAAAGTTAAATGCAGATTTTAGACTGCATGTGGGGTTGGCGCCCCTCACCCCCACAGTGTTCAAGGGTCAACTGTAATTTCTTTTCCAGTAAGTGAACCTTTATACCACAAATCAGCACAAAGAAGCTCAAGTTCCAAACAAACCTTAGCATGCAATTTATATGTAATACTTAACATTTGGGTACTCCTATCAGGAAAAGTTCTGTTTCCAGCTTTCAATGAACGTATCTGAAAAAAACTAAATTGCGGTAATTTATTCGTATTCTATAATTCAGGACTTTCTCTATGACAGACGGTTCTTCCCCTAGGTATGAATGGACTTGGAAGTCAGGAAAAGGGTTTGGATGCCTGCCCTACTATAGAGGTATCAACTTGGTAGTCTCTGGCAGACCACTTAACTTCCTAGACTCTCAGTTTCCCAATCAGTAAAATGGAGATGATAATGCCACCTTTGCTGAATTGTTGTAAAATATGTCACCAAAAGCACTTTGCCTCATGCCTAGCACACAGTAACCACTCAAACTGTAGCTGCTTTTATGGTAATTAGTGTGAATGAATGAGATTTTTCTCTACCTGCACCTGCACCCCCTTGCGGATGTGTAAGTTCTCATGCATTCAAATAGGGTACGTGCAAACTCTGTACTTCTGCCTCTGTGAAGGGACAACTTCCCTTTACCACTGCTCACTCACTGGGGTTAGGTTATGCCAGGCCTTCAGGAGGATTTTGAGCAAGGTTAGCAATAGAGGGACATAGCACCGAAGAGCTTCCGCGGACGTCTGGAACTGCTTCTTTCCCCTGCATGAAGGGACAAGACCCTCCCACCCCCCAGTGAGATCAAAAGTGGATCATGTTTTTAATTTTTGCATTTTTTTATTGTGGTACAGTAAATACACACACCATTTGCTATTTTAAGCATTTTAAAGTGTATGATCCAGTGACATTTGGTACCTTCACCATGTGTACAAACATCACCACTATTCAAATCTAGAACTTTCTCATAATCCCCAACAGAAGCCCCATAGCCATTCAACAGTCACTCCCCTCTTCTGCCCCCACCTCCCCAGCTTCTGGCTACCACTCGTCTACTGTCTCTATAGACTTGCCTATTCTGGACCCTTCCTATACATGGAATCATAGACAATAAGGCCCTTTGTGACTGACATCTTCCATGTAGCGTAATGTTGTCAGTGGTCATCCATTTGTAGCACGTGTCTATACTTCATTCTTGTTTGTGGCTAATAATGCTCTGCTGTATGGATGTACCAACTTTATTTGGCCTGTGTTTGGGGTTGAATTCCATCAGCACGTGTGGACTCATGATATGGTGGGCTCCGTCACGCGGGCCTCGGTTCGGTGAGACTGTGTTGGGTGCTCACCTGTTCTGAGACTTTGGGCAAGTGTCCTGTCCAGGCTATAGGGGCCCCACCTGCGGAATGAAGGTTACGATGATCATCAGGCTCACTGGGACAATTGAATGAGAGGCACAGAATATGAACATACCTGGCATAAAGGAAGTGTCTTGATCCACTTTTATTTGTTGCTCTCTTCAAATTTCTTCAACTTCCTAAGTGTCCTTGATCAAAAGAACCACCGTGGAAACCAAGGGCTCCCAGTGAGGTGCACCTCTGCTCAGTCTTGGCTCTGCACCTCACACTGGTCTGTGGGGCCCCTTGCTGAGCCCCTGGGGGCTGTCCCCTTTTCCATCAGTCTCACACACCATGCTTGTTTTCCCTCTCCATCCTGCTTCTGGAAGCTGCCTGAAGCTATCACGCATCAAGCAGCACTGCCTGGGAAGCTGACAAGGGTTGAGGGAGCAGCCCCAGCCCTGGGCTCAGAATGGGCAGCAACACTGTCCTGGGGCAGAGGTCTGCCTTCTGGGCTCCCACTCATCTCTCAGCACTAAGCCCTGGGGACCAGCCTGGAGGCAGCTGCTCTTGCATTTGTGATGGCCCAGCATCAGATGGCATCCATCACTTCCCTCCCACAGCCACCAGACTTCCTCTCTGCCAGGGCCACACTGCAGAGCCCAGGAGAAGCGATGCTTCTAAGGGAAGAGCTGCACTGAATAACCAGGGCAGTGTCTCTGGGTCCTGGCAGACGAGTGGATGGCTCTGCTGTTCTGTTCCGATTTTCTTTGACTCCAGCTGCTCATTTTGATTCTGCTTCTGGACTTCCCTGCTCTGGCCTATCGAACTGGCTTTGGCCATCTGGGCTCTGGGCCACCCTGTAGGCTGCAGTCCTTTCCTGGTGCTGCTCCTTTCAAAGCTGTCTCGGTCCCCAGCAACCCCCAGCTTGGGGGCATGGGCCATGCGGGCTGCCGTGTCTAGTGAAGGTGCCAGGCAGGACCAGGCCAATTGTAATGGATATGGTGCTTGGGACAGAGCAAAGCCTGGAAGGAGGCTAAGCACCAAGTGGGGCAGACCCAGCTGCAGGTTTGGGAGGAAAGCCAGCCCACCAAGCCAAGTGCACAGCAATGGGAAACAGGTGGTGCAGGGGCAAATGGTCAGTCCGGGTGAGTGGGAGGGTCTAGCACAAAGCCCCAGGGGCAGAGTGTGTCCCAGCAGAAGGGCAGAGTGTGATGTGGGGAAACCCACTCAAGGGATCCAAAGCTACCCAGGAAGCTAGCAGGTGGGACACATCAAAATCCTGCAGCTTGATTCCAGCCCCTAGGTGGAGGTCAAGGGCAAAATGCTGGTCCCAGTGGTCAGCTGATAAGAACAACAAGCTAAGTTGGGTTGTAGAGGACACACTTACCAGGCAGAGATGAAATGTCCCTCCCTGAGCTATAAGAGATGGGGTGGGGGCTTGGTGTCTCAGAAAAGATGGAGCCTGGTTATTAGAACATGCTGCCTGGAGCTCTCAGACCCTTCCTAGCTGAGGTCATGTGGCCCAGGAAGTGCTGAGTGTCACCCACTGGGGGAGACATGAACTCAGAAGCTGGATACCCTGTGGAACCTGGCTATGGAGCAGGAGGGTTCATCCAACTTTTGTTCATTCGTTCGTTCATTCATTCATACATTCATTGATGCATGCATTCATGCATTCATTCCCCCAAGCCTTCCTGAGTACCTTTTGTCCATGCTAGGTTCCTGCTAAACACTTGTGTGGATTGATGTGGTCACAGGAATGTACAATGCATCATGGTCAGCCTATCTTCTAGGGACTTAGGTATAAGCCCCCCATCTTCTACAGCAAGTTTCTTGAGGGCATAGTCAGGAACTTAATAATAATTATATTTCTAACAACTGGGCACCCAAGAGGGTCCGTGAATGTTTATTGAAATAAAAACAGTTTATTTAAATCAAACTCTTTATGTTACAGTCTCACCCTGATCAATTGTAATACGATTTCCAATCAAGGTTAACACATCCCTCCCATCCTGTCCCCAGCCTCATCCCCACTCCCCCACAGTACCTCATACCACACACACACACACACACACACACACATGTACATGCATGCATGCACACCTTGAAAACTGGGTCACTTGAATAATTCTGGTTTTGGGGCACGTTCATTCAGAATGCTGAGTTTGGAAATGCTAGTATGACCCTGGGTAAGCATTATATCTATGTGGTGTTTCAAGTTTAAAATATATATATTATATATTATTTAATATATGATTTATCTATTTTATTGTTTTATAATAAAATTATATATGGTTTAACTCTATAATATAATGATCTATTTTATAATATATAAAATATAATACATAATTACATGTGCTATATTGTATATCTATATGTATGTATATTATTTTATAGTGTATAAAATAATCATCATGACCCCAACTACCTCATAAGCCTAGAATGTATGCATGAAATACAGGTGTGAGAGCATTTTGGAAGGGAGAAAATACTAAGAAGATTCTACCTGTCCACAGTGGAGTTGTGGTTTCGAGGCTACTTTTCCAGCTCCACAGATCTTGCTTCCCGGGAGGGAGAAAATTCCATCACCTAAACCCCCACCTGGAACGTCAGATGAGACAACTGGTCTCCCAGGGGAGTCATGAGTATCAGTGTATGGAGCTGTGTAAAGCATCTGGCACTTGGGCCACAAGAAAGTTTATTACCTCCCATCCCCTTCCCTCAAGGTAGCACTGGATCTTACCTGTGTGTTCTCAGAGGTGTCTACACCAGGGCATCCCACAGGGCAGGTGCCCCCTGAGGTGTCCACACCAGGGCCTCTCACACAGCTGGGACCCCCTGAGGTGTCTAGACCAGACCTCGCACATAGGACTCACTAAAGCTTTGAGGAACTGAAGTGAATCCGCAGACCTCACCGGCTCAAGCATTAACTGCTCCATTAGAATAAGCCAGGTGGGCCTCTGTCCTTTCCCTCAAGGTTCAGAACTACAGAGCCTGCTGGGGAAGGCCTCCATGCGGGAGGAGACCCTTCCCTCCCAGGAAATGCCTACAGGTGAGTGAACCTAATAAAGCAATCGCCCTGGGAGGGAGGAAGGGTGAGGCAGCTCCGGGAAGGGCCGGGCTCTCCAGAGGGCAGGGCTTAATGAGGTCCTTGGGCACAAGGCCAGTGACTTTTGGCCATTCCCTGGGGCTGGATTTGCTGTGTCTTGTGAAAAGAGCATCACTCTGCAGGAAGGTCAAGGGGGACAAGTGCAGGTGGATGGGCAGCAAGTCCGAAAGAACCCGAGCTCTCCGAGCCAGGACAGCGTGGCTAGCGGGGGCGTTGGCCGCACTCCCAGGCCCTCTGGCAGCTTCCCGTGTGGGCACCACCTCGGCGGCCCAGGCAGGCAGCCACCGGCCTTCCTCGGGGCTGCTCTACAGAAGACCAGCAACAGCGGCCTGGTAGTTCCCTGGCAAATACCACGGGCCCACCGATGCCTTATCTGCAATTCGGAAAGAGCTCAGCAAATGGAAACATTTTTGTAACTTAATTGGCGGTAAAACCTGACCTCTTCTGAACTCATCTGGTTGCAAATTTTGACCTTCTCTGACGTGAGGTTATCCATTCAGAGTGAATATTTATATGTGTCGCTGCAGGAATACTTACCGGTTGGGCTGTGGGTGCCGCCCCAGACGCCGCGGGGGTGTCGTGGAACGGGGACCGCGCGCGCTCAGATGCCTTTCCTCCGGGAGAAAAGGCCTGCGTCCTGGGTGTGTAACGGGCTCTGAGGGGTTCGGAGGAGGGCCGGGCCTCAGTCTAGCTGCTTCTGTGGTTTTCCATTTACACGCAGGCCCCTAGGAAGGAATAGCATGTTCATCTTCTAGACTCCGCGTTAGTCGGAAAGGGGAGAGTGTAGCGAGAGCACCTGTTTGCGGGAACTGGAAGAACGAAGGTTCATCACACATGGAGGCAGCTGTGGGGATCCTATCTCTCTCTCTCTCTTTCCTTCTCCTCTCTCTTCCACTCTGTCTTTCCTGGGGCCGCTGCTTGATTTCTCTTCCCTCCCTTGTCCTTCTGGTCCCCATTTCCTCCCTCTCCTCCCTCCCCCTTCCTCTCCTCCTCTCTCCTCCTTTTCTTCTCTCCTCCCTGCCCCCCTGCCCCTCTCTGGACATCTGCTCTTCCCCCCTGTCCTGCCAGCTTCCTGTGCTTCCCCTGCTACCGTGCGCGCTGCCTCTCTCTGTGTCCCAGTTGGACAAAGAGAACCACTTGTCTCAGCTCTTCTTTTCCAGCTAAGCTACAGACCTGCTTATCTTTTTATACCAAGTCTGTGGAAGGATCACCCTCCTTAGGTGCTCACCTTGGTGCATTCAGTTGTCTTGGGGGAAGGTACCGTGTAATACAACATAGGGCTGTTTAACTTGACCCTTGAGCGGGTGCTGACCTTGGGCAGTTTCACTTAGAAGGGGTGATGATGGCCAGGCAGGCTCCAAAAGTCGACAACACGGTCCAGAGGCCAACATGGCTGGGGGATGCCAAACAGGACCAGAGGCTGGAAGTATTTTAGCAATCTCCAGGACTCCTACTTATATCCTTCCCTTTCTGCCAGCGCTCAGCAGATGCACACCTGCTCCAAACCTTCAAGTTTCCCTGAGATGACAGGGCCCCTCCCTCTCTTTAGCTGGTCAAAACCACATGCCTCCAGGAGTCACCACTGCGGATAGTCCCCATCTGGATCAACGCTTGTCAATTCTAAGCAACCCTGCTGTCCTGGTATCTCCCATGACAACAGACATAGAGACGAGAGCACATACAAAATAGGGCCTTTTAATATGGTAGGTATTTAATGCATGTTTGTTGGAGTCATTTGGATGAATATATCAAAGAACCAATGGATAATCGTGCCTCTGGGGCCACATTTACTGTCCTCCAGCAACTCCTACAAATGTAGGAATTTGATGTGGGAAGAATGGGTTTTCCTGATGGAACGGACATCTGTGTGCCATTTAATGGCACATCTGTGTGAAGCCAAAGCCAAGGGGCCTGGGATTGCAGGAGTCACAGGCAGCCTGATCCTAGAGAAACTTCTCCTGCTCCCCATGCACCCCCCTTCTCCTTTCACCCCACCTCCCAGCTGATGTGGGAGACCCTGGGCTGACAGGGCTTGGCAAAGCAAAGTCACAACCCAGGTATATTGGAACCAGCTGAGCTGGGCCCCAGCCCCAGATCGTCATTGTCAGAAGGGGACTGAGAGAATCCTCCATGGAAGGGAGAAGCCTTGCTGTGTCAGCAAGAGCTGTTTAAATAGATTTTCTTGCTGGCAGGGTGCTAATGAAGTGCTAACACTGGGGAGGCAGGCAGGCGGGGCTTTCTGGGAGAAGGAGCAGATCTGAACAAGGCTTCAAAGGAGTTGGTTAGAAGGCGGCCCTGCCCATCTGCCCTGAGTCGATCTGAGGGCCCTCTTTAGGAGCAGAAGGGAAGGACAGCTCAGATGTTCTGAGAACAGATCCTCTTGTTCTCTGTCTCACTGCTTTTAAATCATCCTCCTCCTCATCTTCTAGAAGACAAAGTGCTAACTACTATGGTCCGGGCCAAGTTCCATCTTAGATTCTGCCTGCGTGCAGAAGTAGAGCGAGAGCTCCCCGCCCCCCACTCCCCCTTCACTCCCAGGCTTGCCTCGTATCACAGAGGTGGGCTCTGGGACCCGGTTTTCCCCAGGGGGGGACTCCCCTTCCTGGGCTCCCACACTTCACAGCTTCTTCCAGCTGCATTAAACTTTTTTTTTTTTTAAACTTATTTTTAAAATTTCTCTTCTGGAAAGCTAGCAAGATACTCGGTTTGAGTCTCTCGACTTTAAGGACAAAAAGAGTTGGCATCTATTAGATCAAGCCATATGAAAGTCTCATTTTTGTAGGTCAGAAACAATTTTATATAGGTGGTGTCACATAGTTCAAACTAATCCATCTGTCTGGAGCTGGGCATTATTACATAGGCTGGAACTCAAAACGCTGGGGGTTCTCAGGATGGCGTCTATGAGCGCTGCCTGGCAGACTCAGAGGGACATGCTGGGGGGTGTGTGTGCAGTGGAATTGCAAGTTGAGAAAAAACATAATAATGGTGATGCTACAGAACCAGGGGTCATAGGTCCAGATATGCAATGGGCTCTTAACAAAGGCCACACAGACACATACATGAACGAGGTTGACCTGCCTTGGGGGAGTTCCAAGTTTAAGGACAGCATTGTTTCCTGGAGTCCTCACAACAGCCTTATGTGGTATTTGTAATCAGGCCAATTTAAAAATTTTATTTATTTGAGAGAGAGAGCTTAAGGTGGGGGGAGGGACCAGAAGGAGAGGGAGAAGCAGACCCCCCCCCCCCCACCGAGCGGGGAGCCCAATGTGGGGCTTGATCTCAGGAGCCTGAGATCATGACCTGAGCCAAAGGCAGATGCTTAACCAATTGAGCCACCCAGGAGCCCCAGGCCCATTTTAAAAATGGGAAATCTGAAACTCATGTGAGTCGATTTCATTTCCTCCACTCATGAAGACAGTAAGAGCAGGGCTGTACCCACACCCAACGTCCTTAAGTCTTTAAAACAGTTAGTGGGTTCTTATTTCCGCTGCAGCAAGTCCCTGACTTCCCACCAGTGGGGCGGTGGAAGGTTTCTAGATGCCTCTCTCTTATTCGCAGTTCCTCCCCTTCCTCACAGCAGCCTGGGTCCACCTTCATGTGGCCACCTGCTCTCTGTGTGGGTGTGGGTGTGGGTGTGTGTGTCCAGATTTCCTTCTTACAAGGACACCAGTCATTGGATAACAGCACACCCCAACCCAGTGTGACTTGATTCTATCTGTAAAGATCTTATATTTCCAGAAAAGCCCACATTCACAGGTTCTGGTGGATCTGACTTTGGGGGTACTCTATTTAGCACCATATACTCTGCTCACCACCCCTTTTAGCCTAACACTCATTCATTCATTCTTTCTTTCATCTATTCAGCATTTACTGAGCCCCCACTGTGTCAGGGGCCATGATACAGGCTGGGGATACATGTTCAGTAAGTCAAGGCTGTTCTGCATAAGGATCTTACTGACTAGTTAAAGACACAGGTGTGTCCACAAGAGAGCTCAGTAGAGGTTTATGGAGCCAGTGATGGGACCCTGTTCATAAGGCCTGTGGGAAAGATCAAGTCAGTCGCAAAAAAGCAAAAAACCTTAGTCAGGGAAGGTTTCATAGGAGAGGTGGTGCTTGTGTTGAGTCTTTCCTGAAATTATTAAATGGACAAAATGGGGAAGGTGCTCTAGTTGGGGAGCATAGTCTATGCAAAGACTGGGGGCCTTGAAGCTGCCTTTTGTATTTGGGGCTCTACGGATGCTTTGGCACTGAAAGCCCCACTCACAGCGGGTGGGGACATGCCAGGGGAGGTGGTGACTGACCCTGAAGGCCAGCGATGGGTCACATGGTGGCGCCAATGAGTCTCAACTGGAGGTGGGGCAGCAAGTGGCCTAGGAGCCTCCGGTCCTGAAACAGCCCCTCCTACCTGGTAGGTTTGTCCTAAAAAATAAAGGAAAGGACAACAGGAGAAGAAGGAGGGAGGCTGTGTAGTCATTTGATCATCACAATGACAATTCATCTTGTAGGTTGGGGATGTTGAGGCACAGAGTGCTTAAATGGCTTGTTCTGAATCACAAAGCAAATAAGCAGCAGTGTCAATCCTTGATGACAGGATTCACTCAGTGGACTATTCCCAGTGTTCTGTACTGCCTCCCGAGGGAGCTTGATAGAAAAAAATACAAAATCAAATAGGCCAATTAAAAGGCAATTATTTTTATGACATAACAAGTCTTTGGCTTATCCAGGGATTTGCCACAGAGTTATGTTTAAATAACAACCACCGCCTACCAGCCTCCCCCCGCCCCCCCTCCAGCAGCTTGCTTTCCTGGGTATGTAAATGTGCCTTGCTAGATCCCAAACTGCTTATTTTTAGGGAGGGAGAGTAGAAAACCAAGAAGCCAGAGTGTTAAAAGCCACCACCAGTTAAAGATCAGTCACGGATGAAGAGGCATTAATGCTTCATGGGAATTATAATGGAAGTCAATGAACAAAAATGTAATTTCATTTAAAAAAACAACCACCCTGTTTGGGTTAACTGTGGATGCTTCTCCCACCATAGCTGCCACCATGGCTCCCTCTCAGTGTGAATGTTTTAAAAGGAGATGTGGACCCAGAGCATTTATGCAGCAAGTTTTCATTAGATACATGAGTTTTTTAGAAGCATGTCTCTTGTGTAAAGCTAGATGGAGCGTCTCCGTGTGAAAAACAGCAGTAACTTCCTGTAGGGATCTGACATCTTCAGACATGCAGGTATGTTGGCAGAAGGGACCTTGGCTGGAACTGCTGACGTGTTGGGGTTACCTGCCCCCCCAGCATTTTCAAGGGCCCCAAGACCCCAAATGCCATTTAGGTCTCTTGTACCCAACCAAACTATCCCTTGAGAGAGACGCATGTACTGGGGCAGCCCCCCAAAAGGATTATGTAGACCTTAAGGATGGGTTTTGCTTCCAAAATGGAATGAAGAGTAGAGAAAACTGTTCTAATGTGAACGAGGCTCCAAAAGCTCTGAGTTTGAGTCCTAGGTCTGTGTTAACCATCTGGGTGACATCGGGCAAGTCCTTAGCCCCCTCTTGATCTGTATTTCCTCCCCCGTTAGAAGAGCAGGTGAAACTAGATGCTTCCTTTGTCCCCTCCCAGCTCGGACATTTTGTGAGCCATGACCAGGCAGGCGTGACGTCCGAGGCCTTCAGGTGGAGGCCCCGGGGCTGGGGCTGGAGCCTGAACTGTTGGGCCAGGCGTGGACGTGACCACTATCGAGGCTGCTGGCCAGGTTGGGCACACAACTCCTGCAGCTTTTTCAGCATCAGGACCTGGAGGAAGCGATCGATACAAGTCAGATGGAAAGGACATAAGCAGCAGGGGAAATGTTATTGGCAAAGGGAGACACTTAAACCCATGAAACTGGAAACTGTAAGGCAAGGACAGTGAGGCCTTGAAGTGTAGAAATCAGGGCAGCACTTGGCTGCTGGCGTGCGAGCTTCAGCAAGAGAGGGAAGCCGGCCTTTGGAGGTGCTATGGATGTTCAACCCCTTCCTTGTTCAGTTGCCTGCCTGTGCTCCCCTAATAGAACCGTCCTGTGCTCCAACCCATGACCCCCTGTCCCCCGAGCCCCCCTGCACACACACACACACACACCCCCCAGATCCTTGATAGGAATTATTGAATATGTGATTTTCATTATTGGAAACTCTGCTTCCCTGCGATTCTTAATGACACAGGGATGGAAGAAGGCTTGCTTTTGTGGCCCCGGGGCGCAGGGGTGCATGAGCATCTGGCTCCGGGGCCCCCAAACAGACCAGGCATGGCCACATGCTCCGGACAGAATCCCAAGGCAGAGACATGAGAGGCGGTGAAACAGGAAAGGTGTTTATTTCAAAGACTGTCCCCCAAGTGCTGAAGCTACTTCTAGGTTTCTATCAGGAGAATGTGGGACAAGGGTGGCGGGTACGTGCAGGTGGGCAGTGAAAGTCAGGTCAATTGCTGTCTTGAGGTCACTCATGGGGGTCTTGTTGGCTCAGGACAGTCCTTACTGCTTGAGGGGGTAGTTTTGGTCCCCATCACGGGGTGCTTTACCTGCTGGGCTTTTTGCCTGAGATAAGAGATAAGCTGGAAAGAACTTCTTCAATTGGAAAGTTTGAGGTCGAATGGAGGTAGCTGATGTCCTTGTTCACTTTTAATGAGCAGCCACAGACCAAGTCCGGA
Source organism: Leptonychotes weddellii (assembly GCF_054177405.1). Taxonomy (NCBI): domain Eukaryota; kingdom Metazoa; phylum Chordata; class Mammalia; order Carnivora; family Phocidae; genus Leptonychotes; species Leptonychotes weddellii. The sequence goes on along the minus strand of NC_138377.1, from coordinate 120,008,686 downwards.
GTCAAGAAGGATGGATTCAGGACCTCTTCCTAGGGCACCCAGTGGGGTAACAGAGGAAGCTGACAGATGCATCCACCAGTGTTAACGCACAATGACAGCGGTCATGGGCAGGGTCTTCTCTGCGCTGCACCACGCTGTACTCTCTCCCGCAGGACTGACGCAGCTATCAACTGTCCAGCACTGGGGTGATTTGTATATGGGGTCCAGCGAAATTTGGGGCACCACTCTGGTTATATGCTTCTCCAAAATGCTTTTAGGTCAGTTGTAATCGTCCCTGATCTGCTACCATAGTAGTAACTTAATTCTTTAGTTCATTGACTAAAAAGGTAACACCAGTGCATTCAGTAGTGTTTTTAAATGCATGTGTGTTCTCCTGATCACAACATCAAGTACAACCAGTTGGAACGCTGGAGCACATGTACGCACACATTTGGGATTTCAGACGTCTGTTAGTAAGTCTTTGCTGTGGACTTCACCCCTCCCTGTCCACCCTCAGTCCTGCAGATTGAGAAGACTGTTAATTTTCAGCTTGGAAACCCTACATCTCTACTCTTCCCCAGGCAGAACCTGGGTTGTGAGAGCTAAAAGCCAAATGGCTGGTTTGTGTTCATGCTTTGTAAAGCCAGTGATGTATGATTGTCTTCAAGCTTTAATTCTTCTTAATTCCGATGGCTCTATTTTAAAAAAGTAATAGCCAAAGGAAAGAGAACATCTTCTATGATGCTATAGTAAATTTTTGTAGGTGATAATTCAGATGAATTCCTCTCCAGCTCTCCCCTCCCTCATCTCCATATCTCTATACCACAGTGCAGGGTTTGTCAATGTGGACACTCTTGTCATTTTAGCTTGGATACTTCTTTGTTATGGGGAGCTGTCCTGTGCATTAGAAGATGTTTAGCAGCATCCCTGCCCTCTCCCACTAGATACCAGCAACACCTCTTTGATAGTGGCAACCAAAAGTGCTTCTAGACATTGGCAAATGTCCCCTGGGAAGCAGCATCTCCCTCCAGTTAAGAACCACCGCCATATTGGATTGGCCTCCTGCAATCACTTGCCTGATGTAGGTCATGAAAAGTAAACCCTTTAAACAAGAGTTTCAAATTTTGCAGATCTAAAAGCAAAGTTTTGTGGTGTGTTGCAGCATTGGCCTTGGGATAACACCCAGGTTTGAATCTGGATTCTGCCACATATTAGTTAGGTAAGTTAAATTCTCTGAGTTTTAATTACCTTATAGTAAAATGTGGACAATATTATTGGTTTTGAAGAGCTGAATTTGGAACTGGATTCATTCCACTGGACACAGTGCATGCCACCATCTTTGTTCCCAATACGGTGCTAGATGAAGCTTGTTCAAACAGCGTGTTTCTAGGAACCTGCTAAAAGAATTGAGAGGAATTGATTTCTAAAAACTATTATTTCGGGGGCACCTGGGTGGCTCAGTCGTTAAGCGTCTGCCTTCGGCTCAGGTCATGATCCCAGGGTCCTGGGATCGAGCCCCGCATCGGGCTCCCTGCTCAGGGGGGAGCCTGCTTCTCCCTTTCCCACTCCCCCTGCTTGTGTTCCTGTTCTTGCTATCTCTCTCTTTGTCAAATAAATAAATAAAAATCTTAAAAAAAACTATTATTTCAAAGTGAATCTGAAAACGGCTAATCTCATAGAGTCTTAATAACGGGAGGAAATTCAGCGAAATTAGAGTTGGTGAAGTCAGGTTAAGTGAGGTGATGTGCCTAGGGAATTCCCTGAATTAATGACCCACTAGCTTGGGGGTAATATCCAGCCCTGTAGATAGATGATCATGATTTTGACCTACATCTCACTATGCATGCAAACCGTGGTATTGTGAGCAGTATTAGAAAGGAATGTTTCATAGAATGGGTTTACTTCACTGATAAAAGCCTTCTGGAATATACACACTATCCCCAAGAAGCTCTTGCTTCAGCTCTCACCTTAGGCCTACAAGGTAAAAGATGCATCTTGCATTTTGTAGGGGTTGGAGGCCTCAGTCTGCCCTGTGGCCCCAGGGTTGGCGTCCTGGGCACAAGCCTGGTCTGTTTGGGGGCCTCAAGTGGTCTTCAATCCTATGACTGGGAATTAGGCGGCGATGGTGCTGCTTTAAACAGCAAGACCGCCTGAGTCTCCAGGCTTCACTTGGGTGGACAGAGACTTGGTGTTGGGCACAGAATGGTCACAGAATACAGGAAGAGGATAAAATTGAAAGAACGTGGATTTTGGACACAGGCAGACATGACTCAGATATTGATCCCACCGCTTACCAGCTGGGTAAGACGCGGTACCTCCCGGCTCTGAGCTTTAGTTTCCCCGTGTGAGAAGCTAACATTCAGTGTGTGTTTTGTTGCTGGGAGTTATGGTAGGCATAGCGTGCAACGCAGGATGTAACACACGGTAGATCCTCAATCAAAGGTTCCTAATCCAATGATCACCATAGCCAATGATGGTCTTTGAAACAAGAAAATTTGCGTGAAGCCTGCTCAAAAGTTTCTTTTGTGATGGCTAATGTCTTATTATGAAAGACTCTAGAAAGACTTCTAGAGGAACACAGGTGTGGTTGTACGTGGGCGGTGCCACCTTCAACCAGGGGAGCCAAGTGCCCGGCACTTGAACTGAGCAGGAAAATCTGGGACATTTGGACTGCAAAGCAACAGCAATGCAAGATTGAGTTAGGGAGCTTTTGAAGTCAACCCTGTGGTGACCAGAACCCCCATCTCAGGGTCACACTTCTCTTCTCCCCCCTCAGATTTCTACCTGCAGCCCTCATCTGAGCATCTTCAGATCCCATCCTGCAAGGAGCATCTTTTAACAAAGACTTTTATCTTGCAAAAGCAGACAGCTCCACCTGGGGGCATTCACAGATGGATTGGAGGTAAACTCCAGCTTTCTGTGCGCATCAGATATATATATTTTTAACATCTACAGGTTATTCCTTCTGAAAACTGTAATTGACTGGTTCTGTCAAAGCATGCAATGTCTCAGGCTCTGGCTTCTCCCTTATTGCCCACAGAAAGGCATTTGTCAAATTCCAAATGCATTTGTTTCTCAGCTTTTCTTTACCATCCCTCTAATGAATTTGAAGGCATAAGTGAATGCTTAAACATCAGAAGAAACCATTGTATTCTAACTCGTTTTACAAAAGAAAAGGGCCACGGAAAGGAAGGGCCTCTTTTGTCTGAATTGATAGCATCTTGGGAAGCCAGCTGAGCCCTGCTCCTTCTTTTGCAGGGGGAGTCCCATCCCGCTGGGATGGTCACTGCTAGCGCTTCTATGGAAGTCAAATTAGGAGTTCATGGAATCTTCTTTTCTTTGTTTCTTTCAGCATTTTCTTATAAAAAAGTTCAAATATACAAAAAAGCTTAAAGCATTTTACTGTGAATATCCATAGACCTGCCATCCAGCTTCTACCATGAACATTTTTACTTTATTTACTTTGTCAGGTATCTATCTACTCATCCATCTGACTCATCCATTAACTTATCTCATTTTTGGTGCACTTCAGAGTAAATTGCAATATCAGGGTGCAATTTCAGCATTGCATCCTAAATATTTCAGCATTCTGTCATAACTATAGTTCAATATTTGTTTACAGGATTTTTTTCTTTGAAGTAACATTTACATACAACGTATACATGATTCTTGAATATACACGAATTTGGGTAAATGATTTTCCCAAATTCCTATAAAGGCACTGAACTTAAATATCACCTTGGAAAGTTCCCTTGTCAGTCAGTCATTGCTCCTACCCTCCAGAGGGTTATTGCTTACAGTGGATTAATTTAGCCTCTTCTTGGATTTCATATAAATGGAATCTTAGAGTATGCACTCGTTTGTGTAAGACTTCTGTCATTCAGAATAATGTCTTTGAGATTCACCCACAAAGTCCTGGGTATCAGTAACCACTACTCCGTTGTATGAATATACCCCCATGTCTTTACTCATCCTCCTATTGATGAACACCTGAGCTGCTTCCAGTTTAGGGGTATTATAAATAAAGCTGCCATGAATATTATCGTACAAGTCTTGTTAAGTACAAACACTTTTATATCTCTTGTGTCAATACATAGTAATGGAATTACTGGGCAGATGTTTATAAGAAACATAGACCTTTTCCCAAAGTGATGGTACCATCTTATATTCCCACTAATTGTATGAGAATTCCACTGGTTCCCCAATCTTGCTTACTTGGTGCTGTCAGTCATCTTTTAAAAGATTTTATTTATTTATTTGACAGAGAGATGCACAGCAAGAGAGGGAACACAAGCAGGGGGAGTGGGAGAGGGAGAAGCAGGCTTCCCGCGGAGCAGGGAGCCCGATGCAGGACTCGATCCCAGGACACTGGGATCATGACCTGAGGCGAAGGCAGTCGCCCAACCAAGGGAGCCACCCAGGCGCCCCATATTTTGTTATTTTCTAATACACAATGATGTTAAGTGCTTTTTAAAAATCTGGTTTTGGTTATATGTATGCCTTATTTTGTAACACGCCTATACAAATCTTTTGTCAAATTTTTAATGAGTTATTTGCCTTTTTATTAGTGGTTAGAGAGGTTCTTCATTTTCAGGAGACCCACAGTCCTTTGTCAGACATGATTTACAAATACTTTCTCTCAATCAGTAGCTTTGCCTCAATAGTTCCTTAATGGTGTCTTATAATAAGCAGATGTTTTTAATTTTGATGAAATATAACTAATTATTTTTTCTTTTATGTCAGTTGTTTTCTGTGAAGTAAGAAACTTCTGCTTACTCTGAAATCTTTTATATTTTCCCCTAAAAGCTTTATGGTTTTATCTTTTACATTTGTGTCTATGATCAATTTCAATTGATTTTTGTGTTTGGTATGAAGCAGAGGCTGAGCTTCTTTTTCTTCTCTTCCCTTCCCTTCCCTTCCATTCCCTTCCCTTCCCTTCTCCTTCCTTCCTTCCTTCCTTCCTCTCTCTCTTTCTTTCTCTCTTTCTTTCTTTCTTTCTTTCTTTCTTTCTTTCTTTCTTTCTTTCTTTCTTTCTTCTTTCGTCTTTCTTTCTTCTGGCATGTGGATATCTAGTTATTCCAGAATCATTTGTTAAAAAGACTTTTCTATCCCTGTTGAATTGCTTTGATGCCTTTGTCAGAAATCAAATGATTGTAAAATGTGGGTGTATTTCTGGCTCTCTATTCTGGGCTTTCCAATTGGTAAGGTATGAACTGAGGTTATTTTTTTTTTTTTGCATATACATATTCGAGCGTCCCATCACCCTTTGCTGAAAAGACTGTCCTTTCTCCACTGATTCCTTTGTATATTTGTCAAAAATCAACTTACCATGTATGTGTAGGTCTATTTCTGGATGTTCTATTCTAATCATTGATTAGAATGGGTATCTTTTAACCAATACCCCACTGTCTATATGTAAGCTTTGAAATCAAGGGGTATAAGTGTATCAATTTTTTTCTCCAAATTGCTTTGGATATTCTAGGTCTTTTTCATTTCCATTTATATCTGGGAGTCAGCTTGTCAACTTCTACAAAAAAACCCTGCTAGGACTTTGATTGGGAATTATCTTTGTAGATCAATATGGGGAGAATTGACATCTTAATAATATTGAGCATTTTAATCCATGAATATGGTACATCCCTTCATTTCTTTGTCTTCTCTGATTTTTCTTAAGTTTTTTTTCTTTTAGTTTTTGATGTACAACACTTACACATCTTTTTAAAGTTGATCACTAAGTATTTTACATATTCTGAAACACTAGTAATTGGAATTTTGATATTTCATATTCTAATTATTTGCTGCTAGAATATAAAAACACACGTGACTTTTGTATATTACCTTTTATTCTGAGATCTTTCTAAATTCACTGATTAATTTTACTAGTTGGCTTGTACAGTCCTTGAGATTTTGTGTGTAAACAATTATGTCATCTATCATAGTGGAACTTTTACTTATTACTTTTTTGTTTTTTATGCTTTTAATTTACTTTTTTTGTTTCAGAGCAATGGCTAAGATATCCTGTATAATGTTAAATAGAAGTAATGTGAATGGTCCCCCTTTCCTTGTTTCTGATCTTAGGGTAGAAGCATTTACTATTTCATCATTAAATATGATGTTAGCTATTGGTTGTATTGTCGATGCCCTTTATCAGATTGAAGAAGTTCACTTCTGGTCCTAGATCACTGAGAGATTTTGTTATGAATGGCTGTTGAGTTTTCTTTATACATGGTCTTTGGGGCTTTACCTCTCTTACACTCTATTCTCTCTTTGCCCATCTATTGGGTGAGAGAGTTTCATGCCCTGGTTTTCATTTTCATTGAACTGATTACTTGGGACATTCTTCTCTTATATTTACTGGCCACTTGTTTTATTTCCTCTTCCGTGAAATCGTATGTGTATCCTTTGCTCAGTATTATATTGGGTTATTTTTTATTGATTTGTAGAAACCATTGCTAAATTATGGATGTTAAATTATTTTTCCATGGCAAGAAAATATTTTTTCAAGTCTCTTTTTTCTTTTAACTTTAATATTTAGACTACTTTAGTATGGATTTAGTCAAATTTACCAGTCATTCCTTCCATGGCTTGCCTTGTTTGTATCTTGTTTAGGGGTTGTTGCTGTGTCAAGGCTAGAAATGAACCACAACAGGGGTTTTGTGCAGAAAACATGTGGCTAAATAAGTGCCAGAGAAGTATCTATAGCTTTAAGTGCATTTGTTAGTTAATAAGAAAGATCAAATGTTAATAAATGCTGGGCCAGGAGCCTGCTTAAGATCTCTCTCTCTCTCCCCCTCCTCCTGTCCTTCTCCACACTTTCTCTCTAAAAGAGAAAAAGAAATTTTTTAAAAAGGAGGGACAAAGCTACTGATGAGTTAAAAATTACACGTGGACAATGGAATGAAAAGATAAAGAAATATTAGAAAATTATCAATAAAAATCACTACACTAATCGACAAAAAGAAAATTACGTGCTTATCCCAATTCACTTAAGGAAGGTGAGTTAAGATGGAGGAGTAATATGAGGACCCTAGGCTTACCTTGTCCCTTGAACACAGCTAGATAACTATCAAATCATTCACGTAAAAGTATTTGTTGTAATTCCACATTCATACAGAGCAAACAAAAAAACTCTAATAATCAAAAGAAACCTCTTAGAAAACCAGGAATAAAAAGCAACTTTCTTTTTGGGATAAAGATATCGGCTGAAAGCATCACTGTATTTGGAGCCTTATTTAATGAAGCAAAACAACAAAAAAAAAGGTTGTAAGTATCAGAAAAGCAGAGACAAAAATATCTTTTTTGCTACAGACAACATAATCTTCTACTGAGACTCCAGACAAATATTAGAACTAATAAGAGCGTTTAGTAATGCGATTCAAGATCAACAAAGGAAGACGGGTGGTTCTGAAGACAAGGAATTGCAAAGCATACATTGTGAGAAATGCAATACTTTATTGAAGGACATAAAAGAGGCCTGGAGGAATGGACAGATGGAGCTCATTCCTGATGGAAATATTTAGTACTGGAGGGACAAGAACTGGATTCAAGTTTATCTATAATTGGAATGCAATCCTAGTAAAACCTAACAGGAATTTTAACGGAGATTGACAGGCTGACTCTCCAATGCATAGAAAAGGGAACATTGTAGAGTCAATGCAACTTTGAAAATGGACAATGAGAGCAAATGTGTCCTGCCTTCCAGCAGAGGTGCATAGCAAATGCAGCTTTAGCCTCAGGACCCTCATTTCCTTATTCCTCCCAAGGACCTGGGAGGAGCCTGGCTGCATACTTATATGGTCTTCTGTTTCTGTGAAAATTGCCAAATTCAGATTTCCTAACCACAAATCTCTTTCTGCTCTGCCTTTCCCTCCATCACATTTCAACTGTGTCTGGTGGTATTGGATCAGGACAGATTCTTGATGGTGTCAGGGGCACTGTGCCTATCCTGGGAGGCTTTTGTTATACCCGGATTGACTTTGCAATAACCAAACTGTATGCTAAATGAACTCCATACATCTATCCCAAACTCATCTTCCCTTCAGTCGGAACCTCAAACCCAGTGCCCAAGCTTGACAGTATAGTTACAGTGATATTTCCAGGGCTCTAAAATTCCATTTTGGAGAGAGAAACCAGAAAGCAAATGAGATACAAAATGTATTTGTAAAGTTGATAAAGCTTGAATACACTCTTCTAACTGCAATTTGGAAAGAGGTTTTGGAACATTTCAATAAAATAGTGAGAAATTTTAGACGTCTGATTTGGGTGGATATAAAAGGTAAACTTCCTTTGTCATCTTTATTTATTACAGAATAAAGAAGTCAGAGAAAAAATGAAGCAAGAAACCAAAGCAATAAAGTTGAGTTATAAAATTAACAGAATTGTGCAGACACTGAGGAGAAAAGTATAGCAAAAAATTGCCAAATTATATAGAAAGATATAATTCTATCAAGACAAAGAGATATGTTTTAAGTAGAAGTTACAAATAAGTTCATGGATTGTTTGATAATCTAAGTAATAAGGATAATGAGTCATAAGAACACACTGGAAAATATTTCTATTTATTGTTGATTTGACACAACAAGTCAATATCAACAAAAATAACAAACCTATAATTTGCCACTACAACAAGAATATTGGCATGAAACTCACTAAGGGATGCTGTCAATTCAGAGACTTTCAGATTTATCTCAGCACGAGAAAACTTGAAATTCTCTGAAACCTTACCGTTTAGGTGTAAATGGAGGTAGCTAGAAGTTTTTCCAAGTTTGACAGAAATCTTATGTTCTCATTACCAATTACGTGGTACACTGCTGGAAGAGACTTTTCAAAGCAATCAATCATAATAAAAAACCCTAAATTACAATGAACCGTGTTAGAGTAAAGTTTGAATAACTTTTTTATTTTCCCTGCAGAAAATATTACGAAAGTATTGTCACGTGAAGAGGGTACTAAAGAATATATCACCCCCAAAATGTAGGAAAAAAGTACCATGGAGGTATGTCAGTTAGTTAACCGATAGTGTATTCTAGTTATTTTTCTGGATTTTGCATAGCATTTGAAAACTTTCAAAAATGTGTAATTTGTTGTGACCTTTTTTTCTCATTCTCAATAAAGATGCATTTTTATACCTAATTTTAACTGTAATTTGGTATTCTTTTTTTAAAGCAGTTCCCCCAAACTATATAAGCATCAGACCCCCTCCACCCCACACAAAACTTGAATCCTTACCTGCCTAGTAAGGATCAAAACATATTATAAAGCTAGAGTAATTTAAATGATGCCATATTGGTTTTGGATTAGACCAGGGGTGAGCAAACATTTTGTGTAAAGATAGTGAATATTTTCAGCTTTGGGGGTCATATGGTTTCTCTGTAACTACTCAACTCTGCCAC
>NC_138377.1:119966531-119998815 GCF_054177405.1 Leptonychotes weddellii | reverse complement strand
GCACATTCTGCATGGAGCACTGGGTGTTATGCACAAACAATGAATCATGGAACACTACATCTAAAACTAATGATGTAATGTATGGGGATTAACATAAGAATAAAAAAAAATAAAGAAAAAAAAAGATTCCACAGTTTTGAAACATGAAAGTATAGAAGGACACAGTCACATGGTTCACATCGGTGGCATGTGGACAAGGGAAGGGGAGACTATTAACTTTTCTTCATGCATCTCTGAATGATTTGATTTGTTCCAATAAGCAGGTGCATTTGGGACAGGAATTTTTTCATTAAAAAATTACAAGGAGATCCCTGTTCCGGGATTGACTGTGTGTTAGTCAGGGTGCTTGGGCCAGTTATTTAATCTGTTTGAACCTCAGCTTTCTCCTTTGTAAGAATGGAACCAATAATACCCCCTCCTTATGCTCGATAGATGTTGTGAACTTCAAATAGGAACCCTAGATATTACAGCCAATAAGTCAAATATTACTAGGATTGGGAAGAACCAAAAATGGTGAAATTGTAAAGGACACGATTGCATTGCCTCAGCTTCTTTTTTTTTTTTCTCATCCCTTTAATCATCTGTTCCACTTTCTCTAGCCAGTGGGCTGTTTTCATTGATTCCACAAAGATTTATATCCTTTATCTGGAGGCTGTATGGAAGATGAGAATGGGGAGAGGTCACCCCTCTACCCTAACATTACATTCATTCTGATTGGAGAGACCCAGAGAAAAGAAAACAATTTAAGATAAAATAGAAATTGCTATAAGGGAGCTATCAAATGGACTGACTCCTTCAATAGGAAGAGCTCTCAGTTGATTTGTAGTTTTTGATCAACATTTGCTTGGTGAAGTGAAGTGGTCATTCCTGTTGAGGGAAACAAGATTAAAAAAAAAAAGGCAGGGAGATGTAACTGCGTAAATGCAGAGAGGGACAATTAACCCAAGTAACCTCTGAGTACTGTATTTGACTGTATGCTCTCAGGCTACAGACAGAAAGAACCTTAAACAAATACCGAACTGTAGTTAGTAGGTTTGTTTACACAGAGATATGGGTTAGCAAACCCAAAAACGAAGTACAGTTAGGGTTGAGCAAATGTGTAAAATATTTTGTGGAAAGGAGAGCTGGAGTTCTCAGTGTCAGAGAAGGGAGTTATACACATGAAAAAGGAAGACTGGAATAAACTCTGTGGTTTGGATTGGAATTGGAGGTATCAGCATGATATATTTTGACATATATAGATACACCTAGACATAGATGGATGATAGATGTGTGCGTGTGCACCCAGTGAGAGGACCTGTAGTAATGAACATACCAGATGATCAGATATTAGCTTCTAAATATTATTTTGCAATAAAAGAAAGCAGGGTCTTTCAGGAAATGGCTGATTAGGCAGGACAGGGACAGGAAAAACATAAGTTGAACCTAGAACATATTGTGCCAGAAAGCAAGAAAGGACTCAGAGAATAATGGGACAAGTCCAAAAGATGCAGGATCAGGAGCAGGATTAAAGTGGCTCCCACTGACCACACTTTGGACAATTTGAGAGTCAAAATCAGTAATGTAACCATAGAGTAAAATGAGAATTTGTGAATCCATCCTGATTGTGGTAGACAGAATAATGATCCTCAAAGATGTCTACATTCTAATTCCCAGAATCTGTGAATATGTTACCTTAATATGTTACATAATAAAAGAGACTTTGCCCATGTGATTAAGTTAAACAATTTGAGCTGGGGGGATTCTTCTGGATTATGCTGGTGGACCCAATGTAACCACAAGGGTCCTTATAAATCCAAGAGAGAGGTAGAGGGGTCAGGGAAAGAGGTGTAATAATGGAAGCAGAGTTGGGAGTGGTGTGATTGCTGGAAAGTTCTCATGTGCCAAAGAATGTGGACAAACTCTGGGAGTTGGAAAAGTCAGGAGTAGAATCTCCCCTAGAGCCTTTAGAAGGAATGCAGACCTGGAGGGCCTGGGTGGTGCAGTTGGTTGAGCTTCTGACTCTTGGTTTCAGCTCAGGTCATGATCTCAGGGTTGTGCTTTGGGGCCCACTCTCAGTACAGAGTCTGCATGGGGCTCACTCTCTCTCTCTTCCCGCCCCCAAATAAATAAATAAATCTTAAAAAAAAAAGGAATGCAGGCCTGCTGACACCTTAACTTTATCCCTATAAGCCCTATTTTGAACTTGGTCCCCAGAACTTTAGGAAAATAAGCATGTAAAGTTTTAAGTCACTAAGTTTGTGGTCATTTGTTATAGCAGCAATAGGGAACTAATACACTCTATACACACAGACACACTCTATCCACATGCATACAAGTAAACATGCATAAATGATGGAGAAGAGAAGGCTCTTCTCTCTAGGAGAACTCCAGTTAATAAGTGAAGAGAGAATGATCCAATTTGAAAATTACCATTTGGCAACCACTTCAGTAATAATTTTTTCAGGCAAGAGGTATCAACGAAAGCTAAATTTAGTGAGCTGAATTTGCATGAGGAAAAGGATACCTACTTAGTCTCCGAGCACCTCTCCACAAGGCACTTACACAATTCAGAAGAAAAATAATGCCTTACAGTGGTACTGTTACTGCCTCATCAGGGGTACTGATGGAAACCACCTTAACCAAGGGACTCAAACGAGTATCACCCGCACGGGGACAAAGACATCCCGCATGCCTCCTGATACAGCTCACTGAGAACATGGCATCGCGGCGGTGTGATTTTACCAGAAACACAGAGCTTGAACCAAATCATAAGGAAACATTAGACAAACCTAAATTGAGGGACTATCTTAGAAAGAATGGTCCTGTACTCTTCAAAAATGTGAAGGTCACAGAAAGCGAAGATTGAGGAACCATTTCAGGGAAAACGGGGGTAAGACAAGATGGCTGAATGCCAGATGGGTCCCCAGATTGGATTCTGGATCAGTACTTTTTTTTTTCTTTTGCTACCAAGAATTCTAGGGGGACAATTCTAGTGGTAAAATTTGAATAAGGTTTGTCAATTAGATAACTCCATTAATGTTCATTTGCTGGTTTTGAGAACTATGCCATGGTCCTATAAAAGGATGTCCTTGCTTTTATGAAGTACACACAGAAGTGTTTAGCTGTAGAGGGGCCACATGTCTGGAAATCATTCTAAAATGCTTCAGAACAGGCATATGTATAGAAAGATACAGAGAAGGTGATCAAGTCAATGTGGTAAAAATTTAAAATGTTGCAGATCAGAATGAAGTGTATACGTCAATTATTGGTATGACTTCTTTAACTTTTCTGTAAGTCTGAAATTATTTCAAAAGGAAGAGGTTTCTCAGCAGGTGTAGTGGGCTGAGTAACACCTGTACGGAGCATGGAACAGAAGCTAGAGACATTAACTGTGGGTGAGTGACATGAGGGCAGCTAGCAGAGAGGCCCACATAGGACACGGGCCATCTCTTGTCACTACGGAACCCTGAGTGCCAAACACAAAGTAAGGAAATATTCGTTGAATACAGGGAAGAAGGAAGGGGGGAAGAATGGGGACCTTTACTTTGGGCTGAATATGGGCAGAATGTGGCCACCTCCATCACAGGCTTATCTCTTGAGCACCACTTGTATGGACAGTCCAGCTCTCCTCCTGAATATTTGCTCCCACCAAACTTGTGACACTGGAGGGTCACCTCTTGGAACTGGGGAGGGACTGATACTGTCTACTCAGAGAAAATTCTGACCACCTGGCAGTGACAGATATTAGTGTGGCTGATTGAATTTATAACCCAAAGTGTCAAAAGAAAAAGCTTGTCGAGGGAACACTGAGGAGTGGGGTCCAGAGGCTTCACACTGTAAAGTCAAAAGGTCACTGAAGAACTAAAGGAGAAAAAAATAAGGAGACTAGACTTGCTTACTCAGAAAACTGAAATAGAACTGTTCAATTCCAAGTCAAATATTCATCAATTCAGCTATTGATTGAGGGATGACAACTCAGCACCTCAATAATACTTCACTGAGCGCCCACACCAGGGGTGCAGTGGGGTGGAGGAAGGGACATACATTTATTGAGGACCTACTATGTGCCAGGGCATAAGTGGGCTGATACACATATAACTGTCTCATTTAACCCTTCCAGCCACCTCTTTCTCCTCCTCTTCTCTCCTCCAGCAATTCTTGAATTCATTGAACACTTACTATGTGCCAGGCTCTTGGCTAAAATCTTCACATTCTTTCTATTGTTTGATTCTGCCCATCCTAGCTCTGTGAGTAACATAAGAGTATGATTCCCTTTTGGCAGAGACATTAAATAACTTGCCTGGGGTTGCAAAACTTGTAAGAAGCAAAGATTTTCTCTGGGATCCACAGGAATTTTAGTTCTGGAACTTTTCCAATAAAGGATGGAGGTACAATGTCCAGGACGTTAACCCAAGGGAGGCTACATGCTGAAAACTTATAGCCATTGAAGTTCACCTGATTGCTTTTTTCACCCCGAGAGGGTAGGTTCCCAGAGGGCCCGAATCACACAGACCTGCACGGAGGACTTACATCATTGGTGAACTTTGCTGCTCTCTCTTTGGTCTTTTTATGGCATCTTTTGAAAGGAATGACTGTGCGGGTCCCCATCTACACACAAGATCACCCCGTCTGTCCACGCCGGGTGCTGAAAAAGTGACTGTAATGTTCGGACATCTTTTTCAACTCAAGTAAATCCAACACAACAATATCAACTACCTACTATGTGCCAAGGTCTGTGCTGGGTTCTGGGGACCCAAAGATGAATGAAACTGCCTTCTGGATTTTCCCAAGTTGAACAGAGAAGATAGATGTGAATATACATCACAGTGTAAAAGAGTCAATGACAGAAACATGCACAAAGCGTTATTTAGAAAGAAATTGTTTTAACTAAGGGCTTTTTAACAACAGAAAGATTAACTGAGAAAAATCTCTATGTGATAGAATGAATAAGGAAAATGTATTAACAGGTAATGTAAGCAAAAAAACGTGCACAGCACACAGCCTGTAAAGTAGAAATACACCTATAATGTAGCCCTGGTGTTAATTATAGATGCCACACTTATCGCATCAATGGGGAAACCTTTACTTGAGATAATGTCTGATTCTCATCCCAATCATCTTCCTCCTCCTCCTCTTTATTCCCTTGTTTCTTTGTCTCTCATGGACTGAACTCTGAGGCTATTCTGTGTTAGACCTGTTTGTTTTTTATTTTTATTTTTTACAGAACCGACCTCCTCGTAGCTGAGCACTCTCCTTCTCTATGTCTGCAGTTATTCAGCTTTTGAAGTATAGATTCTTTCTATTCAATGATTCTTGTTGGGGAGGTGGTTTGACTCTATTTTAATTTTTTTTCTTTAGAGTTCACGGTCTCATAGGGCAGCTGCTGAAAAGGGCCACTGAGAAAAGCACATGTCTTGTTATTCTAATACATTTCTTTTTGGCGAGGTGTTTCCATAAGATCTGCAGAGACCACCTGGGCCTTGGTGACCCCAGGAGGGGAAAATTTAAATCTCATTTAGTATATAACAATATGGAAACTAGATGCTGCCTCATACGAAGGAGAAATTTGTCCATGGGTTATATGGATATGCAGGTGATAATTATTGATCCCTTATAATATGGCAAGTACTGTGTACTTCCCCATGTTATAATGTTAATCCTCACAGCCATATTATGAGATTTTGTTTGATTATCTTTCAGATGAGGAAACCAAAGCTTGGAGAAATAAGTAGGCTCCAAGCCACAGTTCAAAGGTTGGTCAGTGGTAATTTGGATGAGAATCCAGATATATTGGACTAAAACCCCAAGATCGTTCTACTACAACAGTAGTTACCAGAGGTCTGGGATGTGGGTTCAAATCTGCATTTGTAGTAAGTATTCCAGGTGATTCTTTGGTTCAGCACCAAACCATCTTAGAGCAGCTTCCTTACAGAGAAGCACAGATAATTATGCCAAACGAAACAAGGTCAACCAGACAAATTGTGACTCCGTAATTACCATGTGTGAGGCTCTATATCTGGCTTGGAGGTTGTGATATTGTGATTTATAATAAGAAAAATATAATAAGAAATATATAAGTATAAATGGGTCTTGGTCCCATTTCTGGCATACAGCTCCTAAAACCCTTGGAATTTCCTAAGTGATGAGAACAATAAAGGTGTCTTGTTACATTAAGGAGGACACCAGTGGGGTCTGGTTGCCAGTGGAACCAGCCATGTGATGAGAGGGTTGGAACTTTTGGTCCCACCCGTCCAGGGAGGAGAGAGGGGCTGGAGGTTGAATCATTCACCAATGACCAATGGTTTAATCAATTATGTCTATGTGACGAAGCCTTCATTAACACCCAAAAGATGGGGGTCTGAGAGATTGTGGGTTGGTGACCACACGGAGGTTTGAGGAAAGTGCAGCCCCTACGGAGGGTATGGAGGCTCTGCACCCTTTCTCCATACCTTGCTCCATGCATCTCTCCCATTTGGCTATTCCTAGATTATATCTTTGTATAATAAACTGATAATCTAGTGAATAAAAGAGGTTTCCTAAGTTCTATAAGCTGCTCTCACAAATACATCAAACCCAGGGAGGGGGTTGTTGGAACCTCTGATTTACAGCCAGTGGGAAAGAAGTACAAGTAACAGCCCGGGCTTGCATTTGTCATCTGAAGGGGCAGGGCTGGTCTTTACATAGGACTGAACCCTTCACCTGTGAGATCTGTCGCTTTCTCCAGGTAGCTTGTGTCAGAATTGTGGTGAATTGTAGAACACCCAGCTGGTATTCAGAGAATTGCTTGGTGGTAAGGGGGATGACCTTTTCCCCCCACAAATTGGGATCTGGACAATTTTAGAGGTAGATGCAAATATAACAGTTCTTCCAAGGAATTTTTTCCCCCTGCAATTTAAGATGGAAACAGGGTAAAAATGGAATAACAATAAAAGAAATAAATGTCAGCTTATTCTTAATGATAGCATAAGACCATATATGAGTCAATGACAAATGACATGCAAGGACACTACTTTCCCAAAGAATTCAGAGGGGAAACAATTCGAGTGCTGAGGGAAAGATTGAACGGGAGGTGGGAAGTGATCTGGATTTTGAAGAATGCATGGACAGGAATAGAAGTAGGGGAGCATTTGATGAAGAGTGTGCTGCCGAAACCCAAATAAATCTCTTGCCCACATATGGCTGTCTTTACATGGTGTGACATTCAAAGAAACATACTCTAACTGCCAAAAAGTAATTATATGTAATTCCCATCTTTACTTGCATCTGTCAAAGAATATTAAAGGACACCAATCCCCGTTCTGCTCTTGGGATTTGGGTGGCCAAATGGTCTAGTTTTCCCAGAATGGAGGGCTTTTCTGAAATGTGGGACTTCCATTGTTAAAGTCAAGAAGGTCATGGGCAAACAGGGACAGATTAGCCACCTGACTTGGGCAACTTGGATCCTTTTGATCAAGGGGACAGAAGAGGAGGAGATTCTGAGTGTCAGTGACACAGTCCTAGCTTATACAGAGCATGGGAAAGGGGCTTGCCTCTGAAACCCATGTAGAACCTTCACCGAATGTTGTAGCCTTGCTGCCCACAGAGGGGTTCCTTGTGGTCAGTAGAGAAGAGAGTTGTGAAGGGCAACTTGGAAACCTATTCAGGAGTGCTTGACATATTGGCATAAGAGAAGGATGGTGTTGACAATGGAACTGTGTAGCAGAGGGATCA
The DNA here is from genome assembly GCF_054177405.1 of Leptonychotes weddellii. NCBI lineage: Eukaryota > Metazoa > Chordata > Mammalia > Carnivora > Phocidae > Leptonychotes > Leptonychotes weddellii. Next base: position 119,991,123 of record NC_138377.1, on the reverse strand, counting down.
AATATAATGACAGTGACCACCATTGAACCGAGAATCAGCCTTCTTTCTGTTTTCTTAGACACTTAAGCTCAGGGATTCTTTTATGATTCAGTGGAGGGGGAGAAAGAACCCAGTAATGTTATAGTTTGCTAGTCTCTGTAGCCTTGTCAAGTGGGGGCTCAGAGTTGGCTTTGCTCTGAGAGGTAGTATAACATCATTTAATATCCAGGGTTGAATTCCAACCCTGCTACTTTATTAGCAAGGTAACCTTGGGCAAGTTACTTAATCTCTCTGAAACTTGGTGTCCTCTATAAAGTGGGACTACCTCATAGGGCCGTGATGTGGATTAAGTAAGTTAGTATTTGAAAAACACCCAGAACACTGCTTGACACATTGTAAGCCTTATATAAGTGTTTGTTAAATTAATTTAGAAAAAAAAAAGTGCCTTTCTTTGCAAGGATTGGGAAACAAATTTATATCCATGAAATCATGGTAAAGCCATTGAATATGTGATTAGGAGGTCATCGGTGACCTAATGCTTGCAGGAGGCAAATTGTGATGAGTTAAGAAGGAATGAATTGTGAGCAACAGTGGCTCCTTTTATAGATCACACACTGAATGGCTGAGAGGGACAGGGGAGAGAGGGGACAGTAGACACAAGTTGCTCAGAGGGCATGAAGACTCCTGTAGTATTCTGCTGGGACCAAAGATTTCTCTTCCTCTCCCTCTGGCTCCCTTTTCTGTTTGCCTACCTTCCAAAAGAATAAAACCCCAGCTGGGCTCCTCCTGGCCTGGAACTAAGCTGGGGTGGAATCCAACCAAGGTCCTGTTTGTATACAGTAATGTAAGTGCTTATAGAACAGAATAGGAAATTGTGTGCACCTCACAGACCGGTCATAAAGATTCTCCTTTCAAGGTCAGAAGCACATTTTCCTTATTGATTTATGATTTTACTGACAGCAGACACAATTAGGGAGCTGGGCCCCCATTGCCCAGTGTCCACACAGAGAGGAGAGTAAGAAACAGGGCTCTGACCATGAAGGAGAGACCCTGGGGCACTAGGAGTAGGGGGAGCCATGGAGTACTAACCTGAAGACCTAGAATGTTCTATATACCAACTGCTGCCATGTGTTAAACATGAACAAAAGTAGGTATTATATAGATAAGTAAATTGTATATGTATTATGCAATAATTGTGTGCATATAATTATAGACACATACACATGCTTTATCCTTAGCCCATTTCTTCATATGGGATAACTAAGTCTCAGGGAGGTTACGTAACTTGTCCAAAGTCACAATGAGTTAGAGCTAAGATTTTTTTTTTTAATTGAAAACTTGTGTCCTATCCACTCCAAACTCCACTTTCCAAACTGGGGTCTGCTAATCAGTTCTGGGATGGCCATTAGGAGGCTCATAGGAAAAGTACTAAATCTATAAACTTGTATGCAGTGACTCCAGTTAGAGGGCCCGGGAGAGACTCAAGAGTCACAGGGGCATTCAGATGGGTAACCAGGTTAGAGAAGCCCTACACCGGGCCACCTGGGCTGCCCTCAAATTCTGGCTGGTCTCTCCAACCTCATGAGGACCGTGGAAAAAAGAAAGAGCACAGTTTCCCAAATCTACCACCCTCCCCTTGTCCATCTCAAAGAAAGTAAGAGGAGAGAAAGAGAGGAAGAGACAAGGCCACGGGGAGGGGGGAACAAGGAGCAGAGAATGGAAGTTCAAGACCCATACTTCCCTGTACACATATTTTTAGCCTTTAAAAGCAGACACAAATTTTCAGGCGGGGGTGGCTGAATTCACGCCGGCGTGAGCCAAGGAAGGGTAGAGGCTTAGCGTGAGAAGCAAAAGTGAACTTAGCGTTTCTCCAGGAGCCTGGACATCTGGGTGCTGGCTGCAGTTCCAGCTGCATGCCCTCAGGCCAACACTTACCCCTGCAGCCCCGGTCACCACCACTGTATAGTGACAGAGCCACATTAGACTTCCGGTGGGCTCTTCCCCCACCGACATTCTAAGATTCTGTTTTCTTTGGATCCTGAGATCCTCAGTCAGCAAGAAGAGCCGTGACTTTCCCTGCTCAGCATCTAGGGGGATGGAAAAAGAGGAGGAGGCCAAGGAGGGGAAAACAGACAGCTTCTGTCTCCCAGAGTCAGACCCTGCTTGTCTGGGCAGATCAGCACCCAGGGAGAGAGTGGAGGAGCAGGGTGGGGGTGATGCAGGATCAACCAGATGACGTTTCCCTGGCTACAGAACTCTTCAGAGCTAAAGAAAAGTAATTGGACTTAATGTCCAAACACAAAATCAGTCCATAAATCCAGGTGCTGTCTATTGGAAATTTCAGAAGGGCTCTGCTTCCCTTAATCTTATCTCTGCCAGACAGTTACTGTGTTCTTGATGTAATTAGAGTGATAAAACAATGTGACACAACCGCTTGTTTCTATCATGGCATCGCCACTGTTGACTTAAATGACAAGGTAATAATTTTATAGGAGGCTCTTTATTTTTATTTCTATCTCCATTGTGGATGGGTCTTTTCCAAACGGGGAGCGTGTCTCTCCAGATAACTTCACCAGACACCATACGCAGGGGCTGTTTCTTTCATCACCGTTTAGTTAAGTACCAACATCTCCCCCGGTGCAATTGAGATGTTTTTAGTAGTTAAAAATCATAGGACTAGCCAGGGATTATCAGAATTATAACATGTTTCTTGCAGGGCTGGGTGATTTATATGTCCTTCAAAATTAATGCTGGAGGGGACCAGCCTGCCTTATCTACATGTTTCTCATCTAGTCTACAAGAAAGACTAGTTTTGTCTAGATTCCATGCGCATGAGAGAGCTGTCCAAGTGGATATGCCAAAAGGAAGACATTCCTGACCTTTTGGGGTCAGACTCAGAATCCAGAAATCAGTACTCCTAGACAGTGAGGAATGGATATTGAAGATCGAGAACAAGTTTTGTTTGAAACCAAGAAACCATTCTGAGTCCAAGGACAAATTCAGACAGTCTTTGGAGATACAAAGAGCCCAAGGCCATGACTGGGTCCAATTTGCACTTCTCTGAGAAGGCACTTTAGTGGAAGCACACAATCCAGCCAGAATAGTCATGGGCCCATGGTGACAGAGCCTCAGAGCTGTCTTTAGCCCTGGAGCCCCAACACTTTCCTGTCAAGAATAAAATTTAATGCATAAAAGCAATGTTTAATTATTTGCAGATATCACCGCACAGTTTCTGTTGGATGGCTGTGATGTGTTTTCAGGGGAATCTTTTGCAGCTCTTGCACACCCCATGGGCTGGAGGGCTGGGGTTGGAGTCCTCTGGCTCAGGGACAAGAACAGGCAGCAGTCTTCCTTTATTCAACCTTCTTTTATATCAACTGTGGATAATTTTCCGTCTTACGCCATATGGGTGGCTGTTGCTTCTCCATTTCTCAAGAGCTGGCAAGGGGGACTCTGTCACATGCCAGGGAGGTATGACAACATGACAAGAAGTGCAGAGACCTAGAGACAAGTGGTCATCCAGCTTGAAGGGCTCCAAGAAGCAATTCACCCCCCTAAATCCCGGGGGACATTTGTTGGTCTGTCCTGGTGGCTTCTTTAGACATTTTAATTGGGGAGATGGCTTTTCAAGGAGGAAGGAGGGGCAAGCTCTCATGAAACTCATCTCCAGGAACAGGATGTGAGGGTGATCTGACTGCAACATCTGTCACCCCATTGATCGCTAGGGTTGATGCAGCTGATCTGGCCGGCTAGGCGGGTGTCCCCTTCCTCCCTCATCTCTGCATGTGCTTCCTCCCGAAGCTCCAAACTCCATGGAAGAGGACAACCTTTCCCAATAGAGGAGGATTGTTATTCGATCAAGAGTATATAAGGGGCTGCACTTTCTTGCTAGAACCTCCAAATAAGCTCTCAAGGTCCATTTGTAGGAAAACATAGGGGAGCCAAGCTTCCAAGACTCCAGACACATCCAAATGAGGTGCTATATGTGGCCGCCTGTCTTAAAAAAAGGGGAAAAAAAGAATTAAAAAGAGAAGAGAGAGAGAAACTCATCTTCAGGAATAAAAGTAATCAGGGACCCAGCAGAGCCACTTGGTACCATTTGTGCAAGGCAGTCAGGACTTACAAAAGCCTAGGTCTATAACAGGTTTATAAGATTCTGGGACCCTGGACCCTTCCTTTATCATTTCATAAAGTGAGTTGTTGATAAAAACTCTTTAAATTGAAAGGATTTATGGCCTTGTCTTAAGAGCTAGGAAGAAGCGAGAATTGGGGATACCATGTACCTCTCTGGGAACCTCAGGGTCTGGCTGAAGAACCCACATGGAGAGACTGCATTTGGACCCTGGAGCAGGTGGAGGACAGTGAAAGGGTTAGGGGACAAGAGGAGAGGAGGGGAAGGAGTCCAGGGAACTGGCCCATATCCATATCTCAGAAGGAGGTATGGAGCTCAATCAGTCTCCTGGAAGCTTTTATCCATTAGCTGCAGCCACAAACGATGTCTCCTTTGTTGGTAAACTACCTTATATTAAAAAACAAACAAACAAAACCTTTAATTTCTCAAAATTGACTCAAGAGGACAAAGAAAAACCTGAACCAAGCAATAGTCATTAAGGGTCACCAGGGAAACGACCGTTGTTATCTTATGCAAATTTCTCCAGGGGAAAATAAGGGGGAGAGCACTCAAATAAACTTCTTATTTTTAGAAAATGAAAAAGTCAGACAGGGATTGTATAAGAAAATTATTGCTCAATCATATGCAAGTGCCCAGATGCAATGAGTTCTAAAGACACTGACAAATAAATTGTGAAAAATAAAATAAAGCAAAACAAACGTGGAGTATATCCCAAGAGTGCAAAGTAGGCTTAGCATTAGAAATTCTATTAATTTAACCTATTAATCTGCTAATCTATTCACCATCTTATCATAATAATACCTGAATATCATATAATTATCTCAAGAGATGCTGAAGAAAACCATTTTTTAAAAAGATTTTATTTATTTATTTTAAAGAGAGAGAGAGAAAGAGAGAGAGAGTGTGCATGTGAGTGGGGGAGGAGCAGAGGAGGAGAGGGAAGGGGGAAGAATCTCAAACAGACTCTGTGCTGAGCATGGAGCCTGAAGTCAGACTTGATCCCACAACCCTGAGATCACGACCTGAGCCGAAACCAAGAGTAAGGCACTCAACCAGCTGAGCCACCCAGGGATCCCTGAAGAAAGCCTTTTGAGAAATTTGAAAATACATTGATTTCTAGAAATATATTATAGCAAACTAAGATAGGAAGCAATCTTCTTTACCATGACAGAGAATACCTACCAAAAATATATCTACTGGTGATACTTAGAAGTGAGCCCATTAACATCAGAGGCAATTCCAAGATGTTCTTTCCTCATTACTATTATTCAGTATGTACTGAAGGGTTTAGCCAGTGCTCAAAGGCAAAATAAAGAAATGAGATATAAGGATTATAAAGAAGGGAAATTTTATTATTTGCAGATATATGAATGAATGTCTACATAAAATACAAGAGAATCTACTGAAAAATTAGAATATATATAAAAATGATGGATACAAGCTCAACAGGCAATAACTAATAGATTCTATGCTCTACCAATTAGGTAATGTACTTTATAAAAAAAATCATTCACAATACCCACAAGAACCATAAGGTAAAAGAATAAATAAAAAGACATGCAGGAAAAATATGAAGAAAATTATAAAACTTTATTAAAGGACATAAAAACCCAAGTAAACCCAGAAATACACCATGGTCATGAATGAAAAAGCACAATATCATAAAGATGAGAATTCTTCATATAACCTATGAATTCAATAAAATTCTAAACAAAATTCACATAAGACTCTACATGTAATTTCATAAATTGACTTTAAAATTTGTTCGGAAGTAATGTCTAAGAATAGCTAAGCCAATTTTGAAGTATAATGAGGAGGGGGGATTTGTAAGAGGGTTTGCCCTATTGCATATCAATACTTAATTAAGCCATAGTAATTTTTTAAGTGTATAAGTTGAGCAAAGGGACCAACATTATACACAAATCCAATAGGATTTTCTACAATGATAGAAATATTCAAACTCTAAGCTGTCCAATATGGTAGCCATAGGCCCCATGTGGCTGTTGAGCACTTGAAATGTGGCTTGGGGGACCAAGAACTAAAATTACTAATATTATTAAATTTTAATCCATTTAAATTTAAATAACCACATGTGGTTCACAGCTACCGTATTTGGCAACATATTCCTATAATAAACGTACTACAAGTTGACAAAAACAAATATGGTAGCAGGTATCAGACTGAAGTGCCATTATGAACCACTGGGGGGAAAATAAATTGGTGGTATATAGGAAAAATATATATGTATATGAATTTAAATTCCCACCTTATCCCATCTGCACAAATAAATTCCAGATGAATTAAAGACCTAAGGCTAAAAATCAGAACTTTAATAAAAATGTTAGAGATAATATAAGGAGAAGACCTTCCAGGTCTTGACTTATGAAAAAAATTTCTTTAGCAGGGACAAAAAGGATAACTCTTAAAAGAATTTACCAATAAATTGAACAATATCAAAATTAAAAACTTCTGCACAATAAAAGATGCCATAAAATATAGTGAAAATGCAAGCAACAGAAGAATATATTTGCCACATCTGACAAAAGATAATCATTCAGAATATGCAAATGAATATATATCAATATGAAATAGCAAACAACTCAGTGAAAAATATGGACAAAATATATGAAGAATGTTTTCCAAAAAAGGGAACTCTAAAGACCAATACAGAAATGAAAAAGATGTTCAAACTCCATAGTAATAAGGAAATGCAAACTGAACCAACAACGTTACTTTTGCATCCATCAGAGCATCAGTGTAATGAGTATTTGTCAATTTTGTCCATCTAGCGTCTAAAACTTCTTCCTGTGTTTGGGAGTTCTCCCCACTTTTTGCGGTAAAGCCAGCCTTCCTCTGAGAAGCTGAAAATGCTAGACGCTAGTGGTCCCAGGAGAATAATAGCCTCCCAGGACTGAATTTTGGATGCTAGGCTGAGCTGAGTGGCCAAGAACCTGGTTCCCAGTCCTTACAATGGGTGGTTCTGTCAACTACCTAAAGTCTTTTGCATAATTTTTTCCTACTTGAATCAACTAGAGTTTGTTTCTATTGAGTGTAACGTTAGTAATACCAAATGTTGGTGAGGAAGAGGGGAAATGGATCTGGCACATATTGGTGGGGAATAGGACAATTGCTACAGCCCCTTTTGAAGCCAAGTATCAACACGTAGGGAAGGTCAAGATGCTGGTATCCATGACCCTAACTTGATAATTCTAGGAATATGCCAGATAGAAAGTTTCCCTCTTATATTCCCAGGTGGATGTTTATCCACTGTAGCAGATGTTTTCAGTAGTTTACAATTGGAAACAATTTCCATCAATCGGGAAATGGATATACAAAGTGTGGTACATTCACATGGTAGATTTAACAGTGATTGTAATAAATGAAATTGATATATATGCTTCATATGGAAGAACTTCACAAAAATATTAACTCAAGGTTTCATTCAGTATGACACCTAAAACAAATGATCTTTTATGTACATTTATATAAAATGATCTGTGGGGTTTATGGTTACGTACATGTGTATAGAAGTATTTGTGGCAAAGAAACAAAAGGATGAAAACAAATTTCAGTAGAGAGGTTGTCTAAGAAGGGAAGGAAAGGCATAAGAAATTTGAATTGTATTCGTTATGGCTTTCTTTAATTAAAAAATATCTGGAGCAAATACAATAAAACTTGAATATTTAAAAATTCTGGGTGCGTGTGGGTGGCACAGTTGGTTAAGCATCCAACTCTTGGTTTCGGCTCAGGTCGTGATATCCTGGTTGTGAGATCGAGCCCAGCGTCGGGCCTTGTGCTCATAGTTGGCTTGAGATTCTCAAGTCTGAGATTCTCAAGTCTGCTTGAGATTCTCTCTCCCTCTCCCTCTGCCCCTCTTGCTCGTGCTCTCTCTCTCTAAAATAAATAAATAAATAAATAAATAAATAAATAAATAAATATATTTTTTAAAATTCTGGGTAGTGAGTATATGGATACTTGTCATATTCCTCTCTCTCTTTTACTGTGTATTTGGATTGTTATAGAAAACCCCAAAGCTTTTGAATTAAAAAATTTAGGACCTTTTATTTCATTTTTACACTCTTCACATTACATGAATTAACAATTGTATATTTATTGGGTATTTAGTATTTGTCAGGCACTGTACTAATTGTTCTATCTATATGATTTCAAGCTCTATCCAATCTTAGGAGATAGACCAGTGGCTCATGCAAACCACATGGGGCACTGATGCCCAGAGCCCACTCCTGAGATTATTCTTGTCAGGCCTGGGAATTGGACATTTTAAAAATTCTTCCCGTGATCTGAATACGCAGTCAGGCTTAAGAACCCCTGAAAGAGTTTATAGATATGTTTCCCAAACTCTGCCTGATTATAAGCCTCACTAGGGGCTAGTTACAAATTCTCAGGTCCCATCCAAATCCATGGAATCAAATTCTCTAAGAAAGATGCCAAAATGTTAACACTTTCATCAAGTGCTCAGATGATCCCTAGGATAAGGCAGGTCTGGGAGACCTGGGATTAGACCTTTCCATCCTGGAAGGCCTCCTTAGCTCGTGCCCATTCCCCTTCACCCACATCCTTTTCCTGGAGATTCTGATTCAGGAGGTCTCTAGTGAGGCCCAGAAAACAACTGTCTTTAAAAAATTCCCTAGGTGATGACCAGCCATACTGAAGATCTGCGGAAGTTATTATTATTATTATTATTGTTATTATTACAGATGATTAGTGATTCACAAACGTGAAACACCAGGTTGGCCTGGTTCCAAAGTTCATGCTATCTTCTCTGCTTACGGTGTTGATGGCCCTGAGGTTGGGGTCAGTTTCTCCAGGCTCTGTCTCTGTGCTGATCCTGGCTCGCATTCTCCTGTCTGCCAGGATACCCCAGGGTCAGCAAACAATGTGGACCCTCCCAGTCCATGGGTGGAAATGCAAGTTGTAGAATCCAGCCCCGAGGTGGGGCTAGGGGTATCTCCACAAGGCCCCAGCTCACCAACCTGTACACAAGGACATGGCTTCTGGGAGCTAGGGTGCAAGCAGCCCCAGTGTGAGGCTGGACCAACCTGTGGTTATCAGGGGAGAGCATGACTCGCTGAGCTGTTGTCAATGCAGACTCCATCCTGGTCCCTTCAGACCCAGGCAGTGTGTGTGTGTGTGTGTGTGTGTGTGTGTGTGCGTGCTGCGGAAAGGGACATGGGGAGGTGTTGAACCTGCAGAGCAAGAAGAGCGATGAGAAGCTGAAGAAAACCAGGGCTCAGAGTCCTTTCTTTTCCAATCCCCCCTTCCAGTCCAAGCCCACTTTCCACCTGATGAATTATTCCAAAGGTACATGGTCCAAAGTGTGTTCTGCAGAACAAGAGCCCTAAGAGTGGTTTCTTAGGAGAAGGAGGGAGAGGGAGAAGGGGAAGAGAAGGAGAAGGAGGAGAAGGGGCCAGAGGGCTTCTACTGAAAAATGCTGCATATCATATGCCCTCTTAAAGATTCACAATATTCATTAGCATTTAAAAGGTCCCTGAGGAGCCCTATAGTCATCTGTTTCACTTGGTATAATCCAGTGATTAAACCAACCCTTCTTTGTTATAAAAACACCTTAAAACTTTGCAGCTCTGGTGTTCTTGGGAACACATTTTAGGAAACAATATTATATATTTTTTTTAAAGATTTTTATTTATTTATTTGAGAGAGAGAGAATGAGAGACAGAGAGCATGAGAGGGAGGAGGGTCAGAGGGAGAAGCAGACTCCCTGCCAAACAGGGAGCCCGATGTGGGACTCGATCCCGGGACTCCAGGATCATGACCTGAGCCGAAGCAGTCGCTTAACCAACTGAGCATTTATAAATAAATGCCTTGGAGGTCTATATTCTCAGGTCATTGACTACTGCCTTATATTAGGCAGGATTTCCAATGATTCTTGTTGATGTTAATGACATCCAAATTTCCTTGCTTGGCACCTTTTCTGATCAGGTTGGTATCTAACTGAAGTACTTCTGCTGTTTTTACCTGACACAAATTTATAAAATTTTTTGTTTTAACAAAATTTCATTTTTTGAAAAGTTGGGGTGAACTCATTCACACCCCATTTTTAGTCCAGGAATCCAGGAAGTTGTGTGTATATGATCTATGCCTGGTCAATAAGAGCCTTCAATCTTCTCACTTGGGCCAGGTATGGGCACTTGGCCTATGTCAGATAAGAAACTCAGTTCTGGGACTTCTATGTAACTGTGGAGCCAGGAAAACACCTTTTTTTTTTTTTTTTTCCCTGGGATTGTTGGTTATAATAATACTGTAAGTTTGTAATGTGTGGGGTACTAGATATAAAAAGCTTACCTGAGGGTAAAACCAACAGGAGAGGAAATGGAGCTTGGAAATGAAGAAAGCAAGCAGCTAAGGGCTGATGTTATTTAAGCCCCTAGATCCAGCTATGCCTGAAGCCACCCCTTGCTATGAAATTTTCAGTTGCAGTGAGCTAATGACTTACTCATAATTTTCTTTGTTTAAGCCAGTTTGTGGTGAGTTTCTCTCTCTCTTTTTTTTTAAAAAAGATTTTATTTATTCATTAGAGAGAGAGATAGAGAGAGCACAAGCAGGGGGAGAGGGAGAAGCAGACTTCCCCCTGAGCTGTGAGCCTGATGTGGGATGCGGGGCTCGATCCCAGGACCTGGAGATCATGACCTGAGCCGAAGGCAGAGCTTAACCATCTGAGCCACCCAGGCGCCCCAGGTGAGTTTTTCTCACTTGCGGTCAGAATACTGTTGTTCTCAACGTGTGGTCCTTGCTTTCAACCTGACTTCCCTCTTGTCTCCTCCACCTTCACTTGTCTGAGGCCCAGCTCAATTGTGACCCCCTTTTGAAACCATCTTAACCACAGGGTCATAGTTGTCTCTTTTTGCTACGTTAATAGCACTTATTGTAATCTGCTTATATTATAATCATTTGCCTTCTGCCTCCTTTTGTCTGCTAGAGCATGAGCCCCAGAGTCAGGAATGTTGTCCTATTTATCTTTGGCTCCCCCACTGCACTGAAAACGGTGTCTGGGAAGCAGTCAAGAATCCTTAAGGCTCCCAAAATGTATTTTCAGAGAACCTCGTCTTCCAGGGTCCATTAAAGACTCCAGCACCCTCTTCATGACAGCTGTTGGCACCCAAACGCGTGTTTGCAGAGTCTGCCTCTCTTGGCTAATTTAAGGTTATGAAACACAGGCCCTTGTTCACAGCTCTTGGGAAGCCGTTGTCCTAACTTCAAACATGGGTCACTGTAATAAATGGTGCAGGAGAGACACAATTCAGGACCTTGCTAATTGTTCTTGCCTTGCTGAGTTAGACATTACGTCTGCTTACGACCAGAGGTTGATGGGATGAAACAATCCCTCAAGGAACCTAATAGAAAGTCAATTACTTTGGCCCTTTAAATAGCTTTTGGAACAGACCATTGCCGGGCCTTGCAGGGAGCTTTCGGCACTCATCTCTGGCGGCTGGATGAAGGGCCCAGAGGATCACTCTGGGGCTTCGCCTCATGCTGCGCTAGGAAGCTCCTTTCTATCCAGCACCATAAACAGCCACATCATCTCTCCCCTTGGCTCTCCCCGCTCGACCCCTCGCTCTGAGTCTAAATCAACAGATGACTTGTGTGTTTTGCAGGAAGGCCTCCTTTTAGCCACGATGGACAAGAGACCTATCAGGGGTCTTCTAGAATTGAGTGGGGGTCCTCCACGCCCGGACGGGCTGCTCCGGGGAGCCCCCTTGGCCAAAGGGACGGTACGTGGGGGATCACAAGCAGGACATCAATGCCCTCCCCAGACACACACCCCGCGACAATGGCTCCTTGTCTCCCATCCAGTGCAGGAATGCCAGGCCCGGCGTCAGGGATGGTCCCCGCTCCAGGAAAGGCGTTGCACCTGCTGTCCTCACCCAGCATGTTTTAGTGCCATTGAGCTAAGTGCGAACAGCTCCTTGTTTCGATGAGTGTTCCGGACACCCATTTTTGTGTTTGGAAAAAATGCAGCAGAGCGGTTTGGAAATAAAACCCCAGGCTTTGGCAGAAAAGCTCTCATTACCCAATCAGAGAAGAAGCGGAGGGGCATCCAGAGGCTAGAGGAGAGGGTGCTCGGCATCTGCTTGAGGGACAACTCAAACGGTTTTAGTGTTTTATTAAGAAGAACCTTGCACTCTTGGGGGCAAGGAAATTCACTTTTATTTTCATCTGGCTGCAAACACCCTGACAGCAGTGCGTGTCTCTGCCTCTTTTCTCAGCCATTAAGTTTCCTTCACTTTGAGCCAATTATGGTAGTTTTTTTTTCTTTCCCTGTTGTCTCCTTTCTTTCTTTTCTTTTCCCTCCCTCCCTTCCTTCCTCCTTCCCTTCTTTCTTTTTCTTTCTTTCTTTCTCTTTCTTTCTTTCTTTCTTTCTTTCTCTTTCTTCCTTCTTTCTTTCTTCTTTCTCTCTCTCTCTCTCTTTCTTTCTTCTTTCTTTCTTTCTTTCTCTCTCTCTCTTTCTTTCTTTCTTTCTTTCTCTCTTTCTTTCTTTCTTTTCTTCTTTGGATCAGGAAAAATTAAATGTGAGGACCATTCGCCAGCTTAGAAATCAGGGACCATGCAGGGAAGTCGGAAGAACACAGAAGTGCCTGGGGGTGATGGTATAGGTGGGAAAATCACAGACGGTTTTGGCTGGATGCACATTCAGGGAGGGCAGCAATGTGGGGCATGGCTCTGCTCAAGGCTTCCGGTGGGGACCTGATGCAGTCCCCTTCTCACCTGCCCGCAGAGGAGATTAAACCCCTGGATCCCTTGGAGGGCAGGGCTGAATAAGCCTCTCGCTCTCCCAGTGTCCTTCCCAGGGAAACCAGACAGCAAGAAACGGATCCTCTGGGGCCCCACATCCATGATGTATCCTCTTCTCTGGGTCTTTGGGGTCAGAGAGGGCTTCCCGCTTCTGGCAACCTGAGAGGGGAGTCTACCTGAAGAAAGAGAGGACTTTGTTGCCTTTTCATCATTTTAGGGTGCATCCGGCTGCCCCTGGATTACACCCCACGCACCCTTGCCTCTGTGTGTATACGTACACATCGTCTGTGTGCATGTGTGTGTGATGGGTGGTTACGGGTGATTCTGGAAGAAGACAGCTCAGTGCCCACCTCACGGATCTGACCCCTGCTTTCCCTAGCCCCCCACCCTAAGCTTACAATAGGAAATCTTTGGGGGGGCACTGGCAAGCACTTCTAGGGAGTAGGCTGTTCTATCGCTTCTTTGCCCCCTTGTACAGACTGGGGTGGGTTGGAGGGAGGGAGAATTGTACCTGCCACTGGAAGTGTGATCAGCTATGCTCTCCCAGGTCCCAGAAACAGTGGCTCTCAGGTGAAGGTGGAACAGTCATCAGAGGTAGGAGGACAAGGGGACAGAATTAATGAGACACTTGGAGTCCCTCTGATTGGACTACTCCTGGGCCTGAAACATTCTCTCCTCTTCCTTTCATGCCAAGAACTGGGCCCTTTTGGGAGACTGTAGGCGACTTGTCATGTATCAGGACAAATACTGTCTCCAGCTCGTATTGGTGGTAATGGACTTTGCAGAATCTTTAAGTCTTTTGCTGTCAGCCTGGGTCACCTTTATCTTGTGTATATTCCATATGCAGGCTGGGGTTTCGGGCATCCCAATTAGGGCATTTTAATTTGGCTGAGCTGGGACTGACAGTGTAGATGAACGTACCATCCTACCCCCCAGCCTACAGATGAACAAGGAGGTTACCAGGGGTCAGCAGTGGGAGAGGCCTTTTAATTAAGGGTAAAGGAGAAAAAAGGATGGGGAGGAGAGACGGGGGTGGGAGTCTTTCCCATCTGCCCTTGGGATGCAAGTCTAAAGTTGATGGAACTGGGCTGGAGACCCCATGTGAGACTCGGGGCCCCAATAGGCTGATTTGAGACCACGTAGTCTTAGGTTCCCCGGGATTGAGAGCAGGCTGTGATTTCCCTGCAGGGACTTGCAAGCTGGGACAGTCCTGACTCCCTTGGGATTGTAAATTTGGGGAGAAAAGGCACAATGGGGTTCTCCTTTGCAGACAGGCTTCCTCAGGTTGTTCTCAGGCTGTGGAAATTGGCCAAGCAGCTGGTAGAGTAGGAAAATATAAGGAGGGACAGTCTGTGGTAAAGGTGGCCTGACTACTTTGTGGGCACCTGTGACAATCTTCTGGGGGACAGCGGACACTCTGATGGGGGTTAAATGCCTATCTGGGCAGGGGGATGGGAGCTAGGAACAATTGCAATTTGAGCACAAATGGAAATGTGAAGTGACAGATGTGAATTTGTCATTTGTCATTCCCCCCCGCCCCCCCATAAACCGGAGTCCCAAAGAAGACAAGCAGAGGGGGAAGATGCTGGAGGTTTTCAGTGGATGGCTTTGTTCACAGGAGAGCCTGTTGCTGCAGGGATGCTCGCTGCAGACCCCCACCCAGGCAGGTGTCAGGATGGGGTAGGGCTGGGGAGCTGGGCCCTCAGTTCTTCCAGAAAGAGGTCATTACAAGGTGTATATGTGGATGTGCCTATGTTTGTACATATATGGTGTAGCATTTTTTTTTTTTAAGTTTGTGAGTCTAAAATAAGAGATAGAATTTCCTGAGAAATTCACACTTGTCTTGTAGCGCTCTGGTTGAGCTGCTTACATTTTGCACCTTCCTCTCGACACTATGTTGTGGCTTCTCCTCCATCCCCAGCCATCAATGCCTTCCTTTCTCACCTAGTCTCATCTCTTTAAAATCTTTTCGCCCCCTTGATTCCTTCTTTTCCTAACCCCCCTGCATGAGCTCTTTCTCTTCACCCTTGTGCACACCAGCACTGTTTTGTTTTGGTTTTTAGTTGCACTTGGCTTTCAGGAGACATTAGGAGAGCTGGGGATGAGCCTGTCTCAGTCAGTTGCCCTCCTCTTGGAAAGGCCCCGATTTCCAGGGATGGGCCTTGTGGCCCTGTGGCCTTTTCCATGCTCCATGGCCCAGCTCCATGCTATGACTGATCGCTCTAATGGGGTCAATCCGATGATCTCTGTCTTGAGACCCTGAGCTTTGGAACAGAGACTCAAGAGTGTAGCTGAGCTGCTCTGATGTGGAGAGAGGTACATGATGGACTCCCGCTATTACCACCACTGAGGCAGTGTGGGCTCGTATGCATGCCAAGCGGGGCTGGGGCAGAGGAAATATCTGTGCCCTGCTGTGCTAGGCAGCTTTGATGCTGTATTGGGCCAGACTGGGCTATAGTAATAAACAGAACAACCCCTCCAAGTCTTACAGGCTACGGTTTGCTTCTCGCTTACCCTTGGTGCATTACTTGGGTGGATCTCCAGAGCTGCCCAGCTCCAAGCAGTGACTCAGAGGTCCTGGGGGCTCCCATTGGGTGGCTGCGCCATCTGGAACATACGGTCTCCAAAGTTGCTTCCGCAGGGAAGGAGAGCGAGGGAGGAAATCCATCACATGTCACATTACTTCCCATCTCATTTCCCAGCCTGGCCATGAAGCCCCCTGGGAACCACAGAGAAACGTATGGCTATTTGGGCAGCAGCCCCTCTCCCTGCCACATATTTTTCAGTAGAGGAGGAAAAAGATAAAAAGAAACTCTTCTCTAGGGTGCCAAAATGTTCATGTGATGAGAGTGGTTCTTGACATAAATATTTTAAGGCCAACAGAATCTAAGAGTAAAGCAAGATAGGAGATGAAAGATTATTTTGTTTGAATTCAAATGTGATTGGGCAAAGGTAGCCACTGGTAGATCCCCTACCTCATCCTTCTGATTGCTCCAAAGACAGCTAAGTACAGCCCCTTGGAGTCTCCCACCCCACAGAGCTGAGGTTGGGGTACTGGATGAGGTGGGGATCTGGGGGATGCAGCTTGTCTAAGTGAAATGTCCTACCTGTGTCCGTAGACCCAGGAGGATGTGTCTTGAATCATCAGGGAGCTGCCAACACCCTAAGTGAGACAGGAGGCAGGAACCATAGACAGGAGGGAGGGCAAGGCAGGTGGAAGAGTGTGGTGTGTATAAGGGGTCGGGTTGGGGGGCCCCGGGAGACTGGTGGGGACTCCCTGGCAAGGGCCTGCTGTGGCTCAGGAATGTGTGGGAACACTGGGGTTACCCTTCTGAGACCCGAGAGTCGTCTCTTTGACCCTCACTTGGCTCACCTGCCTTAGAAATTCGGAGGCAGGGGTTATGCTGCTTTCTCTGAGGAATTATTTTTGACATGCTAAATGCTAAGACAGAAAAATAATAAAGAGCATTTTCTTTAATTCCCTCTTAACTACAAAAGGAGAGAATTTAGCTCAGCGGCTAATTTTGTTGATGAAAATTTCTAAAGATGCTTTAAAAAATTTAAATGAAGAATCTCTCTCACTGATCTAGGGTCTTTTTTTTTCCTCTTAAAGAGAAATTGACTTCATCCCAGGCATGGCTGTTAATATCACTGGCCTCCTTCTTCCCTCCCTCCACTCCGTGCTGCCTCCTCCAAGGAAAGCACACCGTTCGGAACAGATGCCGGGTTTCAGCCCTCAGTGGGCCATGGGTTTGGTGGGCAACACGCCATACCAGGAGAATACAGGTGCCAGTCAAAGGTACTTGAGTTTGAGCCCTGGCTCTGCCCACAATAAGGGTAAATGACTTCTTTCCTTTGCACCTTCAATTTCTCATCTCATCTCTTTTAGGGACTAGAATCTTTATGCAAAGCACTTAGCAGGGTCTCTGGCCTAGTAAGGATGAAACAAATAGAAACTAATGTTGCTTTATTTGGAGGTAAACATGGGGCTTAACAAGGCTTCTGGAAACCTTTGACCTCTTCATCTTTCTAGAATAATTGTTTGAGAGCTTATCTGGGTCACAGACTCTTTGGTGCCTTTCCCCAGCAAAAGGAAATATGCAGATGATACAAAATTTTGCTTTTATTGATTGCTTGCTGTAGCTCAGGGGTTCCCAACCTGTTCCACTATGAATGTCTTTTTTTTTTTAAATGTCAGTATGTTTTGCTTTTTATTCTCCTCCCCAAACCTGATAGTCATGGCACTTTTCATCTTGTTGATTGAGAAAATACCTAATGACACTCAGCGACTCTGAATTCTGTAATGCTTTTAAGAGAGTTTGCATTTCGTTAGTCTCAACGGCATCTACACAGCTTTGAAAGGAAAAGTTGTAAATCTATCTATGGGCTGCATGACTGATTCCGTCTGCATTCAATGCTTGGTACCCTCGTGGATTCCTCCATTGTTGAAAATTTCTCTGGCAGAGAAGGTTTACTGAATCAAAGACTGGAAGGGAATCAAAGAACCATTCAATCCAGCTCCCTTATTTTGCATAACACTGAGGTCAAAGGAGGGAAACCAACTTTTTCAAAATCTCAGGGCCAGATGGTATCAGAGAGGAAGGAGGAACCCAGGATCCCCACAGCCTAATAGCTGCCTGAAATGGATTCTCTCTGGCAGTTCGAGTTGGTGAAGAGTCTTCCTTCTCCACCAGCCCATGGCCAGTGGTCTGTAGGGAATGAACGGGAAATTAAACTTGGCAAGTGACTGCATCCTCAAAGCTAGAGTGACTGTAATTTATCTTCCAAACTGGGACACATCTGAGAGAGAAAGTGAGCACTATTAATAATTATTCTGGGGCAATAGGTGTAAACCAGGACTATTCTGGGCAAGCCAGGACATAGGGTCACCGGGCTGAAAGCCCACCTCAGCTTACCAAGGGCCTATTTCAGAGTCCTTTAAAGGCCATTCAGTAATCGGGATGACTTGCTCGAAGGAATTTGGGCCAAGTGTCTGATCAGCTTCTTGTCTTGAAAGCACAGCCAGAAAGCTTTGAATTCTGGAAACTCACTGGGAATTGCTGTAGACCCCCCCGAGATATTTTGGCCCCAGTGTAGCAGCACAGACCCCCTCATCCTTCATTCTTTCCCATCACGAGAACTAGCTCCTTCCCAGTCCCTCTGCAGGGTAACTGTCGGCATCTCCAAGGGACCCTGGGCAATTCACACCTCGTCAGCACAGTAAGGGGTCTAGTGACCAGGTGTTCTGCTGGATAACCTCAAACAATCCCTCCTTCTCCCTCTAGTTCCCTTATCTGTGAAACTAGAGGTGGGTCTAAGTCACTGGGGCCCTGCGTTAGTCAGAGTGGGCTGGGTTGTGCTGCGGTAACAAATAGCCCCCAATTCTAAGGGACTTAGCGCAACAAAGATTTATTTCCTGCTCTGCTTTAACAGGGGCAGGCAGAGTGGGCTCTGCTCTTTAGTCTTCCAGGCTCCATGGCAGGGAAAAGGAACATGGGATGCAAGCAACGGCAACTAAATACTTTCACTTAAAAGTGACATGTGCAATTTGCATCTCATTGGCCCCAATCAGTCACGTGGACATGCTTAAACTTAAGGAGGCAGAGAAGAGTGGTCCTGCCATGGAGAATCAGAATATTCATAAATGCCCCCAAGACTAATCCACCCTCAAATTTTTCTAGTTTGACTTTTACAGTAGAAAAAATCATTTTCCTTCCCCACCCCCACAAAGGAAATCTAATCAAGAAGCAGGCTACAGAAAACAGGTGGAATTGAAACTGATTCGGTTGAAATGGGAATTGGCAACTTCACCCTTTTGTTGGCAACATGCTCATTGCGGTGGTTTAGGAGGATCACTTGATGACGTTGCAGGTGGCAGATGGGCTGGGGGATACAGGGCAGACTGGTCAAGCGGCTCTAAAATTTTCTAGACAAGAGAGAAGGAGAGCAGTTCAAAAGGATGGAATGGTGTGTGTGTGTGTGTGTGTGTGTGTGTGTAGTAGTTATCTATTGTTGCATAAAAATTACCCCAGAATTAGTGGTTTCAAATAATACAGACTTAGTGTCTTGTAGTCTCTGTGGCTCAGGAGTCTGGGCATGGCTTCTGGGTTTCCAGCAGCTGCTGTTTAGGTGTTGACCGGACTACTGTCTTCTTGAGGTCAACAGGGGTAGGTTCCCTCCCAAGGTCTCTGAGGGATTTTTGGCCAGATTCAGTCTCTGATGAGCTATTGGACTGAGGACCTCAGCTCCTTGCCCCGTACCTCTTTCTATCAGAACAAGCAGAGAAAAAGAGCCAGAAGGAGAGTGTATGAGCAAGATGGAAGTCATGGTCTTTAGCAACCTAATGACAGAAGTGACCTCCTATCACATTCACTCTGTTCTATTGGTTAGAAATCGTTAGGTCCTGCCCATGCTCCAGGGGTGTGGATGACCCAAGGGTATGGGGACCACTGGGATCCAGGTTAGAAGCTGTCTACTATAGAAGACTTTGGGAGATGTTGAGGAAGCTGAACTGATATGCAGGGCACTGATGGGGTGTGGGTGATGGGGATGAAGAAGGAGCAAATGATGCCTTCAGAGCTTTAGTTTGAACAAAGAGGATTGGCGGTGCCATTATTTGAAATGGGCGTGTCAGAAGGGGAGGTAGAGGCACTGAGTCAGGCTTGGGACTTTAAATGCCAGCACGTACATGAATCAGGTTGGGTCCCTGGACACTGAGAAACCCTGTAGAAAGGGCATCTCAACCCCCGACTAGGCACCTGCCCCCATCCTGTGCAACTGTGCCCTTCTCCTCTCTCTGCCTTAGAGCTTGAGCTGACTGGAGGAATCCAGGGTCAGGTTCATAGCAAGGAAACAGGATTGAAGTGGATTTAACATTCCAGGCCTTTCCATGGAAATTATCAGGCTCTGACTCCTGCTCAGGCACCCTCCCCTTCCCTTTTGCTG
Organism: Leptonychotes weddellii; assembly: GCF_054177405.1. Taxonomy (NCBI): domain Eukaryota; kingdom Metazoa; phylum Chordata; class Mammalia; order Carnivora; family Phocidae; genus Leptonychotes; species Leptonychotes weddellii. The sequence continues at coordinate 119,971,295 of NC_138377.1, read as the reverse complement.
TTAGAACTAAGGAACCAAAAAGGCTACAGGGCCACAATTTGCATGAGGCTTTACGAGAAAAAGCAAAACAGGGTTATACACCTTCAAGCCTGCCGGGCTCAGTTGTCTTTGAGAAATATCGCAAATGGCTTATTTAACATTTTTTTTTTCCTTGTGTGTGTAAATTTCCTGAGGTTGACCTAAATGAGTTCCTACCAAGATCTGATAGCCCAGGACAATGGAATAATCCCTTTAATAGGATTACAGGCTGTGTTAGAGACTGACAGCTTTTAGGCTCTGCACTGTAATATGTCCTCAAAGAGAGCACTGGAAAATGAAGACAGAAAACAGATTTCCTGTGTTGCTCTACACTCCCTGAACTACTCGTATCTCTAGCTCATAGTATCCTTGGCTGCTCAGACTGAACACATCTGGGCTCCTCTTCTGGCATTTTCTCTAACTAGTCCTGAGTCCTTAGGCTTCTCCAGACTTCTGGGAACCCCCTGATCCCTCGGGGACAGTAGCATTCGCAGGAGCCAGATTTTTTCAAGTTATCCTTCTCTCCAGGTCACTTCCTATCTCCATCATTTCGGGTTCTTTATTCCATGGGTCAGCCCTGACCCTGGAAGCCTCCCGATGGGGCGTCCTGTGTGGGACGTGGGCTCTGCATGGGGGTGGTGACACGAGGCATGGGTGTTCAACACTGTGAAGTCTCCACGGAAAACCAGGCTGCATTTGGGGAAGAGTGTTTCACTTACATTTGGAGAGAGAGTCCAGCAGACACCCGGGGAGAGCCTAATCTGAATATTAAAGGAGATTCCTTCTAGAATGTATTCTGTAAATGGAGAAGCCAATCAAGGAAAAAAAAATTAGATTCCATCCTCAGAAAGGCAGGTGAGCCCCGTGTCAGAGCAATAGTAAACGTTAATTAAGAAAATATTCTGGGGGCGCCTGGGTGGCTCAGTCGTTAAGCGCCTGCCTTCGGCTCAGGTCATGATCCCAGGGTCCTGGGATCGAGGCCCGCATCGGGCTCCCTGCTCCGCGGGAAGCCTGCTTCTCCCTCTCCCAGTCCCCCTGCTTGTGTTCCCTCCCTCACTGTGTCTCTCTCTGTCAAATAAATAAATAAATAAAATCTTTAAAAAAAAAAAAAAAGAAAATATTCTGCAAAAGGGACGCTTGGTGCACCAAAATGCCTGAAGTCAGCACTTCTCAGTCAATAAAGCTAATTTGAAAATATATTTATGGAGTGATAATGAGTGAAGGAAAAAATATTTTGTCAAAATTTCATTCAATTAAAGAAACACAAAGAGGCTATTTCATTAATCGCCAGTTGGAATGTTTGGTATATCGATTCTGTATGCATTAAAAAATTTTTTTTTATCCTTAATTAAGTACTTTGTGTGTGTCTATCAAGTCTATCAAGATGCAATCTACTGGTCTGAAGATTATTTTATTTTTTATTTTATTCTTATTTTATTTACTTTTTTGCATACGGACTTCACTCATGTTACAGACCGTTCTCATTCACCATTGCTTTGGATTTTCCTTGCATTGTCCCAAGAATGGCCCACACACTGCTTTGCCCACCATCACTCGATGGAAAGTAAATATTTGGAGGAAGACTGAATGAGGTTATAAGTGGAATCTGAGGCCAGGGGTGGGCAGAGTTTGGGGAGCAAAGTCAACTAATTAACCAACAAGCATTTATTAAGCACTTGCTTTGTGCACAGCATCCTGGGACATACAGAAGTCTGAAGCAATGTGCCTGCTTTAGCAGGCTTTTAGGGAAAACAACGCTGGTGAGCAAAAGATCAAACCCGGGAGGGCAGGGATCATGCCTGTCTTACTTGTGGCTATAAGTCTAGGACCTTGAATAATGCACGGTGCTTAAAAAAAAGTTATTCCAATGATAAAATGCGAAAAATAAGGAAGGTTAAAAAGTGTTCAGTAAAAGGAGATGTTGGGCTGGGCTCGGTCATCAGAGCATGCGCAAAAGGGGCAAGCGCCGCGAGCATCATTGTTCCTGTACCTGGAATCTTGCTGTTCCCCTAACATCAGGGAAATGCCCTCTGGGCGTTCTTTCTGTCCACCAAATCCATCTAGTACCTCAAGACTCCGTTGGCTTTTTCTCCAAGTTATTTTCCTTGATCTTGAAGCCAAAAGAGTTGTCTCACTCCTTGGAACTCCAAATAGCGTTTTACTCTAGTTCGTAATAAGGCATTTATAATACGTTTCAATGGGGGAAGGTGGGCAAACATGAGCCAAGCTCCTTTTAAAAATGTCTCATTTAATTTTTAAAATAACCTTAGGAAAAGGTACTATTCCTATCATATATATCATATTTATATCAATATATCATATATATATTTTGTCCCTCCAATCCTGATCTTCCCCTGGTACAGGCTTGGTTGATTCACATCTTATACTACAAGTAGCTTTTAGGCTAGTGGAGGGCAGTGGGCGTGGCATGTCTCATTTTGCCTCTTCACTAGTTGCACAAGATGGGTACTCAAACTCGTCTGCCTGATCCACAGAGGATGAGACCAACCACACATCCCCAAAGTCTGTGCCTTCCTTGCCTTCTTTGCTTCCATCATCCAAAGGGGGTACACACTCACCTCTTCTCTTTGCCAACCTCCCCAGTCTCAGCTGGGAAAGCATCTGGCGCAGGAAGGGGGACGCTTACTGAAGCTGGGACTCCATGTATGATAGACCTACACCCTGTTTAGTGCATAAAGCTGATAGGATGAGTCCAATGTTGTATACATTTTAGAATTCCAAATTCAAATCCAACAAATATTTACTGAGCACCACAGACAGAAACATGAAAAGATTAAAAGAGAGGGAGAGGAAAATGGACAAGAGGGTTCTGTGACTTCCTGGAGGCTTGGAGGGTGGCAAACATAACTCAGAAATAAGGCCAAATCGGAGGGCTCTTGAAGGCCTATATAACACTGGGACCTATGTGTCCCAAGCTCCAGAAGGTCCTGCCCAGGATCTGTTGGTGTGATCACTGATGTAGGTTTGCTATGTTTCTCACCCAGCTGGCCTGAGTGTCCTCTTGTCCAGGAGGTGCCTGTGGGCACATTTGAGAGGTGGCTTGTCTGTGGTCATGGGTCAGATGACATCACTGGCCTGGCGGGATGGAATTCCAAATCTTAGCCTCCTTGGGGCTGTGCCCAGACAGGGAAGATCTAACTATAGAATGTGATCCTGGCCCCATAGAGGACCAAAAGGGTGAACCCGAGAGTTCTGCTGTGGATGATAACCACATGTGTTGGTGCTGTCCTCACTCGGATTCAGTGGGTCTCCAGGCCAACAGCCGGTTAGATCATCTGCATGTCTACTCTTGGTTTGTTTTGGCTCCTACTTCAACCTTCATCTTTGTCACTTTGGTTCCTGTCTCATTGCCTTTTTTTTTTTTTAAGATTTTATTTATTTAATCATGAGAGACAGAGCGAGAGAGAGGCAGAGGGAGAAGCAGGCTCCCCAAGGAGCAGGGAGCCCGAAGCGAGGCTCCATCCCAGAACCCTGGGATCATGACCTGAGCCGAAGGCAAATGCTTAACCCACTGAGCCAGTCAGGCGCCCAGTTTCTGTCTCATTTCTAAACCAGTCTCTTCTTCCACAGTTAACTCGGTTTCCTATTTGGAAGAACACCTCTGTGATCCTTTAACCCTGTTTGCTTGTTGTACTTCTGCTCCTGACTCCCAACCATGGCCCCAGCCACGGATGTTGTGTTTTGGGAAGGAGCACTCTTTACTGAAGTCAGCACTCGTGTCCCAGCCCAGCTGTGGCCCCTGTCGTTATACCCTCATTCTAAATAGCCCTTCTTCGGGAGTCCACATGGCTTTACAAACCAGACCATTTTTCCAGCCAGCCCCGCTCCAGTCAAATGCGCTCTGTCCTTGAACTTTTTTGCTTGGGTCATCAAGAAAAGAACCTTCCGGGCATTTCAATTCTCTGAGACAAGTGTGCAAAGATGCTGCTGAGCTCCTTCTCAGTGATGATTTATGCATGGTGAGTGGAAAAGCATGCTGTTTTCATTCCTTTTAAAATCAAGTAATGACCTAGAGGGAGAGCATTATGTCTATATCTGTATCTGTTCCTTTCTCCGTATCTGTGTCTCTTTCTCTATCTAAATCTGCATATCTAAGTCTATATTTGTATGTATAGGGATACAATGGCACAAATTTAATAGTCCGGCAGAGCCTTGCCATACCAGTGTCTCTTATTTATATTTGACCTAGTAGAATTTGACACTTAGATGCAATGCAAAGATTCAAAGTTGCATCATGCCCTTCAGGAAATATCTCTGTAAATATACGCCAACTCCTTCAAGCAAAATAAAAATATATGGTGTTTGTCTTTGTGTTATGGAGATGTAGATATTCAAATCATCTCACGGTAATGCCCACTGGGAGAAGAAGAAGAACCACTAACCAAATGACCTTGGGCAAATCCCCCCAGACTCTCAGACCCTCAGATTCTTCATCAGGAAAGAAACTGGAAGATTTTGACTAGCTGATCTCTAAAGGAAAGCCAACACAACCTATGATCAAGAAGCTTTTGATTTTTAACTTTAGTAAGCTTACTCTTAAGTGTCATTTAACGAAGAGCTTTTACTGCAAATCTGGTCTTCCAGATTCTTCGTAGGAAATGACAATTGCAGGTCGAAGAACAGGGTCCCCCCAGGTCTGGGTTGTATATCAATCAAAGTTATAGTTAGGAAACCCACGCCAAGTAGTTCAGTAGAGGGAATTTGATACAAGGAACTGGTTACAAG
>NC_138377.1:119921280-119966031 GCF_054177405.1 Leptonychotes weddellii | reverse complement strand
CCCTCCCCTCTAGAACCCTCAGTTTGTTTTTCAGAGTCCATCGTCTCCCATGGTTCGTCTACCCCTCCGATTTCCCCCTCTTCATTCTTCCCCTCCCGCTACCTTCTTCTTCTTCTTATTTTTTTCTTAACATATATTGCATTATTTGTTTCAGAGGTACAGATCTGAGATTCAACAGTCTTGCACAATTCACAGCAAAGAAGCTACCTCTTAAGAACACAGCACCCAGTTCTGGCCTCAGTCTTTTATAAAAGAGAATGAGAAAAAAAAAAAAGCAAAGCAAGGCAATTTAGAAGGAAAAAGAGAAATGATTTGATATTGAAAATAGGGCTCCTCTAGAAAGGAAAACAAAGGGAGTTTACTTAGTTTAAAGACAGAAGGCAAAGAGGAGATTTAGAAATCCCTTATTCTTATATTCACCTAATTGGAAGATAAAGTAAAACATAATGGAAGTTGTAGCAAGACAGAGGGCAGTTGGCATAAGGATGAACTTTGGAATCATTAAATTCAACGCTAGAATGTAGAGCCCAGAATCTTTAGCTGGGAATTTAAAAAAATTGAATCTAGAAATAGGAATCTTTCTATTTTAGGTCCCTGACTGTTAGAGTCAAGAGGCAGATCTGTGGAGGTCCTTTCAGTTATAACATGGGCATGTTTCCTTTCAAAGCTTTAAGAAGCACAGAAAATTTGAACACTGGAGAACTAAAGTGCTCACTGATGTAGACCCCTTTCAGCCAATATCCAGACTCTCCTAGAGGGAACCCCACAGCACAGAGATTTGTTTACCTCCATTATTTGTGTTTTAATTTAGCGGTATGTCAAAGGAACTTCCTTTCTTCGTAAATGCTGTTGAAGACTCACCTTTGAATAGCTGGGTAGTATTCCTTAGCATGGCTGAGCCTGGCTTATTTACCCAGTCCTTTGATTTGCTGCTTAAGTGTCGATCATGAGGTTGGAAGGTGATGGTGTGGGGGTTTGAGAGGGCTCTGGTGTTGGTGTTTGGGAGGACCTCTACCTTAGGTGAGCTCCCGCCTCTGTGGGCCATCCCCCAGGGAGAGTTATGGCCATTTCCAGAACAGTGCTCTCTGCAAGCCTCCTGGGCTGCATTCACAAGCATGTACTTTGTATTCCCTTTGAAAAGTTTTATAAGACTAAAAAGACTCTGTGTTCCCTGTGGCCTCTAAGAGATCGACGGGGCTTTTGGGAACCTGAATGGGTTTCAGGCTTTGGGCTGAGGTTCCCTCTGAACCAGGCGCACTCCACACTGGCATTCCTCCTGTACTTCCTCAGATGAGTCCCCAGAATCACTCATTTGCCTCTGCTGTCTGTGCTTTTATCAAAAAAAAAATGCATTTCCATTAAGAATTTCTATATCTAGGGGCGCCTGGGTGGCTCAGTCGTTAAGTGTCTGCCTTCGGCTCAGGTCATGATCCCATATCTAGTTTTGTCATTCATCAACTCCATTCTGAACAAGCCATGCTCTTACTGGGGTAAATGGGGAAGAAAAAAAAAGTGTGGTCAGTCGAGAAACCACTGGCTAAGCCACCAAAGCTCCAGCCATGGGATTTCATGACACCATTTCCAGAATTCTGTGGCAGTGTTCTTGGTGACATTAGACACAACCTTGCATTTTCTGCATTCGATAGAGAATGCAGGTATCTCCTGCTTTATTATTAAGATCCAAATATCTCTCTATGGGAGAAGGAAATGTTCCACTTATATGGCTTAATGGTGTTTTGAGCCTCTGATGGCCCTAGGGCCCTGGATATTTAATTCAGTTTGTAAACGAGAATCCCACATGACTATTTTAGAGTGGATGTGTTGCATACAGCGTGGAGACCCTGGGGTGCAATTAAAAGAATTATACCCAAAGCTTAAGGAAGCACCCAGGGTCAGAGAAGATTCCTGGCAGAGATCGACATATATGGGCAAGGTAGTTGGAATTTCTTTTGAACATTATATGCACTTCTAGTTGCTCAGGTTTAAAACAATGACCAGAAATGGAAAAATAGGGGAGAACTTATGCTAACCATGAACAGTGGTTAACCAAGGATATATGTGATTTAATATGAGTTTATGTATTCCCAAAGCCTACCATAGTGCAAGACATATACCAACACCATACATATTGATTTGAATGTAATTCTGATGTGTAAATCAGTATTCAGAAAGTCAAAGTTTTACTGCTGCCCTACCTCTAAGTTGTCCGATCTTTTTCTGGAACTGTGCTCCCTCATGTCTTCCATAAGGGCTGGGGGTAGATCTGGGTTTGCCTGCGTAGACGTCACAGGTCACTGCCTGCTTTTCTCCTATGTCCAATAGCTTCAGAATCTTTCCCAGCCTGAAGCTCCAGGAAGCTGCTACAACAATAGAGTTGGTACAAGGTAAACCCAGTTTCTAAAGTCTTGACTAAATTAGCTCAGTGGCCCTTCCATCACTTTCTGTGGTCTATCCTTTGGAAGTGTGAATCCCCATTTCTTGCACCAATATTTTGCTTATTTGTCAATTTTCTAGCTATTTGAGGAAAAGACAGCTCATTCAGTGCCTCAAAATGGCCTCTGCATTCTGGCTCCAGACTCTTCCTGGAAAGATCAGAGGTTTCTTTATTTCTCTACTCTCTACTCCACCCCGGTGACCCTGACCTTGACAATGATCTCGTTCTTGATGTTTATGTATGCTATCTTAGGATAGTGACTCTCAGACCCTGACCCCAGGTTTTGGGATGCTGGGAGCCAGGCTGAGGAACTCCCCAGCTAAAACTAAATACTCCCATGTGCTTTACAAGTACAAGAAACAAATGAATTGCTTGGATAAAAAAAAAATTTGAATACCCACATTTTGTCTTAAAACCATGGCACCTTCTATTGTGTGTTTCAACTAGTTTCTAGAACAAGGGGGTTATCATTTAATTTACTTTGAAGATATTTATTTGGTTACTACATTTCATATTTAGTGTCTAAAAATGTTCCAAAAAGCACATTCCAGGTGCTTTGCAGTGGAACATGTTTAAGAATTGTTTCCCTGGATTGTTGGCGTTTGGAAAGCAGAGGCCATGCTTGGATGAGCTTCGGACCAGAGAAGCAACATAAATTTTCCACTTGCTCTCTACTTGACTGTGGGCTGTCCCCAGCCTAGCAGATTTGCATTGGGACTGGGGCTGGAAGGGCCAAGTATCCATTACGTTTCAGGGGCAGGAGGGGCTGATCCCATTCAGTGACCATGACTATCCTGGTTATAGAAGTTATGACAGGCCCCAGTTAAAGATTATCACCAGCTCTAGCCAGGTCACAGGTTTTCTGTGGAAGGGACAGTCACCTCCAGATTCAATCCGGCCCAAACCCTTAGACATTTGGAGATGCTCTCTCTCATATCCCACCATCATATTGAAGAACGTGGCCAATAGCCTATGGCTCCCCCATTCTTGGTCTAGGAGTATGGGCTTTTAATCCCTGACAGAAGTGTACTTTCAAGAGAACTCTCCAACTTCTGTCACTTGTGGTTCCTTATCCCAAGTGTCTCTGATGGCTTCTTCCCCAAGCCCTGAATGCCAATTGGGAAGATTTATGACAAAACTGAAGAACATGGCTTTCTCTTCTGATTGTTGAAAGATTTAGTTTGTTCATTTTGAAAACGATTTGTTCCTTGAAAGAATGGATTATTTTCCTTCATTATGGAATAAAACTTACTGGGCTTGCCCACAGGCCCTGGCTGGTCCCCAGGGTACCACGACCATCCTGGATGTCTTCAGCACCCAGGGGAGGAAAGGTTGCTTATGTTCCCTGATCTTTTTCTCTCCAGCCCCTACCTGGCTCCAAACCTTTTCATACCATCTCCGGGACCATCGGATAATATACAGTCAACATCTTCCTGGGAAGACCAAGATTTTGTGCATGAGAAAAAGAAAGGCAATTCAGGAAGTTAACTAACGCACATCAGCCAAGTGAGCTATTTGGACAAGTGTAGACAGCTCCTCTCATTTTCTCTTGGCCCGCCATAACACATTTTGATTGGTGGGTGAGCCCCTGCAGGTATTGAACAAGTAGGCTGCTGGCACTGCTGTGTAAAGCTTCAGGCTGCCATCTCTCCAATTGTACTCCTCAGATTCTCAAATGGCCAAGGACTCCCTTTCAGCTGTCCCAACTTGTGATTCAAGCAGAGATCATGTTGAAAGGAGATCAGCGGTCACCTCCTTCTTCCCTCTTGAAGACCCAGTTCAAGCTTCCTCATCACAAGTATCTCTTAGTAAATGCTAGTGTGAATGGATCTCGAGTGTTAGGGGCTCTCTCCTGCTGAAACAGCACAGGAAAGTCTATGACACTTTATGCTGTTAGTATGGCCACATGTTTTTCCCTTTGTCTGAAATATGGAGTATGGCAGATCCTTTCTTCTCAAAGAAGGGTACTCTGTTCTGCTTAGTATGCAAGGCATTAGCTCTCTGCAGGAAAACAGCTCCATCTGCCTTTATTATACCCCCTTAAGATGTTCAAGGGAAACCTTGACATTGCTGCCTAGGTACTTTTCACCTTCATGAGAGATAGGAACCGCACTAGCTAATCTTTATCAAGAATTCTATGTATGCCAGGTCATGTTCTAAACTAAGATGCATTATTTTGTCTATTCTTCACAACAACCCTATGAGGCATTCCCATTTTATGAATGAAAAGACTGAGCTACAGAGTGATAAAGTCACTTTCCTAAGACCATAGGGCTTAGGAGTGGCAGAGACAAGATTTTTTTCTTGAGCCCATTCTTGGAACCACCATTCAAACTTGCTCTGTGTTCAAAAGTAATTCTTGCTTTGGTTTTCCAGGGAAAGGACAGGGAAGGGAGCCTAAGATAACTGAACCCCCCCTTTGTTTTTTTAACATATTCTATTTAATACTCTGGTTTCTCTTCAGATCGCATAAATCTTTCGCCTTTTTTAACATATTCTATTTAATCGCATCCTCAAACACCTTGTTCTCTATGTATCTTTGTTGCCTAAAGCTTCCTGGGAGATTGGCTAGGTGCACCTCTAAAGATCGGTAGAGATGGGTTTTGAACTTCATTCTATCCACATGTTAAAAAGCATGTGGGGGAGGGGGAGGAGAGAGAAGACAGAATATACTTATTAGGCTTTTCATGCAAGTTCTTTATGCTGTCATTCAACAAATATTTATGGACACTGGGGAGTACTGACACTTTTCTTAGGTGGGTAGGATACAATTTTAATGGCAGGGTCTCTGTGACTCAACCACTTCGTTTGACAATGGAAACGTTTGCAATATTAATAGGGGCTTAATACATTTTTGATGCTATCACAGGGTAGGCAGAACTTGACTTTGTTTAGGGGTAAGGGAAAATGAACTGTGTTCTCTAGAATTGATAAGCTGTGTCTCAAATGAGAGAAAGAAACCCAGAACGTCCTGTTTCCCTGGAGCTTTCCAAGTGCTGTTGTCAGAATGATTATTATTTTATTCACATTCCTCAGATCTGATTCTCTTTTCTCTTCCTCATCCTGCATAACTCTTTAGCTATGAAGCATTCCCAGTAGATTTCACTACAGATTTCAGGCTGTATTTTCATCCAAGAAGGAGGGAGCATGGATCAGGGAAAGGGAATGAGAAGGGTATCTGCCCCAGATGTGTTTTTACACAAGCCTGGAGAGCTGCACTATTTAACTTTTATTTAAAAGTTTAAAAATTTAAAATACAGCATTTGAACACATAAAGATTGACAAATAAACCTCTGATCCCTATAGTGACACAAACATGGACACAACACACATAGTACACCATAAACACAATTTTGCAACATATAATATGCACCCAGTTGCTCTTGGTCATTTATTTATTGAGGTATAAATGACATATAACATTTTATTTGTTTCAATTGTACAACATAATGATTTGATATTTGTATACATTGCAAAGTGATCACCATAATAAGTCTAGTTACCACCTGTCACCATACAAAATTATAAAAATTTTTTCTTGTGATGAGAACTTTCAAGATTTATTCTCTCAGCAACTATCAAGTACACAATATAATATTATTGACTATAGTCACCATGCTGTACATTAACTCCCCATGACTTACTTATTTTATAACCAGAAGTCTGTATCTCTTGACTCCATTCACCCATTTCACGCACCCGCAATCTCCCCTCCCCTCTGATAACCACCAATCTGTTCTCTGTATCTATGAGTTTTGTTCTCTTTGTTCATTTGGCTTGTTTTTTAGATTCTGCCTATATATGAAATCATATAGCATTTGTTTTTTCTCTGTCTGTCTTAACTTAGCATATTACTTTCAGGGTCCATCCATATTGTCGCAAATAGCAAGATTTCATTCTTTTTTGTGGTTGATTAGTATTCCATCATATATATCTCTCACATTTTCTTTATGCCTTCCTCTATCTGTGGACACTTAGGTTATTTCCATATCTTGCTTGTTATCAATAATACTGCAATGAACATAGTGGTGCATACATCTTTTCAAATTTTTTCATTTTTTCAGATAGATAAATAACCCAGAAGTGGAATTGCTGGATCATAGGGTAGTTCTGGTTTTATCTTTCTTGAATAACTTCCATACTGTTTTCCATAGTGGCTGCTATTCCAATTTACATTCCCACCAACAGTGCATGAGTTTTTTTCTCCACATCCTTGTGAATACTTATTTCTTGTCTTTTTTATAATAGTCATTCTAACAGGTGTGACATGATCTCTTACTTTGGCTTTGATTTGCATTTGTTGAGCATCTTTTCATGAACCTGTTGACCATCTGTATGTCTTCTTTGGAGAAATGTTTGTCAGATTCTCTGCCCATTTTTAAAATCAGATTTTTTGTCATCATTGTTGTTATTGAGTTGCATGAGTTCTTTATATATTATGGATATTAACTCCTTATCAGATAAATGATTTGCAAATATCTTCTCCCACTCAGTATGTTGTCTTTTCATTTTGTTGATGGTCTCCTTTGCTGTGCAAAAGGTTCTTAGTTTGATTATTCTTACTCCCACTTGTTTATTTTTATTTTTGTTGCCCTTGTCTTTGGAGTCAGATCTAAAAAACCATTGAAAAGATAGATTGCAAGGAGCTTACTGCTTGTTTTCTTCTAGGAGTTTTATGGTTTCTAGGAGTTTTATAGTTACATTCAAGTATTTTAAATCCATTTTGAATTAATTTTAGTGTATTCTGTAAGATAGTGGCCCAGTTTTATTCTTTTGCATGTGACTGTCCAGTTTTTCCAACACTGTTTATTAAAGAGACTATCCTTTCTCTATTGTATATTCTTGCCTCCCTTGTTGTAAATTAGTTGGCCACAGATGCATGCGTTTATTTCTGGGATCTCTACTCTGTTCCATTGACCTATGTGTCTGTTTTTAATGCCAATACCACACTATTTTTTTTTAAACTATAGCTTTGTAATATAGTTTGAAATCAGAGAGTGTGACACCTCTAACTTTGTTCTTCTTTCTCAAGATTGCTTTGGCTATTGGGGATCTTCTGTGGTTCCATACAAATTTTAGGATTCTTTGTCCTGTTTCTGTGAAAAATGCCATTGGGGATTTTGATGGGGGATTGCATTGAATGTGTAGATTGCTTTGGGTAACATGAATATTTTAACAATGTTAATTCTTTCAATCCATAAACACAGAATATCTTTCCATTTATTTGTGTCACCTTCAATTTCTCTCATCAATGTCTTACAGTTTTTCGAGTACAAATCTTTCACCAACTTCGTTAAATTTATTCCTAGGAATCTTATTTCTTGGTCATTATTTCTTCCAATATTTCATCAGCTGGTAAAATGCAGTAAGTTCAGAACAGTGATTGAAAGTAATCCCTCAAACACACTGTCTCGTCCATTCACCAAGGAGGTGGCTGCTGATGATTTTGTGGTGGTGGTTGTTCTTGTTTTGGAAAAAGAGAATGAATCTCTTTCAGGAGTAGGGATACCTACGGGAGGGGAATGTAGGTGCTGTTTCTCAGTCATACTTGTTCCTAATCCTGAGGACAAACAGACATGGGGCTTAGCCATCCTTCCTCTTTCTCTCACCACCCACAGGGAACCACTTTCACCAGGACCCACAGCAGATGGGCACTCATCCCCTTCCCTAGCTCTTACCCTTCACAACTAAGGAAATGCACTTATTAAGAGCTGTCCTTAGAATTTGCTCTTCCTCTAGGTGTCAATCAGTTCCCAAATGTCAAAGACCTGCCCCCCGTTAATTTCACAATGACCCAAGCTTCCCATTCCAAGGCCGGTCATGACCCAGGGTGAGGTGGGGAACCAGTGCCCTGAAACTTGCCCTGGCAGGAAAGCGGGGAGGCCCCATCTGGGGGCCGTACCCCTCCCCATTCGGGGATAGACCTGCCTGGCCTGCTCCGGAAGCCCAGCCAATGTTTTCACAGCTGCGGGCTGGGAGGCTGCTCCCCAAGCTTCTTGCACACAGTTGGCCTGTGACCCAGCAGCTGCACACACCCAGGCATTACCCCGGGGTCCCCGGAGGGGGCGGGGGGTGGGGGGTAGCCTCGGCCAGCGAGCCTGGCCCGGAACTGACCCACCTCGTCAGGGCGCTAGGACGCCAGGGTGGGCTGCCCCGTGCGCTGCTGACCCACTTGGTTAATGCTGCTATTAAGTGGGTTCTCACATGGCTTCCTCGGGCTTCTATTAACTCCCCAGGCAGCCTTATTAACTGCAAATGGCTTCTCGTGGCAGCGCTCCGTTTCTAATATTAATAATCAGCGTTTAATAAAAACAAAGAGTGGGGAAGTACGGGGCGGCCAAAGCAGACGGCTTTGCCCCTTTCCCATTTCTCACCCCGCGACAACGACGCACGCGCACGTGAGCTGCACTTTAGCCCTCACTTGGCCAATGTCAGGTTCCGAGCCTCCTCCTTCCTCCCTGCTTTCCCCAGCCTCTGGGTCCCCAGTCTGGCCATCTACGGTGACTTCCATGGGCCAGAATCCCATCTCTAACTGATGGCCTTTGACAGAGGCGGGGAAAGGAGGGGGGCCCTGGCTCTGGCGTTGCCTCTCCCCTCTTCCTTCTCCCTCTCCATCAGACCAGTCATCTGCAAGACAAATGGCTCCCGCCTGCCAAGGCCGAGGAGAGTGGAGCTAAAAATGTAGTTAATTAAATTTACTCAAAAAGATCAACTCACAAGATTAGGAGCTGGGTTTATCACCACTAAAAATAAACAGGGCTGGGGAGGACAGGAGGGAAGAGATGGAGCTGGAAGGTGGGTGGGGGCGAAGAGGGACTTGGGGCTTTGGATCCTTGGACGCTGGGCTGATATTTAAAGACCTTTTACATTGTGAAAAGATCTCAGCGAGCAGCTGACGTCTCCTGGGGCCCCGGGGAGGTTTTTGTGATAAGGAACATTCCCAGTTGGAGGGTGAGAGGACTGTTCCCTTTCTGGGTGTGCAGACCCTGTAGGAAAATGAGATTTCCTGCGTGGTGAGGAGTTCGGGTCTTCACTTCCCTCCTTGACTCCCCACCCAGCAGCCAGCGCCCCATTCTCTTCTTCCACTAAAGAGCTGTATGACCTGTAATCCAAAAGCCTTGGCGTAGGGAGGAGAGACAAGCAGCGGTCCCAGAGGAAAGGGCTCTTCAGGTCCTCCCTCTCCCAACATGTCCCAGATCCAGTGTGGCCAGGACACCCTCTCGACTCTTCTTAGGGGCTGGAACATCCCCTCCCGAGGGCACCTGACGAAGGATGTGTAGATGCCTTTAAAGATTCACTCAAGCAGTTTGGTGAATTGCAATCTGGAGCCCGAGGGAGGGCTCTGGGCACACCAACTCAGAGTTGACTCAGTGACTCAGTGGTCTGGCCGTGCCTGCTGTATTCATGCATCCGGGATGGCACAGAGGCTGCTCTCTCACTTCGAGACTCCTGTTCCTTCTTCAAAACCCTACACAGGTGTCACTTCCTCTAACCCTTCTTCACCAAGTCCCGAGTCCAAGTTGACCTCTCAGTCCTCTGCTACTTCAACATCGACTCTTAACTATTGCATGTTCTGTCTTTTGATTCCCTACTAAACCTTGAGCATTGGGGGGCATGGACCACATATGTTTTCATGTTGCTCTTCCCCAGCAGCCTATATAGCACCCCTGAGGGAAGCTCAAATGCGAAGCTGTGGTTCGGGAAGCCAGGCAGCTGACATCCTGAGGGGAGACTGAAGACAGCATCTGTGGCAAATAGGGTTTAGGTTCTCATTTGGTTATGGGTGGGCCTGACACCAAGGAGCCCCCTGTGAGTGCATCCAAGTGCCAGTGACACTTGACAAAGGACTTCCTGGCTTGAAAAATGGCTGTCACTCTTCTATCCTGAGCTTTACCTTGGAAACATCCACAGCATAATGTCAGTGCCTTTCAGATTAATATACTCATCAAAATGTCATTCTGCAAAAGCTATTTGTTAGCTTTGAGTCTCTCCAAGTTTCCCCTGCTTTTGAGCAGGAGGTCTTCCTCTGCCAAATGTCAACACATAGGGATGCTGGGATTTGGGGCCTGCACTGGGGGCTCAGGATCCCCGAGGCAGAAGGCTCCTCTTGACCAAAGCTCAGGCTTCCAGGAGTGCTGCCCTGGAGGCATTTGTCATGCAAATTCCCTTGGAGGACAGGCAGGGAGAGAAAAAGAGAAAGGCAGAAAAATAAACTGAAAGAGAGAAAGAAGAAAAAAAGAATAATTTCTATGGAGAGGAGTACCTATCACCTCAAAGTTCTGTTTTTTGACACAGACTTAAACTCAAAAATCCATGCTCTACCAGGATATTAATGTTGTTACTTTTTAATTTGTCATATATAACGTCTGAGGAAGACCGGCAGGGTCATAGAGCTGAACTGTGGAAACTCCAGAACGAGGCGAAGGAAGGAGGGACAGGGTTTCCTAATCACAAACAGCTATGCCCTGTCTCCCAGTCACAGACACACACCAAAGGACAGAGTCTTCAGCCCCGGCCTGTGGTTTTTCAGAAATGAAAAAAAGCAAGAACCAATCTCACCCTGGGCCCCAACTCTGGGCCAATTCCTTCAGCTTCCTAGGGAGCCTGTCAGACCATCAGAACACAGCAGAGCACAGCTTCTCTGAGAATTCTGTCATGCTTTCTGGACCCAGAGAACATACAAAATGACTGTCAGACTTGTCCCCATCCAGGAGAGTGCCGGTCTCCTCCATCCCTGGGGAGGAAGCTGAAATTAGAGCCTTGTCACCTGTCTTCTTGGCTCTAGGTACACCAATCCCCCCACTTAAGGGAGACGGAGATGCCTTCTGCAGGTCCCAACTCTGCATTGGGCCTTGTTTATTCGCCACATGTACGCATGCCTATGTATGTGTGTTGAGCCTACAAAGGACATAATGTGCTTCAGAGAACCCTGAAAGAGGAAATAGCAATCAATATGCCTGTCTAAACAATTAGAAAGAGATGTTTCCGAGTCTCCTAAATCTATCTGGCATGTGTTAGATGCATGCTGTCAGGCTGGCTGTCATTAAATAGCTTCTAAATAATGCAAAGACAATCAGATGTACAAATAAGCAATTCAATTTGGGTGATTGATTATTGGAATAATGCTCATGCACCCAAGGCGTGACATTTCCAATCACATCTCCATTTCATTTCTCAGGCGGTAATGATCTTTCTGCCTCTACTGGTGGAAAGTGATCTCATGGCTGGAGGATTTGGGGATGGGCTACTCTTGGGTTCTATGGATTGACTGTGCATCTCGCTTGAATGTTCCTTGGACACATGGAACAGATGTGCCTCCTTTGCTTCCTCTCTCCTCTATAAATGTCACCAACTGTATGCTATATTCTCCCAAGTGAATGTCGAGCACGTGGTTAGGAATCTTTTAAGGTCGGCCTTACAGATGACTTTCGTATGGCTTGGCTTTCCCACTAGCTCTGCATCTGAGTCCTTCAATGTTTGCAGCTTTTCAAAAAAGCATATATGTAGTATGGGGGTGTCTACAGAATTATCTCTATATCTGAAATGATAATGAAACAAGATCTCAATGTCTTTGTTAAAGACCCCAATTGGAGCTCTGGAAACCTACAGATCTGACCCCTGACTTTCAGCATCAGGGTCAATGGCTGAAGCTACTTCTCTCATTAAAGCCTATCTTGTATAGTCATAGCCTTTTGGAAGATGGTTTGGTGAGACTCCCTTGCTGATTTGAGAGGGATATTCATGGAAGTGAGCACGTGACACAGCAGGGTCCCTAGCCCATAGCATCTGACATTTGCTCTTGGCACATATCTACGAGTATGGTTAAGGCATCTAAACAGTTCAAACCCTGGTTTCCCTGTCTGGAGAAAGGAAGCAGAATTCTCTAGCATGTTAGCCTTTAAGTAGAACTGCCCACCTGGCAAAGGGACATCTGTCTCGATTAGCACCTCACTACTCATCACGTAGTCCCTGAGCCCGTGTATCTGCAAGATAGTCCCAGGCTGCTCCCCAGACTTACTGAAGTCAAATGGAACAAGGTCATCAGTAACTCCTGTGCACATTAAGCTTTGAGAAGAGAAGTGTGCTGGAAAAAAGTGGGTCCCGGGTGCCTTGCATTCCACCTGGTGATATAAGGAAGTTATCCGCCTTCTCTAAGCTTCATGATCTTGACCTGTAAAAGTGAACAGTAAAGACGAAACCATGAGACCACCTTGCAAGGCAGTTGTGAAGCTAAATGGATTAATACAAAGGATCTGACCCCAAGCCAGAACCATCTTGGGCCCTCAGGGAGAGGGATTTTCCTTTGTCAGGTCTCTAACTTGTAAAAAAAAAAAGTTATTGTGGCGCCTGGGCAGCTCAGTTGGTTAAGCGTCTGCCTTCGGCTCAGGTCATGATCTCAGGGTCCTGGGATCCAGCCCCACGTCGGGCTCCCTGCTCAGCAGGGAGTCTACTTCTCCCTCTCCCTCTGCTGCTCCCCCTGTTTGTGCTCTCTCTCTCTCCGTCAAATAAATAAATAAAATCTTTTAAAAAAGTTATTATCTACCGACTTACAGTTTTCTGCAAGTATGGAATAAGTTAATGTCGAATAACTAAAAATATTCAGTAGACAAGGTGATCAGTAAATCTTACTTATCTCACTTCCCTTCTCTGAATGAGAAATGCCACATGTCGGCTAAGAACAGGGCTTGAAGGCAATGCAAATGCCCAGAAGTGGTGGTGGGGACTGTCACTGGTAATTCCGGAATTTACTGTGTGGCAGAGTCTCTTGAACATTTCTACTCTTGGCTTTGTGGAGGGTTTTCTGATGTGTGGGCAGACCTCACGCTTTCGCCAAATAGGTGAACACCCCAGGGAGTTCACACATTAAGACATCTCTCCGAGTGGTGTACCCAAGGCGCACTTCAGCCTGGGAGCAGACAGATTGGTCTCCATTCAGGGTGTGCCCACTCCATTCCCCCCAGATCGGGATGTCACCTCTCCTGGTAGAATGCTGTCAAGGTGCTTTGTGTGCCCAACTCACACTCTTTAAGACTCAGCTCATATACTACTTCCTCCAGGAAGCCCTCCCTGATTCACTTCCCAACTCAGCCCATTGCTCCTCCTTTGTACTTCCAAAGCACCCATGGTTGCTTTTGCTCAGCCTTAAGCAAAACCATTTCCCCTGGTTTCTCTACTATACTGAGAGACCCTCAGGGGCAACATCATATTCGTTTGTGCCTCCAGCAAGGTGCCTGAACAGTATAGTCATAGACAGCAATCGCAGGTCTGCCCCATACTCTTATCCCCAGCCCATCAACTGTCCCTAGTAGCATCAGGATTCTAGATATTTTAAACAGTTTACTTCTGCAGCTGCATTAGGAATGAATTATGTATTAGGAATGAATGATGACCCAGTGCAGAGAATGTAATATCCACCTTGCCCTTCTTAGGACCCCTTCCTGAGAAATCTTATCTCTTGCTTTCTGCACCTGCCACTAGCCTTGTTCAAATTCAGAAAATGAACTTTCCAAGTCTTTCATTGTCATACTTTTTCTCCTTCTAGCACTGTCTGGGTTCCACACATACTCTTCAATTCCAAGCGATACCCCCTCTCCTCTTTTCCCTCTCTACACATGTCTCCCTAAAACACTTCAAACAGAAGCTAAAATAAATTATACTACTTAATGTTCCTAGTATGAGTTGGGTAAATAAGAGTAATGTGCTCATCCAAAGGAAATCATCTCTAACTGGGAATATCTGGTTTCAGTAAGCCATTCAATAGAATATATGATGAATAGTGTCCTCTGAAATTATTCATACCACAGCCCTACTGAGTGCACACTATCATAAACAAGCTATTTATTATTCTTGCCCTCATGGAACTTATATTCTGGTGGAGGCAATAGGAAAATAATTGTATTAATAACATTATTGGGAAAATTATTGAAGGAAATAGATGGGGTGATATGGGGGAGGCCCCCTGAGGAGGTGGCATCTGAACTGAGTCGAGAAGGAGGAGGATAGTAAGTCGGATATGCGAAGAACATTCCAGGCAGAGAACAAAGCAGGTTCAAAGGAAAAGGTTGTGGCACGTAAAAGGAACAGAATGGAGATCAATCTGATCAAAGCAATTAAGGAGAAGATTTGTGTAAAATGAATGAAGTTGGAGCGGTGGGAAGGAGTCAGATTTTACTGGGCCTTGGAAGCCATAGTCAAGCTTATTTTATTTTAGGAGTCATGGGAACCCCTGAAGGGAGTGATGTCATATGGTCTGCATTTGTAAAAGATCACTGAAGGTCATATTAGGAGTGGGTGGTAGAGGGGTCTACAAGGTGGGAGTGAAGCCTTATGCTCTTTAGGAGCTAAAGCATTATAGAATTAAAGTAGACTTGAGTGAACCTGTTCGTGAGCCACCTCAGTAAAGACTATGGCTCCCTTTGAACGCCTTCACAGGATCATTGGCTTGACCTTTGTCTGCAGACTCCCCGGACAGTGGAATTATTTCACAAAGTCTTGGAATCTCTATGAGCACTAATCATTCATTATTGATAGAATGAGCAACATGTCTCAACCTGACATTATTTATAATTTATTTTTTCTCAATATAAACAGAATTGTGACTAATAAAACATACATTTTTAAAAATATATTTTATTTATTTATTTGACAGAGAGAGCACAAGTAGGCAGAGCGGTAGACAGAAGGAGAGGGAGAAGCAGGCTCCCCACCAAGCAGAGAGCCAGATGCGGGGCTCCATTCCAGGACCCTGGGATCATGACCTGAGCCAAAGGCAGACGCTTAACCGACTGAGCCACCCAGGCGCCCCCAAACAAACATATTCTTTAAAAGCATCATTAAATGCATAGGAACTTTCTGTCATTATGTGTTGCAGTCATATTAACTGAATCTTTTAATTGGTATTGAATCCATAAAAAAAAATATCCTGAGTTCAAAATATATCCTGCCGAGTAGGTCAATTTCCAGAATTTATCCTCGACCCAAAGAACCTCACCACACCATTTCTGGCTCTGGATACCCTAGAAGATTGGATTTCCTGACCGCACCTTGTGGTTAGTTTGGGACCAAAGGGAAAGTGAGCTGATGTGATGTGTGACTTCCCTTCTGAGCTACATGAGCAGGTATGTGTCCTTATGTGGTCTCTCTCCCTGGCTTAGAGGCTGGCTGTCAAGAACCCCAAAACATGGAGTTGCAAATTGGATGTCTCTGGGATCTGGGAATCCTTGAGTCAACGCTGGAGGTGGACAGCTGCCAAGGAGGGTGACCCAATCAGCACTGGAATGGGAAACAGAGAGGTGAATCTTTTGTTGTATTAAGTCACCAAGATGTTGAAATGTATTTTTTGCCACAATCTAGTTAGCTGAGGCTGGCTGACACAGCGCTTCAGATACACCTGCCCCTGTGACCAAAGAGGCATATTCCCTAAGAGTCCCTGATGCAGCCTTGTGACAGCAAGAGAATGCAAACTCCCTAAATGTCCACCTGTGGGAGGTGGTTTCAATCAGAATGGCACATTCATACTGTGGAATATTATCCTGCCATTACTAGGCAACTCTGTAAGTTATATCGTTGGGTGAACAAGGCAGGGTTCGGTGGATCCGTATCATATTTGGCCATTTGTAGGTAAAAAGAATATCCTTATGTACTAGCAGCTAACATATATTGGGTTCATGGGCCATTCAGTATTCTAAAACTTTACAATTATTAATTCATTTAATCCTTACAACAGCAGCCCTGTCGGGTGGTTCCCAGAATGATCCCCAATTGACCAACAATCACAACGAGACACAGAGAGGCTGAGGAGGCTGGCCAAGGTGACGTGGGAAGGACAGGCTGGAGCAGGGACCCCCCACCTAGGCATGTAAGCTTTCAAGCTCACACCCCTAACAATTTCATAGTAGTGCATAAATGGGGGAGCTCACTGAAGTACAGAATTTCTTTGGGAGGAAACCTAGGGCTCTGGCAGGAATAGGAGCCTTTGGGCAGGAGAACTGAAAAGTGGGTTCACACTTGGGAGAAAGATTTGATTTCAGTGTATGTCTTTGCTAAGCATGTGTAGATAGTATGTATCTGAAAACACAAATACATAGTTTTTATTTTTGTTTATATTTTTATTTTTTTAAGTATGCTTTACCCCCAACATGGGACTTGAACTCACGACCCTGAGATCAAGAGTCACATGATCTACTGACTGAGCCAGCCAGCCGCCCTATGAATATATCATTTTTAAAAGCACTGAGATACTAAGAAGATCATCCTAATTTTAATATCCTTGCCTACTCTCTTTATAGCCCATTGGCTCCGGATCCAAAGGAAGAAATCAAAATGACTTCTAGGATGGCGAACGGAGCCGTGCAGGTTCTTGGCAACACCCAGTCCTCTCCCCAGCTCTGGTGTCTCTCGCCCTTGTGTTCCTACCCCCAACCCCACCCCAGGGACACAGAGAGAGGGCCACTGGGCCACTGTCTGAGAATTCAGTCCTTGTTCAAAGAGAAGCTTGCACTCGAATAGATTTTTGCCTCTTGCAATTATGTCATTAAAAGCATTCTGAACTTCAGACTTTAAATGAACTCCAGAAAGGGTCTGCCCTTTTAGCTTTCTGGCTTTACATAATTTATGGTTTTGAATCTTATTGAAAAAAGCAAAAAGGGATTCAGAAAAGGTTCCAAGCAGACACACAGAGCAGCACATCCCTCTGCCCCTCCTAGCAGTCTTCGTGAAATTCCCCGCCGCCCCTGCCCACTGTGGAGGGGGCACTGTCTTCGGGATGACAGGGTTTTATCTGGGTCATCAGAAGAATAGAAGCATGTGGAATTTGTAACGCAATCCCCCCCATCCTTCTTATCTGTTAAAAGCTATAATATTCCCCTCCTGCACCTCGCTCCCCCAGGCACCTGTCTTCCCCTCCTTCCCTTCTTTCTCCCCATCCTCCTCCTCCCCCTCTGATCTGTCCCCTGCCTCCTCCAACTCACCTGGCCCTGGAGTGTCCCTTAGCATGTAAGGGAATAAATAGGATGGGGGGAGGGAGATGTTTGAAATTAAATCTTCGGCTTTCCATTCCTGGCCCTGCCAGCACTTTCCATACTTGTATCTCTGAGCAAGTCACCTTAATTTCTGCAGCCCTGTTTTGCACATCTGTGAACCAAGGCTAACAGTGGTTGTATCTATCTCCTAGGTTGTAGTTTGGGTGAGAGGGCACCCTGTAAGGAAAGGACACAGCACCGTGCCTGCCTGTAGTAAGCACTTCAGAAATATCGGCTTTATTATTCTGGGAGGCAGGAGGGTGTTGTAGGTAAGACCGTGTTGTCTGGCAGCTGATTGAGTTTGAATCTCTACTCTGCCATTTCATAGTGGGGCCATTTTCAAAGTCATTTCTGCTCTCTAAGGTCAGTTTCCTTATTAGTGTGATGGGAACAACGATGCCATTTATCTGTAGGATCGCCATGGGGAGAAAATGAGATGGAGCGTGTCAGGTACTTGATACAGGGACTGGTACATTGCAGACCTTCCATAAACGCGGGCTCTTGGCGTGGAGATGTGCCAAGCAGAGGGAAACAAACAAACAGATTTCCCCAAATCCCCTGAAAATCATTGCGTCTGACTATTTAAGAGAAAAGGTGGCCTCCCCCAAAGCCAGATTCTTGGCTACAAATCCAACCCTGGGCTGAATTCGTTGGCCTTTGGCAGGACTGGCTGCCGGCGAAGCCTGTTCACCCCAGACCTATGGCAGTTTTCAGGGTCAGGAGGATGTCTGCGTTTTTGTCTGACAACCTCCATCTCTCTTCTCACTTCCACTGGGAGAACTGCTCTGAATTTCTTTCCCTCTGGGGCCTGCCCTCCCCACTCCAGTTCCAAATAAGGAGGGCATTGACCGAGGATGTGTGGGGGGTGGGGTGGGGGGTTGAAGCTGGTGCCGCCAGAGAAGAAGACCCAAGGCTCTGGGCGTCGCTCAGCTTGGAACAAGCTCTGTGGGGCCTGTGGCTTCTGACCCAGGCTCCTAGCCTAGTTCTTCCCCTTCTGGCTGTGAACTCAGGCCAGGGTACTTAGCATCTCTCCACCAGCTTCAGTTTTGTCAACTCTGACACTGGAAAAATAGCAGTGCTTTCTTCAAAGAGTTGGGTTTGAAAAATAACGCCCGTGGAGAACTGGTGCAGCAATCGGTGGATGGGTTATTGTCAAGGTGACCTTGAATGGCCAACAGAGGGTCCAGGGGGGGTGGATCCAGAAAGAAGTTTCCATCATGTCAAGATTGGTGGTTTCCAGTGTAATTTCTCTCTCTGAAATCATTCCTGTAAGTGTTGCCCTCTAGACACAATGTGGATAGTCCAGAGCAGGCTCCTGGCAGAAAGAGGCCAGGGTGGGGGAGCAGGGGAGGCAGGAAGGAGCTGAATTGGGTGGGACTCTGCAGAACCCGAGCTGAGCACACCCATAAGGCTTCCTTCTGTGGGTGCTCTTCAAACCAGGACCCAGAAGTCCTTCTTCCCACTGCCCCCTCCGGACTTGTTCTCGGCTTGCTGCATGGCTTCCCAAGCCACCTTCCTTCCGTCTGTACTTCATTTTTCAAGATAATTTAAGCTGTGGAAATGTCATATCAGAAGCCCCACCTGGCCCTGCCCTGCAGCCCCCTGGCTCCAGAAAGGCCCCGAAGCTCTATTACCTTGCATGCTCTGAGATCCATCCTGCTTTTATTTCAGAAGACTTTAGAATTCTCTCATTTTCTCAGTGTCCCTTGGAGCAGAAGAGAGAATCACAGACTATTAGAGCAAAAAGGTACCTCAGCGATCATCCCTAGAAATGAAAAACTTGCAGCCCGTGGCAAATCTGACCCACAACCATGTTTTTTTTGTGTGTGTGTGCATCTGTGTGTGGTTTTTTTTTTTTTAATGAATGATATGCCAACATTTAAAGCCTGGAGTTGTCCACTCCCTTGCAAAGTCATAAATCTGGCAATGCTGGCTTATATTTCATCATGGCGGCCACCAGATGGATAGAATAGTGGCTGGCCCTTTGTATTGACCTGAGCTTCTGTCCACACAGTCCCCACCACTCCCCATGGCACCACACTCACCGCTTTGGTTCATCTCAGTATCTGCATGGCCCCGACTGGCATTTGCGTTCTTGACTTCTAATCTAGTTTGACTCCTCATTGTATTGACGGGAACTCTGAGGGCTGACGTGAGAAGTGACTCTGTCAAGGTCATCGGGAGTCAGTGCCAGGAGCGGGATGCAAATCCAGCCTTTTCTCAGTCAGGGCTCTCTTCATAGAGGCCTAACCTGTTGAGGACCTGGGACACCATTCATGCATGGGGCCGCCTGGATGACCTCATGGGGTTATGGGTCCCTCTCTCTGGCCTTCACCTCTCAGGGGTCATCAGTTCAGGTTGTCGATGGCAGGGCTCCTGAGTATCACTTGGGCCTTTCTCCAGATGGCCAGATTCAGAGAAATGAGCCCAGAGATGACTCTTGCTTTCTGTTGCATGTTTTGCTTCTGTACTTTATTACCTCTCCTCTCGCCCTTTTCCGTTGGCCCTGTTAGACAGGGCTGGCCAAATGTTTTCAGTTTCTCCTGTACACTGTGGTTAGGAGAGAATTATTGTTTTGGGTGCCTGGCGGCCCAGAGCTGTCACACTACGTCTCACGCCTGTGTCCTGATGAGGGCATCTGACTGCAAAGGGCACCTGTTGTTGGCCCCCCTGAGCTGAGGTTTTGGCTAAAGCCTCTCTCTTCCAGCACTCAGGCCCAGGGGCTACATCAGAAGGTGCTATGAGTGACCAGAGCTGACTCCAAACAGGCACAAGGAGGCTGTCAGGTGGTCCCAGTGGTGACCTTGGCATCTCCCTGCCTCCCCGGGAGCTTCAATGTGCTTCAAGGCCTGGGGCGACAGGTGGGGCTTGAGGGGGCCCAGAGCTCCACGCTTGGCAGGTCCTGTGCATTCTGTGGGTGCCCGGAGGCCCTGGGGGCTGGCCCTGCATTTCCATTCTCTTCAGTCAGCCGCAAATCCCCATCTCTGAAAATGAAATTAGGAGGAGCAGCTGGAAGATCACACATATACAGTAGATCCGAATGTAAAATGCCTCCCTGTCCCTCTGATAAGGCTGCTCCCAGGACCAGCAACAAGGATTACATAGTAATCTTATTATACGGGGTCTGCCAAGGGCAAAGAAAGGGTCACTTCTTCGTGCATGGTAACACCATCCCCCCACTCCCCTTCTCTCAGCCACCATCCCCGCCCCTGCCTCCAAGTCACACTCATGCTGGGACTTCTTGCAGGCCAGAGGAGTTTCTGGATTCTTCCCTGCCTCAGGATGGCTCACCTGCTGTCCCCAGACTCACTGACTTTCCCAACAGCTTGAGCCTGCTGCTGGGGTGTGAATTCCATCATTCGTCAAAAGAGAAAGCGGTACAGGGAGGATTAAGTGCATGAAGAGCAAACGTTCCCAGCATCTGGCCCCATCCAGCTATTCCAGTAAGAGCGGGCTTATTTTTCTCTTCTTGGGACAAGGTGACAAAGCAGAGGATCCTTGATGAGTTCTGTCCAAAGGCATAGCATTGAGAGGAGTGAATGTGGATATAAAGTGGGAGATGAGGTCTTGCCCCCTAATGTCTGATTCAGCTGCCTGCCTTATGAGCAATGAAGTATTAGGAAACGTGCTTGGTAAAGTATTAGGAAGCTAGTTTCCTTCTTCATTGCTGTCAATAAAATTTAACCCCATCTCCTTCATTTATGGAGCATAACTTTGGAGGAATATGTGTGTGTGTGTGTGTGTGTGGGTGGGTGGGTGGCGTGGGGAGCACGTGGGGGGTAAACTCAGCCAACTGACATTGTAAGTTATCTAAAGATGGGGAAATACACAGATTCTGGTGAGTGAAAAGTAACAGGATCTGGTATTTACATCCATTTTTACGTACAAACCCAAGGCAGTTTATACTATGGCACTCAGCTCTGTCTCTGTACCAACAGATGGGGAAAAAATAGAGGATTTAAGAGAATGATAAAAATTGTTTCGAGTTTCATGTGTATTTCACTGATATGTGACACTGGCATAGAGATCGATGCTTACATTACATGAAGTGATGTGTCATGTGCTCTCATCACACCAAGCCACCTCCAGCTGTGCCATGATAACTTGAACGTGGCAGGAGCGCTCTCAGGACTTGCTAAGTGAATGAATGAACGCGAATGTCATCCCATTAGTCACATGCTCACTGACGCGCAGATGCTCTCCTCTGTGTTGGAGTCCTTTGAAGGGTTAAAAATCATGTGGACAAGGAAGGATCATAATTTCCCTAGACTCTAAACCCAAACCCATAATTTCCCTAGACTCTAAAACCAGACCTTTTCCATAAAGGCTCAGGTGGTAAATATTTTTGACTTTGCAGGACAGAAGGTCTCTGTTGCCAATACTCCGCTCTCCTGTTGATGCACAAAAGCAGCGACACACAACACAAAAGCAAAAAAAAAAAAAAAAAAAAACCAGAAACAATTGCACTTCACTTACAAAAACAGGTGGAAACTGGATCTGGCCCCATGGGCCCTAGTTTGCCAACCTGTGGGCTAAACCTTTGGTGAAGGTCTATCGAGGGCTGTGTTTCAAAACAGATCTGGCACTTTGGCAAAGTTTGGTCATGGATTGAAAACCGGACCAAGCCCGTTACCATGAAAACAAGCATAAAACTGGTTGTCAGGGAAACTGGATTCTTTTCCCGGTTCATTCATTTGGAGAGAGACCCTAAGAAAGCCTCACTTATATCAGCCTCAGCTTCCCCATGAATAAAGTGAGGGTTTATTTACATTGGAAGAACCTCAAGCCTTTTCCAGAATATATAGGATTCACATCCACACATCCTTCCCACCCCCTCACCACTTCTTAAAGTTTAGTGAACTTTTTTTTTTAAGATTTTATTTATTTATTTGACAGAGAGACACAGCGAGAGAGGGAACACAAGCAGGGGGAGTGGGAGAGGGAGAAGCAGGCTTCCCACGGAGCAGGGAGCCCGATGTGGGGCTCCATCCCAGGACCCTGGGATTATGACCTGAGCCAAAGGCAGACGCTTAACAACTGAGTCACCCAGGCGCCCCAAGTTTAGTGAACTTTTATTAGCTCACTATCGGTCGTGTGGGAAAAATCAGAGTTGAGAGGGTGGTATGGAGGAGAAAAAGCCTAACTTTGACTACATTTTGTTTCTGAACATAGAAAAAATAAACATTTTTATCTATAAAGTTTGTTCATGGTGCTCTTTTATTTCTGGATATTAAGTGCCTGTATCACAACTTTTTAATGACCTGATATCTCAAACACTGTTCCTACAGCTGAGGACTTTCTCCTGGTCTTCATTTGGATAGAGGGCAGCACCTAATCGCAGGTATCTAGGACTCTGGCATGTGCGCCATGATAGGATTGGACAATCTCACTCTACACTGTGGTCTGGAGAAATGAGGCAAGGGCGTAAGGCCATTAGTAAGGCTCTAATGGGGATTCAGTGGGAATCCATTAGGGGCAGTGCCAACAGCAGATTCTAACCAGACTGTTCCTTCGCCAGACAGTGGCTCTGGTTCGTGGGCCCAGCCTCTCTTGATTTCTGCCCATTGTCTATGACAGCTTTTCCACTGATTCCCCGCTGACATCCTTCCAACAAATTTAGTGCATGCTTAAGTTCAAAAGAAGTACCTTCTGTTGCTTGCCATCAAAATCCCCGACTGAAACATCAAAGATACAACTCTGCATTTAATTTTTGTCTTTTAATTATTATTCCTAAAGTTGGATTAACTCTTTTCCACAGTCAGGAGTCCTAGATCATTAGCATAAATTCTATGCTAATCCTCTTCCAGTACCCATTTCAGTGGTAGGAAGCCTCCCATTTGCCTTTGAGCCTACAGCTGAATATTGTGCTGACCTGAGAGCTTTCTAAAGGGCTGGTGCTATGGGAGCAACAGCTTTGACCTCATGCCTTCATTCATTCATTCGTGCATTTATTCATTCACTCATTTATTCCATCAACATTTCCCCAGCCCCTACGATGTATCCAGCATGACAGAAGGCACCGTCCCAAGTGAGCCACGCAACAGGGACTTACTACCTACGGAGAGAACAGACACACACTTGCACAACTAATTATTTAATTGCACCTGCTTATGAGGACCACAGGTAAGTTTAGGGTGTTTGTACCAGGAATAGCATGGAGACATTCCCTGATCCATGAGGAAGGGTGAGAAAAGCCTTGCCAAGGAATTAACACTTGAGGCTTGAGTGGAAGGGTGAATGGGTATAAACTGTTGAAGGAGGGAAAGGAGTGGAGAGAACAGAGTGTGTGAAGGCCCTGAGCAGGCAGGAGCATGTGCACTTAGGAATGGAAGGGAAACCAGGGGCTCTGGAGCTCAGTCAGTCTGAAGGACTAAGTTAGAGAGGCATTTAGGTCTTGTTGGTCAAGGTAAAGATTGGGACCATTCTATCCTGAGAGCAACTGGAAACCACCACTTGGGTGAGTGAAATGATCAGATTTCGGTTTCTCGAGTCTTGCTCTGAGAATTGTGAGAATTGGGAAGATTTCAGTGCCCCCAGCAGTACTTAGAGTAGGGTGGTGATGGGAGACAAGAGAAGTGGAGACAAGAGAAATGTGAGAGGTAAAAGAGACAGAACATGGGGCACCTTGGTTGAGCGTCTGACTCTTGCCTTCGGCTCAGGTCATGATCTCAGAGTCATGGGATCAAGCCCCAAGGTGGGCTCAACACTCAGCTGGAGTCTACTGGAGATTGTCTCTCTCTCTACCCTGCTCCCTGCCCCTCTCTCTATCCCCCCATCCTGCTCTCTAGATAGATAGATAAATAAATAAACAAACAAATAAACAAATAAATAAACAAATAAAATAAATAAATAACATCTTAAAAAGAAAAAAGATAGAATTCCATGACCGGTTTGTGGAGAGTTTCCATTATGAACGTTTCCATTAGGAACGCAGGGTAGATGGAGACAATCTTTACTGATACAGGGATTTCTGCAGAAACTCAATATGATGGAAACAAAACTCCACCTTTTGAGTTTTGTTACCACCTATTGGCCTCTGTGAACCTTGAATTTTCTAGCTTGGCTGAACAAATTGAAATTTGTATGTTATTACTGTTTCCATTGGTTCTTTCTTGGGGGAACAGAATGGACCTCACGAAAGGTTATTGGGTCCCTCTGTCTCTTACATGAATTAGTTCCTCCACTTCTGAATTTCTTGATGTGAGACCTATGGTCATTTATCCCCTTGGGAGGCTCAGGACAAACTATCTTCCTTTTCTCCTTCCCTATTCATCCTTTTGTACCACCCCAGTGAATATCTATATCTCCTGATAAGTGATGCAGCTGTGTCTCCCTCTTGACTGGTCTTTGTTTTTTTCTAGGAGTGCACCTAATCCTGACCTTTCAGAATCTTCTAAATGGGCCATTCCTCCTGAGCCTATCGTGACTCTTGGCCTTATTAATTAGGATGGCTGGACCTCTGGCTATGATCAATATGCATGTAAATACTCTCAAAAATTCACTTTATTATCCACCCATCTTTCTGGATTTCCTTTCTTCTTATTCTTTGCTTCAAGGTCTGGTCAGTCATTCTAATGCTTACAGCACCTCAACTGAAACCAGAAAAATGTTATGAAACAAAAATCAGGAGGTTATTGTCAAGATTGTATGGGGACGTGTTTTCTGGATGACCTGTGAACACCATTGCTCTGTCCTCTCTCTTTTCCTCATTATCTTTGAACAGTTGGGTCTGGTTGTCATGATTGACACAGTGACAATGATTGCTAAGTCCTTAGAAAATGTCAAATACTAGATATGATAATAAATTACATCCAGGGAAACGAAGGTTAGGTCTTAGCTTTGCTGTCTAGTCTTCACAAAAAAGTTCAGAAAAATCCTGTAAATGGCCCAGATGAAGATTTGATTCCTTTCCTGTTCACCCTGAGGCACACAAACATGATATCCTTCCATTCCACCATATTTTCCAGGTTTCCTTCTATTAGGACAAACATTATGTTAAAAAAAAAATAGAGCATGGTTGCATCTGAAGGACACATAAGGAAAAAATACCCTACAGGCAGAAAAGGGACAGAATGAGCAAGTACATTAAGATATTATTGAAAAGTCCGGGGGAACAAGGCAAAATCCCATCAGCTCAGCAGTCCTGGATTATTTCACTACATGACACTAAAAATGAACAACATACTAGCCAATTAGTTTTTTTTTTTTTTCTTTCCACATGACTCTTAGTTAGAATGGGAACATCTGGAGTTTGGAATCAATTGTCCAGAACTAGCTGCTGTGCTAATTAATATTCACACAAATAGCTTTCTGCCAAGGTATCCCTTCTTGCATCCCTGTTCCCTGCAGGCACCTGTGCTTTCCCACAAACTTTGTCCATCTTAGAAGTACTCTGGTTGGCTGGTACAAGGAAGAGGGGGAGCAGAGGAGGGTGATAGAGGAGCCCACAGCATGGCTTTCTGTCTGAAACAATGAACAGCCCATTGGATTAGGTGCTGAAAAACAACTCAGGAGAGGGGGAAAAATCCTGCCGGGTGAATAGGGAGAGCTAATTAGCAGGATTGCCTCCCCAGTTTCCCCAGCATAGAGAAGAAGGTGAGTCTCAGAATGATGTCATAGTTACATCTTGTTGACTGAGGTCAGGATGAAGACCCTTTCTTTAACTGTAGACTATTCTGGCATACCTACAGTTTCTCTTTTTCATAATGAACTGGTAGAGATGCTGGAACTGTCTGCGAATGTCACTGCCTTCAAGAATCTACACAATTTAGAATCTACCTCAGTAGGCTCTCATGATGGCTGGCTGTAGGGGCGCCTGGGTGGCTCAGTTGGTTGAGCGTCTGCCTTCAGCTCAGGTCATGATCCCAGGGTCCTGGGATCGAGTCCTGCATCGGGCTCCTTGCTCAGCGGGGAGGCTGCTTCTCCCTCTGCCTGCCGCTCCCCCCTGCTTGTGCTTTCTGTCTCTGACGAATAAATAAATGAAATCTTTAAAAAACAAAACAAACTGACACAGACTTATGATCTCAGTTTCATGAGTCACAATTCTGGGCATGGCATGGCACAACACAGCTGTTCAGAGTCTCACAGGGCTGCAATCAACATGTTGGCTGGGCTGCATTCTCATCTGGAGGTTTGACTGGGGAAAAATCCGTTTCTAAGCGTATTACGGCTGTTGTAGAATTCATTTCCTTGTGTCTGTATGACTGAGGTCCTTGTTTCCTTCCTGGCTATTGGCTGGTAAAACTCTCAGCTCCTAGAGAGCCCACCCTCGGGTCATTTCCCCAGGGTCCCCTCCAGAGTCCCTCTCAGAGCCTGGAGACTTCTTCTTTAAGACCAGCAGGAGAATCTCTCCCTCCAGTCTGCAAAGATGGAGTCTTACATAACATAACATAATCAATGGGAGCAACAACTTCACTATCTTCATATTCTCCTGGTAGAAGCAAGTTGCAGGTCCCACCTGCATTCAAGGGGAAGAGATGATACAAAGGTGTGACTCATTGGGGATCATCCTAAAATTCTACCTACCAGTGTGTGTGCCGATCCCAGTAATGAGAGATAAAAGCTGAATGGGCTGCTTCACAGAACCAGGCTGAGCCTATCCTGCTCTCCCTGCTCTATCCCTACCCATTCCTGTATAGGAGATCCTTGAGCCACAGAACTAACTTTGCCCAGTCCCTAAGCCTATGAGCCTGAGAGCCCTGCTATCAGGAGTGCACCTCACCAGTAGGTGGAGTCTGGGATCATCTCGCCTCCGGAACTTTAGAACCTCCTATGCTTCAGATGATTCAATAGTCTTAAGATTCCACCCATTCATCTTCTCATTTATCTTCATAAACTTTTGCCAGACTCTGTGCCACATGCTGGATATATAAAAAATGTTCTCCCTTGGTAAACCAGACTCTGTCTTTCAGCTGTTAGATGAGATCCTGCTTCAACTCAGAAGATACCTGGAATTCCAGGACTAGCACCCAGAGACTCCTGAAACTCTGCCCATGCCCATCATAATGGATTCCTTAAAGGTCAGCAGAGACTCCAATGTGTTTTTGACTATGGTCCATGGTCTTAGAAGCAGACAACAGCTGGGTCGGTTGAGGTCCAACGTGTCTACTTCTTTCCCCCAATACATCCCTTTTCCCTGTTCTACCTTGTGGCTCATGGTTGAAGTCCCATGATGCCTTCCATCAGGACCTAGGAGAATTACCATAGTCCTTCTTGTACTTGTGGCTAGAGG
Organism: Leptonychotes weddellii; assembly: GCF_054177405.1. Lineage (NCBI taxonomy): Eukaryota > Metazoa > Chordata > Mammalia > Carnivora > Phocidae > Leptonychotes > Leptonychotes weddellii. Next base: position 119,938,346 of record NC_138377.1, on the reverse strand, counting down.
CTGCTACAAGATGTTGGGCTTACACATACCTAGTATCTTTATATAAAATCATGGCTATGTTTTGTTAAAGTATACTTTTACCTTTCTGAGGTTAATGAAAGCATAGCTCTATAATTATAGCAATAGCTCATAGCAGAAGTCTGACCAAAAGTTGATAGGGGTTATGTACCAGCTCCCTGCAGGGGGAACAGCAAGAAAGCCCCTGCCTCAAGTCTCTGTCTCTCCCAGAAGGATTCAGCTGCAAAACTGGTCCCAAAGAGGGAAGCTCCAAGTAAGTCAGCAAGCAAACAGCTTCTAGCCTTGTCTCGATGTTCAAAACTTTGGCTATTTCTGCTGTGAGGCAGAGGAAGCATGTCTGCTTGGTTTATAGAATACCCAGCTAGTATAGGACCTAATAAATATTCAACGTATACATATGCTGAGATAAATGAATAAATGAATGAATGATTATATTATTTCACTTGTCAATCATTTTTGTATATTCATTCATTAAAAAAATTACTAAATATGTTTCTTTGCCCCACTCACTACCCCCAGTTTTGCCAACTGCTGAGAGTCTGGAGTTATTCTTTCTTACATGGATCTGTGGTCTCCATTTGCTTTAACATAAATTGACTATCTGTCCTTGATACCTTCTGGACCCAGATCATCTTATTAGGCTCTTCTGTCCTTATACATCCTGTCCTATCCTGACCCATTCTGCCCCTTATGACCATGCTTCATTGTACTAATTTTTGAGGGTCTTCCTTAAACCAGGAATCTGAGATGAGAGCCATGAAAATGCAAAACCAATGGGTGGCTTGATATAAACATATTATGGTTCTTTCAATCTGTTATGGTCCTTCTGCTTCTTTCATTATTGGAGTTGTTGTTTTTAAACAGATGTTTAAAAACCTTGAATAAGGTGGGGCGTCTGGGTGGCTTAGTCGGCTAGGCGTCTGCCTTCGGCTCTGGTCATGATCCCAGGGTCCTGGGATCAAGCCCTGCATTGGGCTCCCTGCTCAGTGGGGAGTCTGCTTCTCCCTCTGCCCCTCACCCTGCTCATGCTCTCTCTCTCAAATAAATAAATAAATAAAATCTTAAAAGAGAAACTTGAGTGGAGGAGAGGTGGTCCACACACAAATCGTAAGAGCTCTGTGAGTTGTCTAACATGATATTTAAAATTTTTGATTTTATATTTATGCCAAAGTTTGTGCTGTAGGCATTTTCTAGAGCCTTAGCATGAAATTAAAATGAAACAAAACAAAACAAACCACTGCCACCATTTCAGTGACTACCTCTACAGTTTGCTTAGAATTACATCAAAGCCAACTAGCAATCATTCAAGCAAAGGAAGAAAAGACAGAGGTAGATTAGAACACAAAGGATGCTTTGTATCCAAGTGATGTCACTGCATCCTGAACCAGAGATGGTTTTGTAGTAGTTTTCAAGGAAAAAAAAAAAAGAATGGAAAAATTGAGTCACCACAGAGCCCATATTAGTATTAGCATGCTAAATTCAAAATAATTCATTCCACAGCAGTCAGTATGATATTCACATGGCGAGCTGAAATTTAGTTTTAGCAAAAGAACCATATCCATCACATTAAATTAATGTTGTTAATTTAAATATTATTGGCTTTGTTTGCATTTGATTTGTGACTTTGTTTTGATTTTATAGTTGTATAAGAACTATAAGAATAAGGAATATATACTTAGTTTTATGTCTCCACATATTTTAGGATGTCAGCAATAAAAGAATAACGTGTAAATACTTACTCTCTTTCTCTGCCAAGTACTGCCTGATCGCACCCAAACCCCGAGTCTTCCTGAAGTTGTCTCTCCAGGCTTCCCACCCCTGAAGAGCAGTGGAGATTTCTTGGATTGGGAAGGCCCCTCATCTGGACCACTGGATGGATCCAGATTTGGGGGCAGGAAACAAACTCTGCAGGACACAGGGTTCATGAATCACCTGCAATGGAATACACTCTCTATGAGTTCCATTGCAGGAAGATGCATAACTTGGTCGAGTTTGACAGTTGAAGGTGAGCTTGCTGACCTCCTGAATCACTACCCTAGAGGATTTTACCCCTTCAAAGAAAAACTACAACAACAACAAGAACAGGTAACAAAGGTGAAATGAGGTCCCACTTATGGTAATGTTGGCCTGGATCAAGAGCACTTGTGCTAACCACATGACTCTCGAAAATGGACGGAAAGGAAGGGTTGGGAGTGTTTCCTAAGAGAGATGGCTTTGCATTCTAGATTCCCACTGTCATGAGGGAACATGGGATTACATGTATGATTCTGCTCTCTACAGACTCTGATCTCTATGACCAAAGGGATGGTCCCTGCTGCACATTAACTGTGGGAAGCAATGCTGATGCTGATACCTGGGTCGTTTCCAGTGCTGGATTTGTTACAGATGCACAGGAGGAAAGGAGAGTGCCGGTGTCCGAGTCAACCTACTTCCTGGACATCGCGCCCCTGAAGTGTGGCTGCCTTTAGAGGAGTCTTCAAAGGTACAACGGTTGATTAAAACGATGGGGACCAGGTCAGTGATGTCACACCAGGGCCCACAGGGCTTCCCCTCTTTGTTTACTTCCAGATCTACCTGGAAATGATCCCACCTTTCCCAGCACTGGACTCTACTGCTCTCTTTCTCTCTGTTTCTTTATTTCTCTTTCTCACTTCTCTTGAAGGATCTGAGCCTAGGCTGGACCATTCCTTTGCCTTTTGGAAGTGTTGACTATTGGAAGGACCTTCACAACGGGGATTCCTCCACTCCTTTCTTCTTCAGAGTCTGAGATCTGTATTCAATTGCCTTTGAGTTTGGGGAATCCTTAGGTCTGCATAGATCATTCTGCCAACCCTAAGCAGATCAATATTATAAATCAGTGCTTATGTTAATTATGTTACCTTACCCCAGCTCTCTACGGACAGTGACAAGGAGTAATAGTTTACCACATCAGACTTCTGGAAAAGCAGCTATGCAATTCAGGAAACCCCATGTTTATTGGGGACCTATTAGGTGCATTCACTATATTATCTTTCTTTCAGCTCTCCTGAGGGATAGGTGTTAGTGGTCCCATTTTACGGGTGAGAACCTTGAAGCTCTAAGGAGCTAATTTAGGAGGGAGGGCTAGGATTTCATCATTGATGGAGTTGGCTCCAAAGATCCTGTAAGGACCCCCCCACTCCCCCATTGCTGTGAGTGCCCCACATGCTCCTGGTGAAATTCCACACTGCATGGCTTGGGAGCAGTGTAACACAGTGGTCCTGTCACCACCGGGGCCACACAAATTGGGCCCCACACAGGCAGGCTTTCAGTATGCTGTCAGCCAAGCACACTGAGGCCCATGCTATTGTTTGCAGTCTGACCCCACAAAACTTTTTGGATTCCCATGAAACCCGAGCACCTCTTTTAAGCACTTTACTATCTCTGGATATTGGCCAAACCTTCTTCCACTTGTCTTGTTTGAGTTGCGACTGTGATAAAACCTTCCTCCTTCAGGGAATGAAGTGGCCAGATCTGAGCCCGCTGTTCTAGAAGTACATTCTGAGAAGTTGTGCAGTCAAGACTACCTTTTGTCACTTCCATGGGTGGATTTGCCCTTTCCCAGTGTCCTCAACCCTTTGGAGGACATATTGCTAAGTAAACCTACAGCAATTACCTATAAAGTTCCAAACAAAAGTCTTATTGGCCTATTTATAAAAGTCCCCAAAGATAAGAGGATAGGGGAAAAAAAGAATAGAATCTCCTGCTATTAATTGTTAAAATTCCCATGATAATATGTATTTGCCTCTCATCTTCCTACTACTTGAGGCTGAATTCTCTTTGCAAAAAAATGATGGTGTAAAACTGAAATATGGCTGCAAGAAACTCTGGCAGGCGGTTTCTGCAATGGCCCCTTTCACATTTAACGTCATTGGATTCTTCCCATCTTAATTCTCCACCACCGCTTGCCTCCTGCCTCCAGCTAGCTTCCCCAGTCTTCATGGTTTCTTAATAATGTATAACTCTGATCCCTGTAAGTTGTCCGGCATGTTAGCCGATTTCCTTAATACTCCAGGAGCTCCGCCCCCAGGATCTTCTGAGTTGTGTACATTCATAGTCCCCATGCTTTTTCTCATCTAGTTTTTGACAACAGCACTTTGGGTAAAGATTTCATTCCTTTCTAATTGCTCCTATTTCTTTTCTTTGTGTCCTCTTGTTAAGGACGAATTTGGAAGGTGAGGTCTCTAGCTCAGCGTTTAGTCTCGCCCTTGGTCCTTTGCTCCCTCCCCTCTTGCCTTCTTCATTACCTGGGCTGACGTGTCGCTGGTAGCCCATCTGCTCACGCAATTCCTTTTGAAGGTAGAGAAAGCTGGGCTCTGCATTTTAGACTTTATTTTTGGACAAAGAAGAGTATTTTCTTCAAACTTGCTGCCTCTCCACCCTTGTATTTCTCTCATAGACTGTTTGCAGACCCTTCCCCACTAGCCCTGCATTATTCACGTGCAGCAAGCAGAGCTACTTAGAGCTGAAGCCCAAACACACCACAAATATCGTGTTGATGTTTAGCTTTTGAAATACGCCTTGTTTTCAATTCCTTTTTTTCCCCCAATTTCCATTCGGTATTGATTCTGAGCCAGCACTGCCGAAGTTTTCAAGGAATTCGATCGTTCTCTCTTCTCAAAGCCAAATGCCCAGAATGGCAGAGGTAGGGACATTCTTTTTCAGACTGAGGTCATTTTTGAGTTCTGTCAACAGTCAAGATCACCTCCTTCTGTGTGGCCAGAGGTTGTTACTGTGTAGTAGGTTAAGATAAACTAGGTATCTTCTGAAATATTTGCCTTCACTCTGAGTGTGTGTGTGTGGGGGGGGGGGCACACGTGCATGCCACACATGTATCCACACTTGGTGACTCAAGCTGACTCTAACCGATGCCCACATCTGCATGAAATCCACCATCTCTGTAGTCAATCCAATGAGAAAATTCCAAGCATCTGGAGGTTTAAAATTTGTGACTGGAGCTCCTGGATCCTTACACGGCTCTTTTTTCCCTTCTGCTTTTCATTTCTAGGCTTGGCGTCCCTAGAGGCACTGCCTTGGTGCTTCCTCCTATGAACCGAACCTTGCAGTGTGGACGTGTTACCGAGGTTAGCCCTGGAAGGAGCGTCGTGGGCCTCAGCGGCAAGTTGCTGGACAAACCCCAGACTGTGTTATGAAACAAACCCTTGTTTCCAGGGTGGGATACTTGCTGAATGGGTTGCGTTACGTGGTTGCAAATAAGAATGACAGAAATAAAACAGCCTTAATTTCTGGAAAAGTCAGTGCTTGCACTTTAAGAATGAGTTATTAAGGGAGGGGAGGACGTCTCCTGGGCTGGGAGATCTAGCAGAGAAAGCCCAATCATGTCCCCAGAGGGGGCCACTTCATCACCCTCGGGACTAAACTGTGCTTCTTGGGCTGAGGAATAGAGGGAGCCGGTGGTTTATCATGTTGACAGCCAGTCATGGGGCCTTGAGGCCCATGTTCCCAACCACAGTGTTCCTGCCTTCTCTTCTCCACCTGAATCCTTGCCTGGAGCCTCTGCTTCTCATTGGGGGAGATTTCTGCCTTCAAATCCCTAGCAATCCCCCTGGAGCCTGATCTTGGCGGCTAGGCATCTGTCTCTACTGCAGTCAATTTCTCTTGAGACTACTTAGTCAAAACCTTGAGTCTTGACCTACGTTCAGTTCTTTGGCCTGGCATCATTTTCACAAGGCCCTCTTCTGATGTTAAATCTCAAATTTGCTGTCTCTCAAATAAGCCATAACTCGTCAAGTTCTCAAGGTCCCTGACATTTCCCCAGGCTTTCAGATCCCCCTAGAAGTTGGAGAAAGGCCTCTCGTTTAATGGCTTGCAGGCCACCCTTCCAACCTGTCTCTGCTCTCCCCAAAGCACAGATCTAACCTAAAGACCTTAAAACCCAAATCCCATGCCAAGTCACTCATAACAACACCTAACGCATCATTCCCAACTGGGGGTGATTTTGACCCCAAGAGGCATTTAGCCGTGTTTGCAGACATGTCAGTTTTTCACAAAAAGGGGAAGGAAACACTGCTGGCATCTAGTGAATATAAAAGCCAGGACAGGGATGCTGCTAATCATTCTGCAATGTACAGGGCAACCTCCACAATGAAGAATTAGCTAGCCCCAAATCTCAGTAAGGCTGAGGAAGACCCAGAAAAAGAATCAGGTGAACATTGCAACCATATAGTCGAGCAGCAAGAGAAGCTTTCTTTCCAAGACTCAACTAGCTCTCTGAACTTCCCACTGAATTAGTCAATGGCAAGACTATGGACTTTGTTGTGAGTGTCTCTAACTCACCTTGCTTTCTGTTCCCTGATTCACGCCATTATATTCAGGCCAAGGAATTTTCTTGGCACACACACACTCCATGCAAGCAAGCATACATATGTATATGTATATAGTAATTCAGCAAACACTTCCCGAGAACTACTTGTACTAAGGACATGACCAGGCTCTGAGAATACAAAAATGAATAAGACAGTCTCTCATCAAAGAGGTTAGTGGGGGAGCCAGCAAGTGACCCAGAGACCACAATGCAATGAGACAGGTGGACTAGCCAAGTCAAGGGAAGAGCATTGCTACCAAAAAGAGGGTCAGGAGGGTTTCCCATGAGAGAGAGAAGTGAGCTGAGTCATAGAGAGAGTTTAGGGCTGGTGCAGGCCAACAGAAGCAGCCATGGAAAGGCGTGGGATATTGAAGGGTGGCCATTTGATTCTCAGAATAACTTTTCACAATACATAAGGTGAGAATGACTATGGATGGAAAAATGAAGGTGGATAGTTTGTCTAAGGCCAAAGCACAGATCAGTGCCAGGGTTGGAATAGATTCTGTCAGATAGAACTCATTCATTCATGCATCCATTCAGGTATTCAGTAGGGATTTTTTGAAAAAAGATTTTATTTATTTACTTGAGAGAGAGAGAGAGTGCGTGCAAACCAGAGAGAGAGAAAATGAGTGGGGGCGGGGGGAGAGGGAGAGGGAGAAGCAGACTCCCTGCTGAGCAGGGAGCCCGATGTGGGGCTTGATCCCAGGACCCCAGGATCATGACCTGAGCCAAAGGCAGATGCCCAACCAACTAAGCCTCCCTGGCATCCCTTCAGTAGAGATTTATCGAGTGTCTGGGTACTTTGTAAGTTCAAATCCCAGTTCCAACACAGATGTTGGACAAGTTACTCAAGGTCTGTGAGGCTTAGTTTGCTATCTATAGGATAGAGATAAAAGTAGTAACTCTCTCTTGGGGGCTCTTGTAAAGATTAAATGAGCTAATGCTTAGGAAGCTTTAGCATACCCTCTGTAGGGCAGGCCCTGAGTGTCAGATGCTGGCGTCGGCATCCCCATCATCATTAACCCTGTTATTACTCTCCCTCCCTCCCCAGTGCCTGCTTCCTGCACTGGGGTTCCAGCGCTGCCCCCCATGCGGTGAGGAGGCTCCCGGAGGCCCCCAGACATCCAGGCACAGAGTACTTTGCATTCCGTGGGTCCCAAGCAGAACAGACTGCTCATTCAGCCTGCAGTTCACGCGTTCCCTGTTTCCCTCCTTGTAAGCCGCTAAAAGGTAGGGAGGAAGCTGTTTCATTACAGTCTCATTTACATCTCTCCCTGTCTCCCCACTCCCTCTGAGGAAAGTCAGTCTCTGTGTTCTTGTGTTTCTAGGCACACACAGAACCTGGTGTACAGGATTCCAGGCCGTGCTCTCTCAGGGAAGCTTTATCAAGTCTTATTCCCACTGCGCTGCCCAGAGGGGAAGCCATTACCCCATCCCCACCCCACGTGGCACTTTTGTGGGCTACATGCTTAGATAAATGCCCTTTGGGCAGGAGCCATGGCAAGTCGGCCAGGCTAGACAGTGGTAATGGCTGGGGGCACTGGCAAAGATCACTTCTGAAACTGACTCCCTGTGTGGCTATAAATTGATCCCAGACTTCTCCCCAGAGTGGGCTAATCCCTCTCCCTTCCTGTGTACAGGAGGATAATGAGGGCTCTGGACACACAAGCAGACTCACAGATGGCTGGATGTCACATGTTTGGCTATTCTTATTTAAGGATGGCTCAGTGTTGTGGTCCTCAGGGACTGAAGGCCTGTGACATGTCGGAGAACTTGCTGGAATGTTCTCGGTGGGGAAAAGAATTATTTTCCTGTCACCCCTGCCAGCCTCCATACCCCCTTACCCTGCACACACACACACACACAATAAAAGCTGTCAAACACATTTGAGAAATCCCAGACAGTGTGCCTGATGGAATGCCAAAGCTCACTGGTGAGGAGACCGTGGTTGGGTCTCTGAGCATCTTGAGGATCACCAGAGAAAGGAGGAGCAAGTTAAGTCCATCTGCTCCTATCTCTGGACACTCAGGCCCCTCTGAAGCCTACCATCTACCTAGAACTGTCCTTCTCAAGTTCTAGCATGCACCAGAATCACCTGGAGGGCTTGTTAAAACACAGATTGCTGGGCCCCACCCCCAGAATTTCTGATTCAGTAGGTCTAGAGTGTGACCTAGTATATGCATGTTTAGCAAATTCCCAAGTGATGCTGATGCTGCTGGTCCAGGAATCAATGATCTACCGTAGGTACTCAGCCTCCAGATATGGTCAATGAAAGAAACTGCTTATAGATACTGGTGGTCCCTTAAATGTGGAAGACTCAGACAAGGTGAAACAGAGTGAGGAATTCTCAGCAGTTCCAGAGCAATGGTAGAGGCCTTCACTCTAGGGTCTGTCAGAGAATCTGCTGCCTGGACCTCTTCTTGCTGGGAGGTCATGGACCCCAGACTAATGATTCTGTTTCTGCCACTACAGAGCTTTGTTGCCATACCTGCCATGTTGCATCCATCCATCCATCCATCCACCCATCCATCTTTCCATCTACTCAGGATGCCCTCTGTGTTGGTCTCCTCTGTTATGTTGGCTGTCCTCAAGGGCTGGGGACAAGTTCTTGGTAGTTGTTTTCTCTCTGTGAAGCTTCAGGGTTGATATAGTGTCTAACCTAAAGTAGGTCCTCTTGACCTGTGTGCTGAGTACAAGAATAAGAAGGTCCTTCCTGTTTATTCTCCTCCCAGGTTAGATGGATGACCTTTCTGAACTCAGCAGGAAGAAGAAAAGAGGTTGGAGTGCAAACACCTGGCACCCATGGACACCCATGTCTTTATTCCTGTGATTTCCTATCTTTAGTGAATACCTTGCTCTTCTTCTTGGCCTACTGGAATGCCACCAGCCTTAAAGCAGCAGGGCATTGCAATGAAAACACTCGGACCAGCCCGGCTTTGGGGTGGAGTAACAGTAGAGATAACGGTGGAAAGGTGGGTAGAGGCCCTAGTGTGGAGAGCCTGGGTGCCAGACTGAGGAATGTGCATGTCAATGAGCAAAGTGAGTCATGGAAGGTTTGGGCTGCAGGAGGGAACTGATCAGAGGGGAAGTCTTTTAAAGTAAAACCACAAGTTCTGGTCCTCAGTGCTGATTTTTTGTTTTTCTCTTAAAGTAAAATTCTCATCTGGGCCCTGTAGAGCAAAGTTTTGAAAATAAACATTTCCTCCTGATGGACGTTCCCAGTCCTGTCAATGCCCATTCATCAGGTCCCTGAGAAGCGTATTGTCTAGACCAAGTTGAAAGATACCACGACCTTCATACAGGTTGGAGGAGGGGTCTTTAGAAGACCACAGACGGCACTAACCTTAATGTCAAGGAAAACTCAGTGCCTGGGGAGAGGGCAGAACAGAAAGAACACTTAGGGAATTCATACTAAGTAGGAAGCATTGGAGGGGGAGGAGGAAGAGGAAAGAGGCAATCATTAAATATATACTTCATGGCTGGCATGGGATTTTAATCAAACAGCTACACAGCACAGATGGTAACAACTCTTGTGGTGAACATGCCTAACATCTACTTGTCAAGTCACTGTGTTCTACACTTAAAACTAATGTAACATTGCATGTGTCAACTATACTTTTGTAAAAAGAAAACTACATGGTGAATTAGGCATTCTTATTCTCATTTTGCTGATTAGGGAATAGGCTCCGACAGGCAAATAACCTCTCCAAGTTTCTAGAACAAGACAGTGGGACAAGTAGGTCTGTTGTGTGCCAAAGCTCATCCTTGCCCCATCACTGGGCACCATCACCCTATTTAGCCACACAAAGATAGTCACAGTCTAGACCTTGCCACGGAGAAGCTTGCTAAGTAGCGAGGGAAGGAACGAATACAAGCAAATAATCATAGAAAATGAGCAGATGTGAGGGGAACCCTAACGAAAGGAATAAACACTGGGCAAACTCAGACTGGGGCAGAGGAGATCATTTCCACCCAGGGGTATAGGGAGGATGTTTATGAAAGAGCATTTGAGCTGCTTTTGGGGCTGGTAGAATCTTGTGGGGGTAGAAGTAGTGAGGAGAAGCTCTAGGAATTCCAGGTCAAGGGAACCTTGAGGGAAAGGTATAGCGGTGGGAGATGCTGGTGTATTTGGGGATCAGGTGATGAATCATAAGAAATTTGAAAAGCAGGCCATGCAGGGAAGGGTTTTGAAGATCCTATCGAAGCATGGGGGCACCTTTGTGTAGGCAAAGGAAAGTCAGCATGCATGTCAGGGAAGGGAAAGATGTGGTCTGAGCAGGGCTGAGGAAAGATTAATGTGGCCATGTGTGTAGGCCAGTGAATAATAGAGGCCAGCTTTAGAGGGCTCGATGTCTTTGTGGTGTTCAGGGGCCTCTTCACTTTGCATTAATGCGAACAGAGGGAGCAATGGATGGGGTCTGAGCTGAGATTGAGGACCACTGAAGAGGCTGCATAAATCGTTTTAGGTTTTAATTAGGTTGAGACTGCTTGGGTCCTTGAGCAAGATCAGATGTAAGTGAGAGCAACTTATTTACATAGTGTCACCAAATGCTGGGAGGAAATCAGTTAAAGAGGAAGGGAGAGTCATAGCAAGCTCAGGGCAGCTCACTTACCTCTTTCTCAGGGTGTTCTCTGGTTCTAAAAGTCTCCTTCCAATAGGAATGATCTCTTAAAGAAAATCTGAGGATATGATTCTCATGAGGCCTAGGACTGAAGATAGCCAGTGCCTCGCCATGCTGCTGGTAGCCCTTCCATGTGAGGTCAGAGACTCTGCCATGGAAGAGGTGGGAGCCTCCCCATCTTGGATGAGGCTGAGGATGGGGTTCTGGGCAACCGGGCTGACCTTGTTGTGGCCTTCATCCATTTGTTCCTTGGATTGATCACCCGGATGTGATGATCTTGCCAGTTGCACAGCTCACACTCAGTGCTGGCCCACATGGGGAACTTATCTTCTCCACGATCTTAGTCAATTAAGTTTCAGGGGAAGTGCGGCATGCCCCTTGGCTGTGACAGGGAGGATGATGGATGGTCAAAGCCTCATTTTCAAAATTATGAATTTGGCCAATTTTCATGATACCGGGAGAGAGAGAAAAAGAAGATGGGGGGTGGGGAGAGAGAGACAATCTGAATGTTTAGACTAGACTCCTGACTTTTGGTAATATATCTTAGGATGGGTTGGCTATAGAACAGGCTTGGGCTGGAGTGTGGGCTGGCCAACCAAGATATATGCTGGGAGCACCATTAGCAATGTCATGAGCCTGAGGAGCACCTTCTCACGATTCATTTCCATGAGCAGAACAAAATTCTTTCTCTAGTCCTAAATTCTGCAGTGCTCAAAATGCTTTCAAGTCCAAGCTGGCTTTGTGATGGATCCTATCTGATGTTGCAGTGCTCAAAGTGCTTTTCAAGGTGACTGTTGTTAATTGAGCAGCTAATCTGTGCCAGGAACTGTGTGAGCACATTTGTATACAAGCCCAATTTAATCCTCAAGGCAATCCTGAAGGTCAGAATTCCTTCCCAATGGCAAAAATTCTCATCCAGAAACTCAGAGCTAGGTGACATGCCTGAGTCACAAAATTGCTAATGGAGTCTCCTATTTCTAAATCCCTGTTGTTTCTGCTGTAAGGATCTGCTTCCCAGGCCCATCTTCCTCATTTGTTGAAGAGCTCTGGAAAATGGGGGGAAAGCAGCAGGCTTTGTTATTAACCAGGGCTACCATATCACAAGACACCAGGAGGCCTTCTCCTGGAATAACAATGTGCAATCCTAGAGCCTGTTATGAACTTTCTTTGTTTTAGAGCAGGGCCAGCAAACTTTCTTTCTAAGGGTCCATGTAGAAAATAGTTTAGGCTTTGCAAACCTTATGGTCTCCATGACAACTACACATCTCTGCTGTTGTAGTGGGAAAGCAGCCATAGACAATAAGGAAATGAATGAGCATGGATGGTATTCCAATAAAACTTTATTTATAAAAGTAGGCCACAGGCTGGATTTGGTCCATAGGCCTTATTGGGCCAAGGGCTGTGTTTTGCTGACCCTGCTTCAGAGTGAAGGCCAGACTAAGGGAGACACCTACTAAGAAGAACATCATTTGAGAGGCATTTTCTTCTGAAAGCTACATTCTTCAGGATAGTGTTAGTATAAGAACCGGGGCATAGAGTACAAACTGATAGCTGAGTATGGTTTGCAGACATGATTTATCTGACTCCTATCATGTTTATGATTCCAGATTAGCTGCTTCCAGTTAAAGATTGAGAGAATTGATGTAAAAAATCTGAAATTTTTGCATTTCAGGAAATATTGGAAGATTGTCCCTTGTGAGAGGATCCCCCACATTTCCCCATGGCCAAAGTTGGCTGGAGATGGGTGGAGCCTGCCCCCATTAGGTGAGCAGGGCCTGAGTGTTACCATTTGCCACAACTCTATGTGACTTGCTTCTCACACTTGAGTTCCCTGCTATTTGAGTTTGTGACCCATGCTTTAAGGATACTTATTTTGCAAGTAAGAATTAGACCCGTGTTCCAGGTGAGGCCTTAGCTATCTTATGTTTTTTTCTTATTGCTTTTTCTAATGTCAAAACTCCCATCTCTGGGCAGAGATGTTCAGGTCCTGGGGACCAAAGCTGTGTAGGGTAGTTTTTCAGAGCAGTGGGAAGGGAGAAGAGGCATCCTAGAGAGCTCCAAGGAAGAACCGCTGAGGCTACAGAAATGAGAAACAAAGAAAAAGTCCACAGCTGGGAGGAAGGGAGCAGTGTCCTATGGGAAAGACCCAGCAGAATGGATCTAAAACACATGTAGCAGTGGCTATGGGCTGAGGCTGGTCTGTGAATGGTTGTCCTGGGTGTGGGTGGATCCACATGATTTATAAACCAGGATTGAACTGGGCAGCTATTATACCATCATGTTTGTTCTCTAGACCATGTCTATTCCCCCAGAGCTTCATCTCCCTCCCTCTGCTGCCTGTCTCTGAGTTAGGGATGGCACATGGGCTGTGGCATATTCATCTCCATGAACTATCTTAGCTGCCGGCACATAGTATGCTTTTGATAAATATGTTTCTTATGTATCCATTGTCAGCATTGCTCTGTCTCTTCATCTTTCCTCTCCTCCTGGGTTGGCTTCTCAGGGGCAAGGGTCCCTCCTCCTTTGCCAGGGCTTAGTCTTCCTCTTAGGCTCCTGTTTGTCTTCCTTCCCTCTCTCTCTTGCCTCCTATTTTACTTCCAGGTCTGCTCATGTTCCCCACCCCCCCACATCCCAAATAGAAAAAGGAAGGGTCCAACTTCCTTCAACAAGGGAAAATCCTTCAGCTTCCATTTGTTTTTTCCCTTTACCATCACCCTCAAACTTCTCAAAGAAAAAGTGAGTTCAACCCATGTAAATACTGCCCATGTGTTCATCATGAACACCTTTCTGGCTGTTGCCCCACCCACTGTTGTAAATCTGCTCTCCTAGGGACCTCTGCATGCCACAGTTCTAATAGTCACTTCCAGTGCTTTTCCTCAGTGGGCAGACTGTTGGGTTCATGATATAATAATCAAATCACAATGATTGGGATTTGTTGAACCCTTTGCTGTATACACAGTGGTTTCACATACATGATCTCCTTTTAAAGTAAATAGTATACGTCTTATTTGTTAGTGAAAATATGAATTCTGCAAGAGGACAGGTGACAAGGTACCCAGGATAACACCATAAGCTCGGCTACTTTGATCACTTCCTCCCCTTGCCCCACACCCACACCATTCCCCTACAGTGTTTGCTCTATTCTGGTTCTCCTCCTACTTCTCAGATTGAGACTTATCCTTGCTCATTGCTTGGATCTCTTCTTTCTTTTTTTGTTCCTGGGTTTTGTCCTTAGACTCTTTGAATAGGGTCATCAGTTCCCATGGCTTCAACTTTAGTTTCTATGACAGAATTTTCAATCTCTGCTCTGTAACTGTGTGTCTTTGGACTAGTTACTTCCCTCTTTGAGTCTCAGATTCTTCATTTGACATATAAGAGCTCAGGGGTTGATGTATGCTTTTCTCCTCAGCTCCAACTTCAAATGAGATGGAGAAGGTTAACATAATTTTTAAAGAAAAATCAGTATGGAAGTATGAGATCTAATAAATAAGTTTAGCAAGATTGTGAGATCAAGATCAATAACAAGAATCAATGTATTTCTATATACTAATAATGAGAAAACCAAAAAATGAGGTTAAGGAAACAGTTCCATTTACAATGTCATTAAAAAAGATAAAATATTTAGGAATAAACTTAACAGAAGTGTAAGACATATACTGAAGACTATGAAACACTCTGAAAAGAAAGTAAAGATGGTATAAATAAATGGAAAGACATCCTATGCTCATGGATCATAAGATTTAATATTGTCAGGATGGCATTATTTCCCAAACTGACCTACATTTCAACAATCCCAATCAAAATCTCAACTGACTTTTTTGGAAAAAATTGGTAAACCGATTCTAAGATTTATATGGGATTGCCTGGGACCCAGAGTAGCCAAAACAATCTAGAAAAAGAAAAAAGCTGGAGGGTTCACACTTCCTGATTTCAAAACTTATTATAGGAATAAAAACAGTGTGATAGTGACATAAAAATCAATGAAATAGAATTGATAGTCCAGAACTAAACCCATACATCTATGACCATTGATTTTTTACAAGGTTGCCAAGACAATTCAGTGGGTGAAAGAATTGTCTTTCAACAAATGATGTTGAGACAAGCTGATATTCACATGTGGAAGAATAAACTTGGACCCGTGCCTCATGTGATACATGAAAATTAACTCAAAATACATTAAAAAAAATGTAAGAGTTAAAACTAGTCAGATGTTGGAAGAAAACATATAGCAAATCTTAGGGACCTTGGGTTAGGCAGCCAAGTATAAGCAGCAAAAGAAAAAAATAAATTGAAGTTTATTAAGATTAAAAACTTTTGTATGAAACAATACTATCAAAGGCTAAGTACATAACCTGCAGGATGGGATAAAATGTTTGCAAGCCACATATCTGAAATGAGGCTAATGTTCAGAAAAAATATATATAAATAAAATATATATTACAATTCAATAATAAAAGGTAACCTGACTCAAAATGGGCAAAGGGTCTGAATAGGCATTCTCAAAAGAAGTTGTACAAATAGTCAACACATCAAAAGATATCTCCGTCATTATTCATTAGGGAAATGCAAATCAAAACCATAATGAGATTCTACTTTACATCTATTAGGATGGCTATAATAAAAAGACAAAATGTTGCTGAGGATACGGGGAAATGGGAACCCTCATACATTGCTGGTGGGAAAATGGTACAGCCTCTTTGGAAAACAGTTTGGCAGTTTCTCAAAAATTGAAACAGAGTTACTATATGATCCCCAAATCCATTCCAAGGTATTCAAGAGAAATGAAAACATACGTCCACATAAAAAAAGCATTTATAAATATTCATCACAGCATTATTCACAATGGCCAAAAGTGGTAATAATCCAAATGTCCATTTACAGATGAATACATAAACAAAATGTGCTACATCCAAAATATGAATATTATTTAGCAATAAAGACTAACGATGTTCTGGTACATGCTACAATGTGGATGAGTCTGAAAATACTATGCTAAAGTCAAAGAGCCAGTCACAAAAGATGACATATCATATCATTCATATGAAATGGTCATAATAGGCACATCTATAAAACCAGATAATAGATTGGTGGTTGCCTAGGTTTGGAGGTTGTGGGAAAATGCAAAGTGACCACTCATGGGCTCAGGGTTTCTTGTGGGTGATGAAAATGATGTAAATTTAGATTGTAGTCATGGTTGTGAAGCTCCTCAAATGTACTAAAAAACACCGATTTGTATGCTTTAAATGGGTGAATTATATCTCATGGGAGATATCTCATGGGAATTACATCTCATTGAAACTGTTAAAAATCAGTGTATAAAGATGATGATGATTAAGGTCATTATTTTTCATACAGTTGTCCTTGTATATATGTGGCTTTGGAGTGAGGGGTATCTTTTCCTGAGAAGTCAGTGGCTTGCCTGGGAATCTTTTCTGGCCACTGCCAAGAATACACAGCAACCGTGCTGTTCTAGAGCAAAAAGACCTCGGTTTGAATCTCCATTCTGCTACTCTCCAGCTGGGTGATATCAATTTTTGAGCCTCTCTACATCTCAATTTCCCTGCTTTCCACAAACAAGGACAATGCTAAACCAAGGGATATACTTCCAAGTGTTTTAACAAAAAGCCTGGGGTGTTATATCCACGCAATAAATGCTCTTTCCACCTTTTGTTTCAGAAAAGGGCCTCCAGCTCTTTCACCCTGAGTAGGGCAGATAAGAACTATTGCTTTTGGGGGAGGGTGCTGGGGGCGCAGTCAGTTGAGCTGCTGACTCTTGGTTTCCGCTCAGCTCCCAGTGTGTAGTCTGCTTCAAATTCTTTCTCCCTCTCCTACGCTCCTCCTCCTCAACCCCCACCCCTGCCTCCCTCCTCCCTCCTCCTCCCTCC
This sequence comes from Leptonychotes weddellii, assembly GCF_054177405.1. NCBI lineage: Eukaryota > Metazoa > Chordata > Mammalia > Carnivora > Phocidae > Leptonychotes > Leptonychotes weddellii. The sequence continues at coordinate 119,921,478 of NC_138377.1, read as the reverse complement.
TCTAGCACTCTCTCTCCAAAATGAAAAAATAAAATCTTAAAAGAAAATAAAACTATTGCATGGGGTTATGTGGTCAAAATTTGGGCAGAGGAGAGACTGGTATGGCCTGGATTTCTTCCTACGGGGTGTGTTTGTGTCTTTTATTTATTTATTTATTTATTTTATTTATTTATTTTTATTCTTATGTTAATCCCCATA
>NC_138377.1:119888287-119920780 GCF_054177405.1 Leptonychotes weddellii | reverse complement strand
AAAAAAAAAAAAGAAATAAAGCCAGGTCTTGTAATGATGCTATTTTTTTGAGGTTATATAGTCCCTGGTCATGGAAGTTACATTTACATAACAATTCAGCCATCAACAATTCTGAGGCATCACAGAATTGATTATACAACTTCGGGCTCTGATGACAATAGGGCATTTATTGGTAGGAACACACCCTCTATCTAGGAGAAAACATCTTGTAAAATAATGCTGTTCCTTCAGGTACAAGGAGAGTCTGTGGACCCTGCACTGCCCTCTAGGAACCTAGAATAAGCAAGGAAAGTCAGGAGCTTATGTCCACATTGACTTCCTGCAAATTAACTCTTGGAGGAATTGTTATAGATCCCTCAAAAACAATAATCTCTCTAAGATACATACCTGATCATGGCACGAGCCTGATGCTGAGCTTCAGTGTCCCCTCATGGACTATTGTGTCACAATCTAAAGTCCTCACGTTGGCCACTGGGCCCCACTGTGGTCCAGCCCCAACTAACCCTCCACTCTCATCTCTCATCTTGCTGTTTCTTGCCTCCAAACCTTTGCTTGTACTGTTTTCTCTGCTTGAACTATCTTTCCCTCCTCTTTTGCTTGATGATTATGTCTTCATTTTTCTTCTCCTCTGTAAAGTCCCACTAACTGGTCCAAGCAAAATTGGGACTTCTCTCCTTTGGGCCATCATTAAAGCTCATAAACACCTTTACTAATGGCCTATTCTCACCTGCTGGAGTACAATATGGGAGCTCCATTGGGGCAAAGAATGGAGCAGTTGTTTGCCACCACTTGGCCTGATGCATGATAAGCTCTTAATAAATATTTGTTGAATATATGAATGAATGAGTCAGTGAGTGAATAAGTGGACTCTTGCTAGACTGTGAGCTCTTAGCGGACAAGGGGCTATGCTTTTTCACTCATGCATTACCTGAATATTACACAGTGTCTGGCAATTAGGGAAAATGCTGTTATTGCTTGTTTAAGAAATAAATACACCATCTAAAGAGCAAATCTTCCTTCTGAGAGCAGAAAATGCTATACAATCAGTGGGGAGTGGCTGCCTTGGGTAGAAACACTGAGATAGCACAAGACAACACAGTCAACCAACTTCAACATAAGACCCTTTTAGCATTCCTTAAATTTCATAGAAAGAAATTGGTTATGGCTAGGGTGATTATACATCCTGTTAGCCTGGGGCTGTATTGGTTAATGCCTGTTGTCTAAGAGTAATTTTTGGTTGATCCCCTCATATTCCCCAAAGTGCCCTAGTGTGGAAGATAAATTATAGGGCCACCCTAGCTGTGTGCTAAATAATATGCATACATTATAGGTCTCAAGTTATTAATGCTTCCACAAAGCTTAAAATGTGATACTACCTGAAGAAGCTTGCAGCGGTGTAAGAAAAATGAGAAAAATCCTCACAAATTAAAATGCATTGAACGCATCCCTAGGTGAACTAAAGAGGTTTCACATTAACAGTATCCATGTGTTTTGCAGTTCCAGGAAAGGTTTCCAAGAGGACATGGCATTGGAAGAAAGCCCTGAAGAATGAAGAACGGGTCCTGTCCTGCTTCTGGAAATGGAGGCCTCTTATATTTCCCTGAAAGCATCTAGAGTGATCTTTCCCTGGCTTATGCTGGTGTTCTATCCTGATCTTTTCCCCCTGATTTTTCTGGCAGTGTCCACACCTTCTAAAATGTCTTTCCTCCTTTTATGCACTTACCTGAGGGTTATTCATCCTTCGTGACCCAGGTTGAGCCCCACAGTTCAGGGTGCCCCCCATTCACAGTGATTCCTCCATATCTAAACTCCTGTAGATCTTACATTCTTCAGCTCTTCCACTGGTTTGTCTTTTACTATATGGTGCTTTCTAGAATTTCTTTCCCTTTGAAACATCTCCCCTTAGCTCCAAGTAAAAAGCAAATTTGTTGGAGAGAATGAGATAGGTTTGGCTGAAGGAGCAGACACTGAAAGCCAGTCATGCTGGAGGAGGGTAAGGGACTGGGCTCTAGGGCTATGGGATCAGCCAGAGAGGAGACACTGTGGGAAAAAAACCTGCCCCAACCTAGAGCAGGATGAATGGCTCCTTATTGGTGACTTGGGACACAGGGCTTCCCACAGATATGTAGGGAGAAGGGAAGGAGTGACCAGAAGCTCAAAAATAGATTTCCCTGGTCACTGGGGGTGAGCAGAGGTTGAGCAAGTGGCTGCATGTGATGGTGGGTCAAGCCTCTTCCTGCTGGTACATGAGAAGGTACTGGGTTCTTCCAGGTCTTGCTGATGGTTCAGCTTTGCCCAAGAAAGGGAGGTCTGGAGATGGTAGGCTTCCACAGGGCACAGGGTAGTCATGGAAGGAGCAGCAGGTAGACTCTTCAGGCTATTGACAGATTCTAGGAGTAGGGCAACGATGTTTCCATGAGGTCCATGGATTCTTCAGGAAGCAAGAAACAAACATTAAAGGACAACATCAGAGCAATCTGGGAATGTAAGACCACATGGGACCTAAAGAAACATCTCAAGAATAATTGTCCTGTTTTGATTCAGAAAAAGAAGTTTTGGAGAAGCTGAGATACCAAATAATTGTGCTGAAGAAATCACCCCCATATTGAACATAAGTTCTTGGAAGGAGTTGATATGTAGTATAACTATTTATATAATTACAGTATTTAGCCTGATGCCCTGAACCTGGAAGGTCATAGTTGCTCTATAAATATTCTGACTGAATGATTGACTGGGAATGTTCATGCAGCATAGGTATTTGAATCAATCCTGAAACTCAGACTTCAGACATTAGCAACACCCTTGGTGCCTTGGGTATTTATTTTGGGAATACCCTTTTAAGATCCATCTTGTAGGCACTATCTCTTGGTGCCTGCAAGGTTCTATGCTCAGATATTTTGGCTTTAATGTTTTTAATGTTCTTGCTGAAGCTTGGGTAATGGTGGATGCCATAAGGGGGAGAAAAACAACATAACTAGAAGTCAGGTTCTGGAACCCAAATGGTCTGAACGGAAGAGAACAGCAAGAGTTTTGATGCTGGTTGAGCACAGCGCGGCTTACTTACATGAACAGAGCACAGAATTCATCACGTAACCAGAGACTCTCTGGTCAGCACCAAAGTAGTCAGTCAAGAAAGTTAGAAGAAAAGGAATTAAGAGAGGATAGTTCTTGGAGAAAAGGCTAAGGCAGTTGATGAGTCAGTAAGGGTCTTTCCATTCTCTTGACTTTATTTTGTGTAAATTGGGGGATAGTGGCAGAAACTTCTCTTTGGGGTTTGGCTCATTCTAGTCCACTTTGACCAGTATCCAAACCTCTTCCTGTTCCTGCTACTTTTTTTTAATCTTATTTATTTATTTGAGAGAAAGAGAGAGAGAGTAAGCGGGAGGGAGAGGGAGAGAGACTCTGAAGCAGACTTCTTGCTGAGCACAGAGCCTGGCACAGGGCTCAATCCCAGGACCTCGAGATTCCAACCTAAGCCAAAACCAAGAGTCAGACCCTTAACCAACTGCACCACCCAGGCATTCCAGCTGCCTGCTGCTTTTCACTTTCTTTTTCTTTCTTTCTTTCTTTCTTTCTTTCTTTCTTTCTTTCTTTCTTTCTTTTCTTTCTTTCTTCTTTCTTTCTTTCTTTCTTTCTTCTTTCTTTCTTTCTTTCTTTTTCTTCCTTCCTCTCTCTCTCCCTCCCTCCCTCTTTCTTTCTTTTTCTTTCTTTCTTTCTTTCTTTCTTTCTTTCTTTCTTTCTTTCTTTCTTTCTTTCCTTTTTTCTTTCTTTCTTCTTTCTTTCTTTTTCTTTCTTTCTTTCTCTCTCTCATCACCATGTGTTCCCTGCTTCTCTCAGCTCAGCCCTTTAGGTGCTTTTCAAGTTCAGACACAATCTTGGAGTCCAGAAAGCAAGAATATACCAGTGGCCTGTCCTTTGTTTCTTTCTGACAATTCGATGTTGGAATTCCACACCTACAACAACTTTGGCCAAAGTTCTGCTGACTTTTTCCACCTAAGAAAGAGCTTCCCAATGGGTGTGGCCTTGGCTCAGAATTCCTGGTGGACCAAGATGCCGACTCTCAGTTCTGGGGGAGTACTGGAGCCCCTTGACTGGTCTCCAGGGTCCTGTTAGGAAGCACTCATCTAAAGGTTTTGTTTAGGAGCAACATCCTTAGGAAACCATAATCCCAAAGAGCTTCCTGATGCCTTTTTTAAAAAATGAAGAAGAAAAGTACCAAATAACTCCCTTTTTCGGGGCTCTAAGAGACTCTGAGAAGCACTGATTGCTCAGGAAAAAGATTAACACTGCACAAATTATCAATTACCTTTCTCAACAATCATTGTAAGCCCTTTCTTTCTTACTTTCTTTCTTTCTTTCTTTCTTTTCTTTCTTTCTTTCTTTCTTTCTTTCTTCTTTCTTTCTTTCTTTCTTTCTTTCTTTCTTTCTTTCTTTCTTTCTTTCTTTCTTTCTTTCTTTCTTTCCTTCCATCCTTCCTTCCTTCATCACAAGCTACTTCTAATTCCCTCAACTGGCCATGCTTTTCCTGCCTTGGTGCCTTTGCCTGTGTGGTTTTTGAACTTCTGCTTCCCAGAATGTTTTTCCTCCCCTGGATGACCTATCAAATGCTTAACTTGCCTTTCCAGAACCAGCTTAAAATCATCTCCTCTGGGAAGCCTTCTATGATTTTCCCACACAAATGCAGGATCTGCTTGTTTGGGTCTACCAGATTACTTTCTCCGTTACTCTATTTGATTACATATGTTAACAATTGGAAAAAAAATGAATGCCACATACCAAGCACTCTTCTAAGAATTGGGAAAAACAATAATAAGATGAGACATAGACAGAATCTTCTCGTCAAGATTCTTAGAGTCTGTCTCACAAATGTCACATTGGTGAGAGGGCATGTTTGCATATTGGCTTTGTGCATAAGGAAAGCATGGTCTCTGGAATATGGCTCTCTGGGCTCATATCCTGGCTCTACATCCAACTAAGCTGTGGGACTCAGTTCCCTTGTCTGTAAAATAGGAATATTAATATCATCTCACAGGGGTGTCATGAGGGGTACATGAATTAACATATACAAAGGGCTTAGAATGGTGCTTGAAATTTAGTAAGCTCTCTTTAAATCATACTTATTATTCTGCTAGACTCTCTTCCCTCTGGAGTAGTTCCCCAATTTTATATTTTGTGTATTCCAAACATTTGATGTAGTATGTAGCACACAATAAGTGTTTAATAAATATTTGTTGAACGAATGAACCATTATACAACAGATTAGTTTTAAAAAGAAAAGACTCTAATTCATACATCTCCTCCAAGGCAGGGAATTCACTATTTGTTCCCTTAAGACATTCAGCTTTGACAGCCATGCATGAAACCATATTAAGCCTGGAGAATTTTCCATCCACTCTGGTGGCTGCTATTGATTTTACCTACTGAGATATTTGGTTCCTTCATAAAATAAAAAATTATTCACAAACAAAAGAGGAAAACAGTCTTTAAATGCTTATATCTGCAATTCACATGTGATTTAACATTTTCCCTTTTGGATAGGAATGAAAAATATCTCTCTGCTTTGGATGAGAGTAAAAAATGGCTTCAAATCAATTGGTTATTTGGTCTATAGTCATTTCAGAAGATGTATGGGAAACAGAAAGTAATTTTGTAAACTGATTTTGCTTGGAAACAGCAGAAGACTGGATTTCCTTTCTGGCTCAGCCAGAAACTGAGGTTTTATGTACTGAGGTTTGTTGTGACGGAATCTGCCAGTTAACTAGGTCAAACATTTAGTTTGAATCACCTGTCTGCTCTGCCTAATGATTGCTTAAATAAACTGGCTCCCCCTCTCAATTGTACTTTTTGGAATGGGAAGAGAGCAGCAGTATGATGAGAGCAATGTAATGCTTTGCAGGGACCTAGGAGCCCTCTCTGCCTTTTTATTGGGTAATTTATTCCTATTGGGATCAAAGTCTTTTGATAATCCACTAGAAGCCTGTCACTATTCCAAGTCTCCCCCAAAGTTCACAGAGAGCCCAACCTGAGACCTAATATAGACTCATCCCTCCGTCTTCTCTTTATTAATGTCCTCATTATGCTACCAATTCCTTAGCACCTTGTCAGGTCCTTCACATGCGTGATCTCACTTTATCCCCACAATGGTGGCACATAATAGTCTTCATGATAGTCTCAGTGGCTTATCACACTACTGCTTTATGTTCTCCCTCATGTCACAGCTCAGTCACATGCTTCTGGAGTGGTCTTCCACATTGTGATTTAGGGACCCAGAATTCATCCATCTGGTGACTCTGGCCTCCCCCGGGGCATTGGAATGCTCTGCTGGACCCACCCCATCCACTGGGAGACTGGAGAATAGTGTAATGGGATGAACTATGTCCTCCAACAAGGCCTGTTCAAATCCTAACTCCTTGTACCTAGGCATGTGACTATTTGGAAATAGGGTTTTTGTAGATATAATGAAGACGTAAGTTAAGATGAGGTCATTCTGGAGTAAGGCAGGTCCTAAATCCAAAGACTATGTCTTTGCAAGGAAAGAAATATTTGAAGACCCAGGGAAAAAGACCACATGGTGATGGAGACAGAGACTGGAGTGATATGTCTGTAAGCCAACTGTTGCTGGCAACCACCAGAAGCTGGGAGAGAAGCCTAGAACAGATTCTCTCTCAGAGATTCCAGAAGGAACCAACCCCATTGTCACCTTGATTTCAGACTTCTGGCTTCCGGAACTGTGACAGAATAAATTTTTTTTTAAGATTTTATTTATTTATTTGAGAGAGAGAGAATGAGAGACAGAGAGCACGAGAGGGAAGAGGGTCAGAGGGAGAAGCAGACCCCCCGCTGAGCAGGGAGCCCGATGTGGGACTCAATCCCAGGACTCCAGGATCATGACCTGAGCCGAAGGGAGTCGCTTAACCAACTGAGCCACCCAGGCACCCAAATTTCGGTTGTTTTAAGCTACATGGTCTGTGGTAAATTTTATAGTAGCCTTAGGAAACCAATACAAAGTAGGAGACTATGCGGAAGACTTCCTTTCTGGGGATGGTTCCAGAACTTTAGAGATGTTGCCCTGTTGTCTTCTTGTCATTTCTAGTGAGAAAACTAATGTCTTCCTGCAGCTTCTTAAATCTCTGGAATACAGTCTTTATAACTATTTTAATGTCCTTGTCTACTAATTCAATTATCTGTGTCATTTCTGGGTCAGTTTTTCTCATCTGGAGTTGTATTTTCCTGCTTCTTTGCATGCCTGATGATTCTTGGTTGGGTGCTACACATCATTAATGCCATTGCCTTCTTGGTTGTGGGATATTTTTGAATTCCTATAAAGAACTTTTAGTTTTGTTCTAGGACATGGTCAAATTATTTGGAGAGACTTTGATACTTTCAAGTGTTTCTTTTAAGCTTTGCTTAAAGCATTTAGCATAAGGCTAACTTTCCCTAACTCTTGAGGCAAGATATTTCTTAGCCCTTTAAATTATGAGGTTTTTCACTTTGACATATGGGAACTGGCACTATTCCTGGTCCTCCATGACCTCCAGGCTCTGTTCCTGCTAATCCTTTCAGGTGATTCTTTCTTTGGGGTCAGACAATTTTTTTTTTTTTGTTTTGTTTTCACATACATGTTCTGATCAGTATGCAACTCAATGTGTGATGGGGACTTCCCACAGATATCTAGAGATCTCTCTAGATCTCTCTCTTTGAAGCTTTCTCTTTTCCTGTATTCTTCCCTGCACTCTCTGGGGGCCTTTAGCTTTTTCGACTCTGTCTCCTCAACTAACAGAGAAATGCTAAACTCTTCTTGGGTTTCCCTCCCTGTTTTGTGGCTTGGAAACTTCTTCCAGGCAGTAAACTGGCACAACCTTAGGGCTCAGCTTTTTGTTTCCTATCCATAAGAATTGTTAGCCTTCATTGCCTATGTCCACTGTCTTGAATATTGTTGGCTTCTATATTTTGTTCGGTTTTCAGTTGTTTCAGGTAAAAGGTTAATCTGGTCCTATTTCTCAACATTGACTGAATGCTATGGTGGATTGAGCAGGGGCAGAAATTCTTTGACATTCTTCTCAATGAGAAGTATGGTTTATGTCTACTCTCCTTACATACAGGCAGGCCATGTGGCTGGTCAAGAGAATACAGCAGAAGTAACACTGCTAGCTTCTGAGTGCAGACTTTAAGAGACTGGTGGCTTCCTCTTCTTGTCTCTTAGAATCCTGTCATGGGGGTGCAAGGAAGCCCATCACCCTATCAAGAAGCTTATGTGAGAGAAACAGAGGCACCAACTCATCATCCGTCTGAAGGAGTGATCTTGGAGGTCGATCTAGCTCCCGTCAAGCTGTCCCAGCAGATGCCACGTGGAAAGGAGACAATCTATCTCTCAGCTCTGCCCAAATTGCAGATTCGTGAACAGAGTAAATGACTGTTACTGTTTTAAGTTACTAAGTTTTGGGGGAATTTTTCTTACACAGCAATATATACCTAGAATCTTAACAGGCAAGAGCCCACCATTTGGCTCACTAATTGAAAGGGGGCTGGAAGAGTAGTTCTTCTGAAAGAAGAAAACATGAATTTGCTTAGCATATATGATTATCTCCCCACACTTACGAAGTAGATTTATGTGCCTCCTGGACATTCTGGAAAAGGAAGACTTGGAGAGGTTAAACAAAGTGTCCAAGGTCACAGCACGTAAGTGGAAGTGTCAAGATTTTTACTCTGGGATTTTTGACCCCTTTCTTCCTTTCCCTTCCATGTAACCTTCATCCATCTGAGCTGCTAGAGCCCTGCCCGATTCCTATCCTTCCCTGCACGTTCATAAGTCACACTTTTTTTGTCTGAATCTCCTTCTTCTCCTAGATGAGCTTTGACCAACCAATGAAGTCAGTCTACATGGTTGGAGCTGATAGAAGGAGACCCGGGAGCTAAATGAAATGGACTGCAAAATAGGGGTACATGGGATACTGATAATCATATGAGAAAACAATCACAGAATCTAGTGAGAAGAGCCTGAATATGTCACTAAAATAGTGGGAAATTTAAGATCTGGGTTGGTGGGGCGGGGGGGGGGAATGAGGTAAAGAATAAGTTTTAGGTGATCCTAGGAAAATACTTAGAACCAGCATTGTAGCTAGCTCAGGACCAGCGAGTTTTGAAAGTGCCCAGCTGGGGCTGATATTTGCTGTGCAGTGAGGGGGCTCATTTGGGCTGGTCTGGATTTAATGATGATGCCCCCATGCTACAGCTTATTGACTTTGACTCTGAGATAGTAAGTGTGTTGGCTTGGCTGGGCTATGGTACCCAATTATTCAATCAAATCCTAACCTAGGTGTTGCTATGAAGGTATTTTGCAGAGGTGGTTAATGTCTACACTTAGCTGACTTCATATAAAAGAGATTATCCTTGATATCACACATGGGCCTCTTCCAATCAGTTGAAAGGCCTTAAGAGCAAAACTGAAGGGGCGCCTGGGTGGCTCAGTTGCTTAAGCGACTGCCTTCGGCTCAGGTCATGATCCTGGAGTCCCTGGATCGAGTCCCACATCGGGCTCCCTGCTCGGCAGGGAGTCTGCTTCTCCCTCTCCCACTCCCCGTTTGTGTTCCCTCTCTCGCTGTGTCTTTCTCTGTCAAATAAATAAATAAAATCTTTAAAAAAAAAAAAAGAGCAAAACTGAGGAATGAGGATTGAGAAATTCTGCCTTTAGACTATAGCATCAGCTCATGTCTGAAAGTTTCTAGCCTTCCAGTCTGCCCCATGGATTTCAGTCTTGCCAGTCCTCACATAAGCCCATTCCTTAAAATAAATTTTTACACACACACACACACACACACACACACTCACACACACACCCTATTGGTTGTGTTTCTCTGGAGAACCCTGACTGACACAGACTCTACAAGGGGCACATGGAATACAGACAAATTACCATTCCGACAATGTACTGGAGTTCTTTGCTAAAACATCCGAGATTATAGGCTTTAGCATTATGACTCAGTTGCAAATATTCAGAGAGGACCAAGTGCTGCCACCAACTTGACCTGATCTTGGTGGCATCAATAACAGCCTTGAAAGAGGAGAGCAAGTTCCCCATAGTGTGATCTCCATTGCTCCACAAATCAATGCATGATCATCTTGGAAAGCTGACTTGTTGCCTTAGAAGTCCAGGAACTTCTCAGGTGGTAGAGTGGCCTCTCCTATCAAACATTTACCCTTAAACTTGGGTTCAAGTACTGTGTGGACCAGAGCTACTTTAAGGAATTTCTCTGACAGGCAATTATCTCATTGCTCACCAGGGCTAGACAATGCTCACTGGAAGGCAGCAATCTAAACTCTATGCATGCACCAGTGGCCTCTGAACGAACTACAATGTCTATGTTAAAAGGAGAAAAAGAGGTTAAGAAAGAAAAAGAAAGAAAGAGAGAGAGATCTATAGCTAGTGTCATCATGGGCAGCTCAGTGAAGACATCTGCTCCATGCCCAATGGTCATCGGAGCTGCGGCAAGGCACATGACCGTGTGAAGCGGTTGGGGAATGAGATGCAGAAATATTATGCCATTCCATAAATCAGAGGTGCACCCTCACTCCGAATGCAGCAGCCAAGGCCAGCGGTCTTATCTCAATGAGGATATAAATGAAAGGTTGAAAGGCCAGCGACGGAAAGTGTGGCTGATAAGAGGCATCGGGAGTAAGATGGGGTGCAGAGGCGAAGGGAAACGCGGAGGATCCGAGGTCTGTATTACAGGGATGCGTGGAGCCCTGAGAGCACAGGCAGAGGGATGGGAAGTAATGAAGGGCTCCCCAAAGGCCAACTGGGTGTTCCTATTTATCCTGCCTCATCAAATTAAATGGCAACCGATTTGAGATGGAGGAGAGGACATTTCTCCTAGTGCGCAGGTGCCTGGTCTTCAGCGCCCTGCGGGGGTAGAAGAGTGTGGGAAGTTTAGGCTGCAGTGCAGCTCACTTAAGTGGGTGTCTTTGGCCCAGCTGCTACTCCCCTCTGAGCCACATGTTCTGCACCCACGGGGTGGAGAGGCTCTTCCAGGCCGGAAGGGGAAGGTCCTTGATTCTCCCCATCTACCTGGTGTGAGCTCAGGGAGGCCCAGTGAAGATGCTGCGGACAGCAACCTTCCCTCCTCCACTCCGTCTACTGGGAACGGGTGGGAATAGGCAGGCCGGGAACAGAGAGACTGAAGGGCAGGGCCTTCGGGGCGGGTGGGGTGGAGGGTCGTCTTCACAGCATTTGATTGCAGAAGACTGAAATGCTAAGAGGATGCAGTGCGTTTCAAGATGTAAATTAAAAGCTCTCCGAGATAAATTAAAGCCTCTTTTTGGATCCCAGAGAAATTCCAGCTCATACTTAGGGGCTTTTTGAGTTAAGCAAATTACCTAATGACTCCTCTGAAGCTCAGTTCCTTTGTCCTTAAAATGGGGATAATATGATCACCTCCTTTTTTTTTTTTTTTATAAAAGATAACACCTATAAGGCATTTAGCCACACACGCAGTGTTTAGCAAATAAAAGCTATTACTAAAGCGATTATTAAAAAGATGGGCACAAACCCACTAGTGGTTTGACAAATCAAACGGGTAATTAGTGGCAGATTTGGGACTCAACCACCCAACATCATTGGAAGTATGTGCTTTTCCTCACCAGATTGCACTGTTTTTAGTTGAATGCAAGAGCTGCTCACAGTCCAAGGCAGGCTTTGATTAATGCCACATGTTTGAGGCAGATAAGAAGCACTATGAGAGGTCAGGGAAGGGGAAAGCTAGCTGGAGTGGGCCTGGTGGTCCTGGAAAGCTTCCTGGAGGAGGGGTTGTTTGAATGGGGTCTTAGTGAAGTAGAAGACTAAAGTGGAAGCCAAGGGGTGGTCACAGTAGGAAAAGCAGAAGCCTGGGAAGCACACCAGCCTTACGGGAGTGTAGGGTTCTATTAACGCGAAGGTGGTGGGGACAGACGGAAGACGGCAGGTGACAAAGGCTGGCTCCATTTTGAACTTTCTCCACAGGAAATTGAGGAGCCATCAAAGGCTTATGAGTTCTAATGGGGTCCAATCTTCTCCAAAGTCACAAGAGCGTGTCTGGGAAGATTCATCCAGGAACTGCGTTCAGGGTGGAGGAAGGAGAGGGGATGTAGGGTGGGTGACTGTCTCGGCAGGGAGCTCTGGGCGGCAGGATATGCCTGGTGGCAGCAGGGACCAAGGCAGGCATGGTGGGTGTGGCATGAAAGAATGAGGGAGCAGTGGCAACTGCCAGCAAGGTGTCCTGAGGGCTTGATGTGGGCTGGGCTGGCTTGGTGGGTCTTCAGGACAGTGCGAGGAGGATGTGGATGCTCTGCTTTGAGGCAGACAGACTTACTTATTCCAGCACTTACTGAGCAAGCAACTAGGCCAGTGACCACTCCAAATCTCCATTTGCTCGCTTTTAAAAATGGGATCATGCTGTCCATCCTACAGAGTTGTTTGGAGGGCTCAGGATAATATACGAAAGGCACCTCCCAGGGGAAGCCTGACTTGTGGCAAGCCTGTGCAAATGGATGTTATTGTTCTCGTGTTTATTTTCAAAGGAAAGCTCAAAAGAATGTTCAGGCCTGGATATGAATAGATGGCATAAATATCGAAGGGGTCAAAGAGGACTCCAGAGTTCCAAGTCTCAGAGCCTGAGAAAATCCTGCTACCACTCACATAAAGTAGGAGCATTGGCTTTGGGGTAAACGTGAGAAGCTTGGTTTGATTTTAAGGTGGTGGCCGGGCACCCAAGCAGAAACATTTGACAGGCCATTGGAAGCATAAAGTCAGAGACCGGGCAAGACACCAGCATTTTATAAGAAAATTGAATAATTTATCAAGTGTCTAAATATCTTGCCCACATAATGACAAACATCCAGATTTTTGGAACCCTTTTGACAGGGATTTAAATTTCAACATTGTATCTCAATACTTGGTTGTGTTGCCTTGTAGACAAAGACCTCTTGTTTTTCTCTGGATTGTAAATCCATTTTTTTTGCCAAGATCCACAGGCCCCAAATCACCATTTATTTCTTTGCCCTTTGGCAGGAAACCACAAAAGAGTTAAAGAAGTTTACTTCTATTCTAGCTCTCGGCTCTTGGTTTCTTTATTATTCACACCTCAACAAATCTTATTTCATTACATTTTTGAAATTGCAATATAATTTTGGTGATTAACTTTAAATTGGGGGTAATACGCTGACAGGCATTAACATAATGTCAAAACATTTTCTTACAATTATTTCTTAACCTCCGACAAGTCACTCTTTCCCCGCGGACCTTTATTAATATAATATGGACAACACACCAGAACTTAAAGCTGTGGAAAGGAAAAGTGATTACCAAGAGCACTTATCAGAAATGATCAAGGCTAGTAAAAGACAGTGAGGCAGAGCTTTGTGTTCTCACATTTCCCTGTCCAGGAGCAGACATGATGAGATGAGTTCTGGAAGCCGCTCCTGGGATGTTTGGGTTAGAACGTGGCTGGTAAGAGTTTTGTTCCCATTGTCACATCTGTTCCCATTACCCAAATGGAGCATGCATTCTGGTGAAAAACAAAAACAGCTTGGCAGGCCAAAAATAGTAGCTCAGCCCCACATGGAGAGACTTAAGAAGCAGACAGTGCCTGCTAGAAGCAGAAGGGGAAATAATAGGATCTAAAGCAAGGGGGTCTTAAGAGTTTTCAAAACATTTTCACGTACATTATCTACTTGGGGAATCCCAGCCACTTGGGGAAAGCCAGCAAGGTCAATATGGATCGTCCTTCTTTAACGCAAACCCAGACATTGTAAGCACCTCGCCTCCCATCCTACGGTGAGGAGGAAGCCGTAGAGCGCATTGGTGGAGCTTTGGAGTCAGGGAGGAATGAGCTCCAATACAGCCTGCCTCCACCACTTACTAGCTCTTCAGGCCGGGAAAGCAACTTAATCTCCCAGGGCTTCAGTTTCCTCACTGGTAAGTGGAAGATGATAGCAGTGCATTCCTCCTATGGTGAAATTTACATGGAAAGTTCTCGGTAATTGGTAGCTATTAGTATGATTATGAAGAGGCGAATAGGAGAATATGATAAACCTGGCGCTAGGATCTGAGCATGCTGTCCTGCTTTTCCCACTGGATCTACCTGATAGAGGGACAGACAAAGCAAAAAGGAAAAGAAAGTGGACTAGATGTTGCCACTGGAGCTGTCCGGCCCCATCCCTGATTCTTCGGACTTACAACCCCCAGGCTGAGATGCCAGGGGCTCTCTATGATCTTCAGTGATTCCCTGTACGACCTTCATCCCCTTGCTAAGCCCCACTGAGCTTCAACAAAACATCGTACCCCCATGGCTTGCCTTCATCCAAGGGGAGATTATTTAAATTATTACTGCTGGCAAATTCTAGTTTTCAAGGAAATGAGCGTCTCAGAATATAAAAGAAGAGCTTTACAAAAAAAAAAAACCCTCAAAAAACAACAACAAAAAAACCCCCCAGAAATGTAATGTTGGCTACATTTCCAAGGTCCCATGGCAGGTGGCATTTAGCTGGCTTCAGACGATGGGAGGCTCGGGGGAAGTTGGGGTCTGGGAGGAAGGAAGAAGCCAAGGTATTTCTCCGCCTCTCTCTGTTTGCCTTTGGTGGCATTTCTCGCGGTGGCTCCAGTGCCCAATGAACAGGCGTATTGTGGTTCTAACCTCTACCTGGTGACCTTAGCCCCTGGGCTCTGTGACACTGCCTTTGTCCCTGCAGCCTTGGGTGGTCATGATCCCCCGATGTCTAATCTCTGTGCTGCCTCCAGTCTCTGGCTGGCTTCTAAGATTTCCCATGGTCAGTGTGTGTAATCAGTTCTAGCTTATCTTTTCCTGGTGGGTCCAGATTGCCTCCCCCACTCAGTGCCTCGCACTTTGCCTGTTTCCTACACACACCATTCATGTTTGTAGGATGGAATGGACCTGCTGCTCAGGCACAACCAGAGAGGGGCCTGTGGAAGTTCAGGGAGAACTGTAATAAACATGAAGAAATTAAAGTGCTAGGTGGGGGTTCTGGCAAATTATAAAGAAAGTGGAGAAAGGGACCCAAGCTAGGGAATGGGAGTTAATGTCACTTGCGGTGCCTTGAATACATTTTATGACAGAGCTTGGTAATTACCCTTCCAATGCTATAAACATTTGTCTAGAGGATCAGCACAGGAATTAAAGAGTACTTGAAATGATTTACTTATGTCTAAAGCATGGGAATCTCATTTTATAAAAATATTTCTGTTTGGGATAGTTAACCGCATATGAAAGCCAAAGAACAAAGCAGAGGTCAGGGACATGTATAGTAATATTTGGGGGAGTTTCATGACATTTTCCTTCTGACCTTTGGTGGCCTCCTGCCTGCCAAGATCTTCCATCCTAGAGTCTCCCTGCTCCCATTCTTCAGTGTGTGAGCATCTGTTTGGATGCACCAGATCCTCTAGAACTCTAGCCAGCAAACTGACCAGGGTGAAGGAAAACCCTGATGGGAATGCAGTAGGAATTTGTGGGCTGGGGAGAGGCTAAGGGGATGCAAGGAAGGGGTTAATGTGCAAGCCCTACCCTTTATTAGCTCTGTGATGCTCAGCACATTACCTAAATTCTGGAGTTATCCTCTGTTTCTCATCTGCAAAATGGGAATACTGATGTTTGATCTATAGTAATTGTGAAAACTAAATAAGTTAATGTTTATAGTATGCCACCAACACAGAGTAGAGAGGCAATGCATGCTAGTTGCTCTCATAATCACTATACTCATCTCCATCAACCTGCTCAGTATTCAGAATAGACACAGACCTTACTTAGCCCCCCTTCCCAGTAGCCTAATTATATGGAATTGGTATTTTGAAGGACAGAGTTTCCCAAACTATGTTCCATGGACCACTGGCCTCCCTGATATCATAATTGGTCCTCTTGAAATACAGAGATGATAAAATATTCAGCTTCCTTATATGTTCTTGATCATAAACTCTTTTGTTAAGCACAATATCCATATTCCTCAGGATACAGTGTACTAGATAGTAAAGCAGTGGCCTCAACCCTGTACTTGGGGACAGACAGATTTCTGCTATCCTCCCAGCCCCATTATTTATGGTTGCATGACCTGAGGCAGGTTTATTACTGTTTTTGAGCTTGATTTCCCAACATATACATGGTAGTCATCGTAGCATTTACTTTGTTGTTGTTGTGAAGTTTTAATAAAATCTGAGTCTTTGTATCTGTTCCTGTATTAATTCCCAGTCAAGAAGGGAGAGGTGGTGGGCTTAACTGGCATTAACAGTCCTCCAGTAGTATCTCTTTCTAAGACCAAGAGATTCTTGGTCTGCTGCATATTCCTTATGGGTAGTAAGTACCCATTACACTTCTAAAACTGGAAAACTTGATTTTGGATCAGGGATGTGGGTATATTGGCTAGATTTGACATAATTCTGGACCCCTCCATGCAAGAAGCCTGTTCACCAGTCTTGCCTCTGGAGAACCATTGCACTTAAACTTGAGCCCCTACCCCAAAGCTCCATGCCACCCATGCCATAAGAGTTCTGCCCAAGGGCACCATCTCACCTTGTCCATGACCCAAGCTCAGGACAGTGGCTGGGCATCTGAGGCCCTGGGTATTGTCTCCAGACCCTCCAATTCTTGAATGATTGGATTTGGAAACTTTCAGTTTACATTGTTCGATTTTAGCCTCTGGTCAAAATTGCTCTGGCCAGTCTACACGACTGATAGTTCTGTTCTTTCCTGAGAGAAGTAAATTCTGTTTATTTTTCACTGAGGCAGATACAACCTTATCACTCCTTCTTTTCCTCTGTGAGGACCAGCCAGTGAGAGACAAAAGCCCAGGGAGAAGACATAAGAAGTCAGCATTCCGACTCTAACAAGGAATCCTCAGGATCAGAAGGAGAGGCCCAGGAATGGATTCAGTGCGTCCTCATGATGTTCCTGCTTCTTGCCACTTTGTGGGGCCCGATATTTTGGGTTCTGCTGATGAGAGAAGGTGTTTGATTGGAAGGCAGTATGGAAGCGTAGAAGCAGGAGTCAGACGAGGGAGATTGAATTGGTGGAGAGCAGAGACAATGTAAGACTTAGGTGGGTAAGGTGAAGGACACTGGGATCCTGGGGGATTATAAAGCTTTTCCAGAGAGATAGGTCAGCTAGGCCAGAGGGTGATTTCCCAGCCGGGCTGACATCTTGTTTTATCCATCAAAGGGGCCAGAGAAAGAGTGAACATGCAGCGGTAGAAGTAAACTTGAAAGGTAAAAGCAACAGAGGGCCCAAAGAAGTCAATGAAATTGACTAATAAAGCTCTTTACCTCAACATAGGGACCTATGAGAGGGGCTGCCATTTTTTTCTAGAAATACGGATGATTTATAAAAGACCATGTTGTTCCTATATGAAGGTTGTTTCCTGGTCAGCAGGTAAGAAGAATGGAGAATTCATAAGTAGGACTTGGTCAAAAGTCAGGGAATCTGAGTTTGTTCTATACCAGGTTTCTTATACTGGGGTTTTTTTTGTTTGTTTGTTTTGTTTTGTTTTGTTATTTTTGGTCTCCTTGAGACTGACCAGGGTTGAGAAGCAAAGCCAGGATTAGGACAAACGTGTTTATCCAGCCACATTTCTGAAGAACTAATGTGTGCCAATGTGATCACAGTTTCCTGTTGGAGCCTGGATGTCTATATATCCCAAGATGGTAGAGGGTTGGCTTTCGGAGCATGCTCTTATTGCCTAGATGGTGTAGATCAGGATGGAGTGCCATTGGCAGAAATCTGGTTGAGAAGAAAACATAATTACCATCAATATAATAAAGTGGAGGGAGTGACCAGCCAATGGCCTGGAAACTCAAGAAATTTAAGGAGCATCATGACCCAATGAGCTGTTAACTGCTTGAAGTGTTTAGGCTGGTGGAAGTCAGCCACCGGGGTAAGACGGCCCAGAATAGCACATAAAATGGGAGGTAGACATGGATAAGTGCAGAAAGCACAATTATTTTGAAACCACAAAATTAGAAACTGAAACAACAGTTCATTGAGGAGCATCGTGTCTGCCTGCGTGTTACGGTCAAGTATTCTGAATTGACAGGCAAGCTAACAGAGCAGCCTGTTTGAGGTCAGAAGTGGGCAACTGTGAAGGCACCTTCCTGCAGACTGTATCTGAAATGCATATATTAGGCTGGAAGCTTCAAGGCAACTAGAAATCATACCAGAATGTGAACAACAATAAAAATCATCATCGCTATTTATTGAGCACTTACTCACGGTCTGTCAAATATTTATTTTATACTCATACTAGTCTTCAAGCAACTATAGAAGGTGGTAATTTTAGCAACACAGAGAGAGGTGAGTTACTTGCCCAGAAACAGTGGTGGCACTGGGTTTTGAATCCAGATTTACTTGGCCTCAAGCCCTGGTTTTGCACTGTGGATCATTTTACCTCTCTACAAGCCAGTCTGTTAGCAGAGCAGAAGACGATTGCATCTGTCTTCTAGAGAGATGTGACTGGAGGTGTAGTTGTTGCAATGCAAGCTAGAGCTTTTCTTTTTTTAAAAAAAGATTTTGTTTATTTGTCAGAGAGAGAGAGAAAGCATGAGCGGGGTGAGGGGCAGAGGGAGAAGCAGGCTCCCCGCTGAGCAAGGAGTCCAATGTGGGACTTGATCCCAGGACCCTAGGATCATGATCTGACCCGAAGGCAGACACTTAACCGACTGAGCCACCCAGGTGCCCCAAGATAGAGCTTCTAAGGTGATACCTGTCAGAGCCTGCAGCCCCCTGCCCTTCTCAGCTGTGACTTTTTAAGATCAGTGACTTCCCATCAGCCCCTTGCATTGCCCCGTTGCTCTTAATTGGAGAAAGGACATCAATTGCCTCATTCCATCAGTACGTCCCATCTTGAATTCATTGGGCTGCCTTAAGACCTACATTTCCTCACGCCTGTAAGTGGGTCCTGGGTGCACTCATACCTAGTGAGCTGCACCCATCCCTGCATCCTCAGCCACTTTTCATAACAAGCTTCGTGGTTTTACTTTATGGTTCTTCATGAGTCCAGAAAGGTGCCTAAACCCCAGCTGAGTCCTGCTCAAACGTGCCCCTCTCGCTGGGAGGTCTACGGTGAACACAGCCGTGGCCCCGACCTGTGCTGTTACTGTCCAGGCAGCTGACGCTGTCCTGTGCGGCCTGGACTCCTATGAGTGCCCCACCCCAGCAACTGTACGGTGTTGTGGAAATAGTTCAGCCTGGGCTTGAAAAGCTAACAGTCATTTACTATCTGTGAAACCATGCAACTTAATTTATCTGAGTCTCAGTTACCTCATCTGTGAAATGGGGATAAAATAGGACTTGCCATTAAAATTCTTTTTCTTTCTTTCTTTCTTTCTTTCTTTCTTTCTTTCTTTCTTTCTTTCTCTTTCTTCTTTCTTTCTTCTTTTTCTTTCTTTCTCTTTCTTTCTTTTCTTCTTTCTTTCTTTCTTCTTTCTTTCTTTCTTTCTTTCTTTCTTTCTTTTTTTTCTTTCTTTCTCTTCTTTCTTTTTTCTTTCTTTCTTTTTCTTTCTTTCTTTCTTTCTTTCTTTCTTTCTTTCTTTCTTTCTTTCTTTTTTGAGAGAAAGTGAGTGTGAGTGGGGTTGGGGGAGTGGCAGAGGGAGAATCTTTAAGCAAGCTCTAAACCAGGAGGGGAGTCTGAGACAGGGCTCCATCTCACAACCCTGAGGTCATGACCTGAGCCAAAACCAAGAGTCAGACACTTACCTGACTGAGGCGACCAGGCACCCCTGGCCACGAGAATTTTTGGAGCATCTATTATGTGACACATGCTGTCTTTTGTACATTATCACATTCACGGTCACAATAACACTACATTCCAGCTCCTTTCCTCTTCCTTGGATGAAGTAGGATTCTTCTATTCTAATGTCTTGTCTGATAAAAGCAGATGTTAATTGTGCTCTTTTGGTTACTGTGTGTTGATCACCTAACTGCCCTTACAAAGACTACCCAATGTAGCCTGGTTACTCTCTCTAGTTGCTCTTGTTCCCAGTTTCAAATTCCTCCACCTTTTTACCAGCCTTGTTGTTGATCAACCAGCATGCCTCATAACCAAGATCCTTAGGGGGCAGATCGCAGAGGTCCTTGTGTGCTGAGCTGAGGAGATTATATATTACCCAGTAAACAGTGAACATCATGAGTAACATTTTGAGGGATGGTGGATTGTTTGGGAAGGCACCTTACATGGTGGGATGCAGGTCCTGCCAGGAAGTGCACCTGTCATGAGCTGAGCTGCTGCCTTGCTGCCCTAGCTTATGGCACGGGGGTGATGACAAGCTTATGCCCCACCAGTGAGCCCCCAAGTGAGAGCCAATGAATGAATTAAATAAGAGTATTAGTATGAATCAAAATGTGCTCATGAACAGCTGCTCTACGACATGCTAGCACAGAATTTATAATTCCGTGCTGCTGACAAGACATTCTGGTACTTGATAAACTTAATAAAACACTGGAGTCTATTGATGTTGCTGTACCACTAAGCACAAGACTCCCCAGAATATATGCAGAGAATAAAAGTAAGTGTTCATGCCTGAGACTAAGAGAAAACATCCAGGGGTCATTCAGTGGCGTGGTAGACACATTCCACTCCAATACATTGACGCAAACCTACGTGGATGGCTTATTTCCAAGGGTCGAAGGGTCCTTGTATGTTATTCAAGTGCTGGATGGGGAGGGGAGACAGACTTATTGCTGCATTTTTGGAACCACCTCCTTTTTGGGAAAGCTCAGGAAAGTCTTATGATCCTTGACTTATCAGAGGGCAACTGGACCTTGGGAGGGTAGGGGACTCACCTAAGTTAGCGTTTTAGGCAAGACTGAAAATTGAAGCCCTTTGTGAAATGCAGTTTACTCTTTCTTTAAGTGTTTTGCTTGGAAAATTTTCAAACTTACTTGAAGGTAGAGGGATTAGTGTAGTGAAACTTCATATGCCCAGCAGCAAATATTAGGATTTTGTCAATACTTTTTTTTTTCCTGGACTAATTTGAAGCAAATACCAAAGACCAAACACTGTCCCACAAGTATTTCAAGGGTCAATGTAGTTTAAAAGATGCCCTGATAAGACACTCCTTCAGTAAAGGGGGAAATGAAGTGCTGCCCATGGGTTTTCATTTAATATGCTCATCTCTTATTTTTAAAATGAACTTATGATTTCTCTTAATTGAACTTCAACAACATAATTCAACACACATTGGATTTC
Source organism: Leptonychotes weddellii (assembly GCF_054177405.1). Classification (NCBI taxonomy): domain Eukaryota; kingdom Metazoa; phylum Chordata; class Mammalia; order Carnivora; family Phocidae; genus Leptonychotes; species Leptonychotes weddellii. The sequence goes on along the minus strand of NC_138377.1, from coordinate 119,899,564 downwards.
GACCATGGCCAGGAATGGTGTGTAATTAGGAAATAAATATCAATAATTTACTATCCTGCCCTCAACTCTACAGGTAAAAGCTAGGAAGATAAATAGGTGAGGTTTGGAGAACTATATTTCAAGTCCAACAGAACCCACTGGTGGTGTGACTCTTGTCCTTTAGTTTCCTCTGATCTAAAATGAGACTATGTATCAATTATCTACTGATGTAATAATGCATAAGACCCAACACTCAGAGGCTTAAAATAATAAGCATTTATCTGCTTATGAGGGCATAGTTCAGAAATTAGGTTGAGACCTGGCTGAACTCTTCTTCTGTTCTTTTCTGGGTTTGCTGACCTATCTGGGGGCCCACTCTCTGCGGACTTATCTGGGGCAGCCTCAAGCTGGGGTCACTGTGATGAGTCAGTTCTGTTCCAACCGTGTCTCATGCGCATGTCAGAGAAGCCACCGAATGAGCAGAAACACAAAAGTCCTTTTTCAAGCCTCTCCTTGTATCCCATTTGCTAACGTTCCATAACCAATTGCATGCAAGCCCACCTTCCTGGAGGAGCCAGCAGTGAGGTGATGCCCTGCCCACAGTGGGAGTAGAATGCTGCAAAGCTACAAGGCCAAGGGTGCTGCGGATTCAGGGAAAGATAAGGAAAAAGGCTCATTCATGTAATCAGCAGATCACAGGATCTGCTGCATGGGCTCATCAGGGGATTAAGTGAGATGGTGTTTGCAAAGAGTTAGCAGGGCGTTTGGCAAATTGTTAAGTTCTTAGTAGACGTCATCTACCAATTATTGTTGTTATAATTATTGTCCTATTTATTATTGTTAACATTTCCAGGTACTAATAAAGGGCAAACAAAGTATTATATGGAGAGGCTCGTTCTAACGTGGAATGGAGAGGAAGATGGCTGAGGGAAATAGCGTTAGAATCAGACACTGAGGGATGGGACACCAACAGCAAACGACAACACACAAATGCAATACAGCCATCCCTTCAAAAGCCCACACATTCTGTTAGGTTGGACTTGATGAGCGTCTGACTCCCTGAATGACTGCAAGCATTCCAAGAAGCTTCCCAACCCCTAGTATCACTTCCACTGGCCCATAACCTCCTTTAAAATCCCTCGCTGGAGAATTATTCTTCTGGATAAGACAAAGCCATCACCCAGAAGGACGTGGGGCCCAACCATGCTGCCTGTGATGGTTCTCGGTAGCAGTGATGTGAAGCCTAGTCCTTTGGAGAGGAGCCAGGCCAGTGGGAAGCAGACTGGGTTATGTGATGATGCTGCCCTCCAGGGTCAGGCTTCGAGCAGCTTCCATGGAGTGAATCCCATGGCTTAGGCACTGAGGGGTTAGTCCTGTGTGGGAGGGTGCTGAAGGAGAAAGAATGAGAGGATTCTGGCAAAATCACCATCCTCAACTGGGTTTCTCCAAAAGCTGATCCCGAGATTGGAGTGTGAATGGTTTGTTTAGTAGGCGATCCATGGAAACATGGGTAGGAGAAGTGAGGCAAGACGGTGAAGGGGTGTTAACAGATAGGATACTGCAGTGAGCCACTGGGGCTCAGTCCCCTTAGGGGGCAGCATAGGGTATCCACCAGACCTGTCCCACTCAGATGTGGAGGAAGCAGGGGAAGTTTCTAGCTCCTGTCCATCCGTGGTGCTGGGCTGTCCCCATGGGCATTAGCGCCCTGGCCACTTGAATCTTGCCCCTCGCACAATCCAAGCACGTTCCAGTGGGAGGGTGCTGGAGGAGTGACAAATGTGCACAGGATGCCACCTTTACGTGAACTTGGGAACCATGCGTGTAGAGGGATATGGATGAGGCACCAACAGCAAGTTCATCCCTGACTACAGATGGGATTGTGGTGTTGCTGTAAACCAGCCCTCTTCATGGGCTGGTCTTTCTCTCCTGTACTGTTTCCCAGAAGGTATATTTATATTCCAGAGATATGAAATATGGTGTGGGGGAGCTATGTAGATCTCCCCTCTCCTGCTTTTCAAAGTGGATGCTTAAACATTTCCTGTCATCTGGTGCAGTGAATGAGGGAGGGGGATGTGAGTCAAGACAGGGGAGGTGTGAACATGACAGTAAACTACAAGGACTTATTATTCCCCCCACCACTGGAGTTTTTGATTATGACTGAAAGGCATAACTAGGTGTGAAGAGTAAACGGAAACTGTTAAAAAATAATCAGTCCTTTTTAAACAGACTCACATTCTTGTGATCTCCATTTTTATTGGTTTTAGATTTACTCTACAACATAAATCATTAGAACTATATAAAGTAGATCAATCTATTTATTTACAAAATATTTAGAGATAGCAGTTTGTGTGCAGGAAGGGAGGGGAGTAGAGATAGACATGTGAGCTTTTTCCAATGAGACTCTCTCAGCTATAATCAAATATATATCCACTTGAAAAAACAAGCAAGAAAAAAAAATCCTACAGAGATTACTGTACATTAAAACAAGGGAACTGTTTGCAGGGGCAAATTAGGGATAAAGCATGAATCATCATGAAACATAACGAGGGATGTTAAGAAGAACAGACTAAAAATAATCTCTTTGTCGTCTCTTTCCTGTGTGTTCTCTTCCCTTTGTCCCAGCTGGGTGCTATCTTTCTACTGAAAGAAGAAAGAGGGTTGTCAGTGTGAACACAAGTTGGGGGGCAGTGAGGCAGACAAAGAACTGAGAACTGTAGCCATACTAACACCTTCGTAATTTACAGTCCATAATCTTTTCAACAGATGCTAATTTATTGGGTCATCATCAATAGTCTCGGGGCAGGGCAGCTAGTAAAATCCCTATTTTATGAATGAGGCAGCTGAGGCTCAGATGGGTTATATGACTAGTTCAAATCACACAGCTAGGCAAAGGTAGGGGAAGGGCCCAGGCAGGATTTATGGCATAATGTCTAGAAGCCATGGATGTATATATCCTCCCCTACTCCCACTCCTGGGGACTCACAGCCTGATATCTTAAGGTGGCCATTCACCGATTAATTCTATCCCATAGGATAGGAAAACAACAGAGAACAAAGTGTAATTCTTTTCCCCATGGAACTCCTGACACCTAGCTCATGATAGCTACCTGGTGGCTAACCAGAGTCCGTGGGCAGGGCAATTTATCTGAAATGCTAGTCCTGGAGGTGTGATGGGGTAATGTTGATCAAGTCAGTGTTCTTATCCTGTTCCATAATGTGATCCGTCACTCTGTCCCAGGAGTAGAGAGAGCAAGTTCAGATAATTGACTGGCTCTTGGGTGGATCGAGTAAAGGGAATCAGGGGGGTGGGGGCTTTGAAGTCCTGAAAACAGGCAAAATGATTCTATTCTTTAAAGAGAAGTTACAGCATGAGACAGGCTAGTGAACCAGTGATTCTAAACTGAGTTGCATTGGGGTAGGGTCTTGGGACTCTGGACTTGGGTGAAATAATAAGGTAGTGATGGGAGGGTAACAGAGTTACCACTTGGGGAACAATGCCAAGGCCAATAAATAGCCATAGAATGCCATGATTTAGGGCCAATATTCCATAAGGGAAACCTGGGCCACAATAATAAATAGAAGAAATGGGGTGGAGGCTGTAGGTGGGGATGAAGCTGAAGTGTCTTTAGTCATTCCTGTGTCAAGCATGACTTGGTATGGGAGCCAAGAGGAGGAATTATTAGTATGGGCCAGAATATCTGCTCAGAGATATGTTTATGATCCCACTTGTTCCTTACAAAAGCCCTCTAATAGGCTTTATTTTTTAATTTATTTTTTTATTTTTAAGATTTATTTGTTAATTTTAGAGAGAGCATGAGCGAGTGGGGGGGGAGGGGCAGAGGGAGAGAGAGAATCTTGAAGCGGACTCTGCATTTCTTGCAGAGCCCAATGTGCGGCTTGATCCCAGGACCCTAAGGTCATGACCTGAGCCGAAACCAAGAGTCAGATGTTTAACTGACTGTGCCACCAAGGCGCCCCATATTGACTTTATTAATTCTATTTTCAGTGAAGAAACTGAGACTCAGAGAGATCATGTAATTATCCTTGGGGCACTGCTGATAAGTGGCAGAATAGGGATGAGAATCCTTCTGTCTAATGACATATCCCAATATGCCTACTCATTGTACTGTTTGATAATAAAGACAGTGAATTCAGAAGTGGGATGATAAGTGGGCCAACTGTGGGGTGATGTGAAGAGGAAGGCAAGGTAGTGTAGGTGGCATGGACCCTGGAGGAGGGGACAGATGGCTCAGTAGGCTTAGTAGGGGCTTTTGTCTTTACTACATCACCATGTTCCAAGCAATCGAGCTTCCTGGTCACAAACCAGCCATCAGAGAAACTGCACACATGTCTTTGAGCTGTTAGTTACTAGGTCACAAAATGAGAGGCGGCTGGATAGAGAGTTTGGGTGAATTGGGCAAATCGTCCCATTACAGTTACAACCCCGGGTCCCATTTGAGTATGGCATGAGCAGGTTGGCATGGTTGACAGCAGAAGAATACTTTAGAGATTCTCCCTTACCTCAAGCGTTGTGCCAACAGAATGTGTTAAATCTATACAGTCGTATGATGTGCTGCATTATCCCCATTTTACAGATGGTGCTCATCACAGCAGTAATTGTCCAGTAAGTGAAACACAACTTAAAAGTTCAACATTAGAGGAGAATTAAGTAGGTTGGTTTAATCAATAACTTGAAAACAAACCCTTTTCTTTCCTTCAATCAGTGTCTGGGCATCCAATCCAAAGGTAGTCCTGGGCGGGGTTCTCTCAAGGGATGGCAAAATCTTGTCACTGTTTTGCTGTTTTCAAAACCTTCTTCTTGCTATTCATGACCACATAATAATGGATGAAAACTGGTTTGGTTTCTAATAAGCAATAGAAGACGTGGAACACAATCCAAACAGAGAAACACTGCCTGTTCTGATATTACTATTATTGGTTATAGTAATAATAGTAAATAAACTAAGTGATAGTAATTACTAAAATAGATACTAAAATACTAAATACTATATATATGCTAACACTAAAACACTAAATATTGAATATATACTAAATAATATTAAATAGTATATGATAAAATATTACTAAAATAATACAAATAATGGCTTAAGTTGTATGAGCTCATGTAACTTACAAAGTAATTTCACCTATGATATATCATTTTAATCTGCTCTGTTGGATATAGATAGGACTGATTTATATCCCAGACACTTTGTAAAAAATTTTCTAAAGGAATTAGGCTGATTTTTATAGTAAGGTTAATATACTGTATAATAGAAAAAGTAAGAGCCTCTAATGATTAATCCATTCTAGATATTTTTCAATTTATATCCAGGAAATTAAATGCAATCGACAAACATACCTTGGGGATCACGTTAGGCACTGATCGGGAAAATACAGACAAACGAACCAGAGACCCAGCCTGCAAGGGGCCTCCGTCTTCTGGGAGAGATGATACTTAAGTTCTTGGAAAGAAAAATGATTATGAATGATTTGAGTGATAGTTTGAGGCTGCTCTAGATGAGACGTTTCTGGGGAACTCACCCAAGTGCCTGGAGACTATGGACTCTTCCTGACAAGCCGGGCTCCATCTTCTTCAGGCAGAGAGTGTAGAGTATCTTCCTTTTGCTAGAGTCCCACAGGCTGAAGCTCAAGTCCACTTAATCACTTACTGATGGGATGGTCTGGAACAATTTACTCACCTCTCTGAGCCTCACTGGCTCATCTGTTAATGGGCACTCAGCTGGGGCTAAAGGGAGCAGGCCACGTCCAGCATGGCTGGCCAGGACACCCTCCCCATGCTGGAATCCTGTGCCTCAGCCTCCCCTCGTCGGGCGGGGTCACAGGTAAGCAGGCTAAGGTGAGGGAATCTCCACACATCATCTGAAGACATCCAGGGCAGTTGCTGGGGCTAGAATATTATACTTGAGTTTCTGTTTTCTGAACCCTGAGAAGATCCTAAGGGGAAGCAGAGAGAGGTAATGAAGGAACACGGACAGTTTGTGCACATGACTTCTTGGAGGCATCTACTTACCTGAGGGGAAGGGGTTGGGTAGGGGTTGGGTAGGGGTTGCTGACTGGCAGGCACCTGAGGGCAGGGCTCCTGGGGGACACGTGGCATACCCTCTAGCTGAGGTCCACTGACTGGTGTCTGAGCCTTCAGCCAAGGGTGAGGAGGAGGCCGAGGGAATCGTGCTTGAGGAGATCCTCTGAATTATGGGAACGAGGGGCCATGAGTGCCACTGCTCAGGGGTCCTGTAATTCTGCCCAGCGTGACTGACAAAACACAAGCTTCTTCCATTCACAGCCAAAGGCTGCACGGCAATGGCGTCTTGAGGACTCCATGGAGAGGTGCCAGTTTTGGTGCTTTGCAGGTACAAAGTGGGAGCCGGACCCACCTCAGGTTAACTGGGGAGGGCTTTCCAGGATACAGAGGGCTGGTGGATTCGGATGTTATTATTATGGTTCTGCTTGATCCTCCAAGTAGATGATGTGTGGGCCAAGTCAGATCACTAGAACACAGTGGGACAAGTAAAGGCCCAGGTAGGCCCTGGCCCCTTCCCCTCTAGGTCCTGTCCCCAGCACACACAGAGGGGCACATGCTTTTTGCTGTGTACAGCCTGCAGTCATGGGAAAAGTTGGAAACCACGTGCTGGATTGGCAGGTCCCATGAGGTAAGCAGGCCATGGTTGCCAGGTGCTGCAAACAGCAGTATCCTCAGTTCCAGGAAGGAAAAAAAAAATCACTGGAATATGTTTGTTTTGAAAATATTTAGTAGCCTCAAACAGGTCAAGGGAGGTGAATGCTACTCTAAAAATGATGAAAAGCAGCGATTTCTTTCTTTGCTTTTATTTAAATTTTAGGGTGTTTCTCTTTTTTTTTCTTTTGGGTAAAAATAATACATGCCTATCCTAAATAATTGAAAAGCACAGAAATCACAGAATTAAATAAAGAAAGCATCATCCTAAATCCCAGAAAATGCCATCTTGATGCACATTCTTCTGGGCATACGTAACTCTATGCACAATTTTACACAAACTGTCATGCCCTGTTTTTCCCTCCTACTCACCAGTATGAAAGAATATTTTCCACATCACTTTTAGTGGAATCTTATTATTCTATTTTATATATACATACTATAATTTATTTTAATCAATCCTATTCTTATGAAACAGTTAGTTAACCTTATAAAATTTGCAGAATTATGGATGAAGATGAGATGAACATCCATGGGCAAACTTCTGTGGCTCTTGTTTGATTGTTTTATTATGTGATGGTCCTAGAAGTAGTATTGCTGATTCAGAGAGTATGTACAATATTTGGGCCTTGACACTTGGCAGGGGTTTTAATCTGTGCACAGAGCTTCTGAAGGGGGGCCCGGCTACCACCAGAGGGAACAGAAGCAGGAGGGCATGAATAGCCAAAACCCCAGAGAAGCTCCAATTTTATTAGTTTTATAGATTGGGCTCCATGTAAGATGTTGTTTGAAGAGCTCATTCCTTGGATTAATCATATATTTATGGAGTTTGAAAATGACAGGTAGACACTTTACCAATGATTGCAATTTGGTGACACAAATTTGTCGAGTGCTTGCTTCAACCTCTGTGTCCTTGAACTGGATGTGGTGTTGGTTTTCCAGTGACTGGGGGACATTATGGTCTCAATTATCATAATAATGAATGATTTTCATTGAGGTAGGAGGCCCAAACTGGACGAATTTTTTCAAGAGCTGAGGAAATGCCTCTAAGGGAAGGACTGGGGGAGCTTCTGAGAATAAGACTGGAAATTTCAAGATCCCCAACCAACTGATAACATCTTGCTCCTACCAGAAGGGTTGAGGTGAGGATAAAAGGCAGCCACTGCTCTTGCTTCCTTCTCTCCCTCCTTTGTTTTCATCCCTTGCCCCATTCCCATACAAGCAAATGCACAAATGCACACACACTCAAACACAGAAAGCCATGACTTATTCCTCAGGGAAGACAGTCAACCGTGTTGAGTCTACCCACCACCCGAGCTTTAGGGAACTCCAAGGCATTTCCAGGATGAAGTCGGAGCTTCCAGCCAGCCCTGGCTAGGTACCCGGGATGGATCACCTATGTTCCTAGCCTTTGGAGAAGGAAATCTTTAGTCAAAGTGAGGGAACAAGAGTTCTGCCTAACTAGTCAATTTTCCTAATGAGCTATTAGAAGCTGTTTTTGTGCTGAACACTCTGTCCTCATTATAACTGTGCTTCCCAGAAGCAAAGCTCTCTCTGCCCATTGTAATGAGCAGAACGCCGGAGTGAAACACAGTTTTAATGAGTTACAGCATGGATGTAAAGCAGAACAAGTTGCATCTGAGAGGAGAGCACCTCAAAGTAAGCTGGGGCTGGCGGGGAATTTACAGCAGCCAAGTGAACCGCATGGAGGTGACTTCTCCCCTCAGCCAGACTGGAAGACACCAAGTGGGCTTCATAGCAAACTGCGCTGTGACTGACAGATGTTAGGAAGGGAGACCTGGGGAGTCCTCTTAGGGCAAATGAAGGAGAATTTATTGTGACCTTGAGAAATAGAAACACTACACAGTTCCAAGTCATAGACATGGCAGTATTTATGTTACTTTATAATGTGTCATATTGGTACCAGCCCCAGAGCATGCTGGAAGTGCAGGTGAACAAAGCAGAGAAGGGAGGGGCTCGTTAGCCTGGCAGAGTACGAGTGGGGGTCAGAAAGAGACAGGAGAGAGAGACCAGTGGTATGCTGGATCAAACATACCACCCAATGAAAGCTCACTGCTTAGGAATTTTGCAAAGCGGTTATTAAATGCAGTCATTATTAAAATTTAAATTGTATGAACTGACGATTTTAAAACACAGTGTTTTTTAAAAAGAGAGTGAATACTCAAAATCCATCACTTCCCAATTGTTTTACTACATTTTACTATTCACTGTTCTCTTTAAGTTATTTTTATCTCTTGTACCTTTAAGGTAGAAATACAGAAATATACGATGTTGTAACTACTACTCCTTCCTACCCAACTTGATAGTCTCTGACCTTTTGTTGGTAGCTTGAAATTGGCATGGTGGGAGCATTAAAGAGATGGAAATCAACAAACACCACAAATCAGGGCTCGATGTATTGTATTGTGGGTTGTTGCTGGGGAAGGTCATCAAGGCTTGACTGCCAGTTGACCAGTGAGCTGGCCCCAGGCACCCTGAGGCACCTCACCCCTTCCCCAGTCCTTGGAATGTAGGGTCTGCTTGCCTTTCCTGCTTCCAGAAGGGGCTCCAAGGACCCAGCCTTGAGACAGTGATGTGGGACTGAGAACTTGGCACGGTATATGAAACTGAACCCACTTAAGGCCTCTTCATGAACTTTTAAGATATGGCTGGCAGATTGGGGGATCCACTCGTCTTGCGGCCGCCCAAGACAAGCCTGGTGAGTAAATTCTCTTTGCTTATTAAACCTGCCACCTTCTAACCCAGAGTGGCTGCCTCTTTCTTTGGGGATTGGTTTCAGATTATACCCAGGAAGTTCCTGAGGGAGTTATGAGCCAATAATTATCTACATAAAGGAATGGAAAAATGTTAATAATTCAGATTAAACTTAAAAGTGTGTCACATTTTAGCCATTATTTTGTGAATAGAACACAAAAAATGTATGGAAATACTGTGTGAAAACTATTATTTGATTCAGCAAAGAATTCAATCATGTCATTGATGAATGGGTGAAATTCCCATGAATGTCTTTGTTGTTTTCATTTTCATCTTACTCATTTATTATAAACAAAAAGTATCTACTAACATTCACATTGGAACTATGCTCATTTATCAGTTGAAACCACAGGTTGGTTATAGATATGAGAATTTAGAAAAAATCATGACAAATGTTCTGTAAGAATCAGTTGGCTCTATAGAAATTTCAGTGAAGGGGCACCTGGGTGGTCCTGTCGGTTAAGCCATCTGCCTTCAGCTCAGGTCATGATCTCAGGGTCCTGGGATGGAGCCTGTGTAGGACTCCCTGCTCAGTGGGGAGTCTGTTTCTCCCTCTCCCTCTGCCCCTCCCCCCAACTTGTATACATGCACACTCTCAAATAAATAAAATCTTAAAAAAAATTTAAAAAAGAAATTGCAATGAAAAGTAATGTGTAATGTATTATATGCATAAGTACATGCTGTACATCCTTTGTATCAGCAAAATTTATAATAAATGCATAAGATGTACATGCATATACATACTCAAATATCTCATATATACATACATTTTTTTTTTTTTGCTATGTTGTTGTTAAACTTTTACTAGAACAACACTGAAGAGACCCAGGTTGGAATACGGGTGCTGGGTCTGCCTGCTGATGTTAGATAATCACTCTGCCTGAGTTTTCGTTTACTGATCTGTAAAATGAAGACACTGATACTCCCCTTGAAGGGCTATGGTACTAGCAGATGAGACCAAGTGTTGCATTAGCATAAGGCCTGGCAGTTAGCAGGCTGGTTTATGATTATGATTGTGATCATTTGCGAGCAAAAGTGTCACAGATCCAGTTTAGTTCAGGACATGCTGAAAGACCAAGCATGCCTCAGTGTGTGGGGAGAAGAGAGACGTGACTGTACAAGCCTTTAAAAGCTGCTCTGCGGTATCACCAGTGAGTACTAGGCAATTCAACCTGACTTGAGGAGCAGGAAGCAGGTTAATGAACATCTATCATTTGCCAGGTTCTTCGATATACAATGTTGTATTTCAGCTTCATGACAGTTTCATAAAGGAATGTGAAAGATCTTATTTTCTGATGATGGCTGAAATAGTATTTCCCTTCCCATATGTTCTAGAACTTTGCCATCCCCCCATCAAGAGGCAGAGGCCAGTTCCTCTCCCTTGAATCTGGGCAGGCTTGTGGTTAGCTGATAGCCAGCAAAACCCATCAGAGGCGGCAGAACATGACTTGCAAGGTGATGTAGCTTCTTTCTTATTAATGAGGATGCTCACCTTTGGAGCCCTGGGCTGCCATATATGAAGTCCCCTCTCTGGTCCACAATGCAGGTAGGAACCCACGCTTCCTGAAGGGGCTATCATTTGGTACGTTGGCTAGTGAACTAGGACTTAAATTTCAAGTCCTCCCAATTCAGACTCTGGACATGTAAGTAAGGGAAACTTTAGATGATTTTAGGCCTCTGTTGTCAAGTCACTCCCGGCCTTAGATCTTCCTAGGTGAGGCCCCAGGCATCTGTGGGCCGAGATGAGCTGTCCCACTGTGCCCTTTCCAAATTACTGACCTTCAAAATCTGGGAGCATAATCAAATGGTTGTTTTATGTCATTAGGT